>NC_081417.1:107560913-107919413 GCF_949786415.1 Peromyscus eremicus | reverse complement strand
AAAACAGGGCACCAAATTTTTAATACACCTTCATTATCAAAGGGGAAATATATTGATATTTAATCAATGTTGCTGTCTTGACTGGATGTAGAAGTACCTAGAAAACAAACCTCTGAGTGGGCCTGGGAGGACACTTCCTGAGACACTTAACTTGAATACTCTTCTGCGCAGTCCCTGGTGAAATGCTGCCTTCCATTTTCCCCATGTTTTCCATTACTTTCACTTTCTAATTAGTTTCCCTCTCTCAACAGTTGGCTATATGTTGGATGTTGGATGCAGTGAGATTCCCACATGTTTAGGGTTATTTAATCCTAGTATGTCTCTTAGTGTTAGGCATCTCAGATATCCTAAACTGAAAGTTAATCCATCCAATAAAGTAATTATTTGCAAACTGCTGGAAAGTAGGTCAAGACTTGTCTTTCTTTCTTAGATAGAACATATATATTTAGAAGTAGTATTTTAAAGAGAAATATATTAATCACTGATCCTTTCTAACAAAAACACATGATAGTTTATCTAGGAAAAGTTGTCACATAGTAAATTAATCAGAATATATTTAGATTCCTGCCTTCATGGAGAAAGGGGCAGAAGATTTATTTCCTAGCAGAAACCAGATAATATATAAGAAATACTAGCTTCAGATAATAATAAATTGATGAGAATATTCAACTCCAACAAAAGGAATCTAAACAAGACTATGCTACCTAGCCCCAAGGTACTGTCTGAGGATTCCCTGATCACAGAGGGCTTGGGATTGTTTGTGTTTCCTCAAGATGGTAGCTGGGAACAGTTTGATTACATTGAGGTATTCTTAAAGCTTTCTTGTAGAGCAGGTGTCAATAGATGAGTATTGTTCCCACTGCAAAGGTGCAAACCTACCGGGGAGTAAACCTGATGACTGCACTATGAGCTTTTTCTACTTGCTAAGTTAACGGCTGGAAAAAATGAATCTTGACCCTTTTCTTAACCATAAACAAAATTTGACATGAACTAACTCACTAAACTACATGCATTCACATGCATCTGTAATCCTGACACACAGTAGGCTGTAGCAGTGAGATTATTGTGAGTCTGAGTCTATCGTGAACTATATAGTATGCTCCAGGCTAGCCTAGCTACAGTGTGGGAATGCTAAAGAATGATAAAAGGTATAAAAGAGAAATAGATGTTGATATTGATTTAAACCTGACATCTAAAAGTTACACAGCTCCTATTTAAAATCACAATGAAAGAAGTATTTCTGGCTGTAGATTGGAATTAGACTTTTTAAATAAGATTGAAGCCAGGCAGTGGTGGCACACACCTTTAATCCCAGCAGTCGGGAGGCAGAGGCAGGTGGTTCTCTGTGAGTTTGAGGCCAGCCTGGTCTACAGAGCGAGATCCAGGACAGAACCAAAACTAAACAGAGAAACCATCTAAAAAAAGGATTCAAAACCTTAAACACAGGGGAATAGTTTCTTATATTAGACTGACATTTAAAGATTAAGATGCATTGTATACATGTATGACATTTTCAAAGAATAGAAAAAATTAAAGACAGTTCTGCTTCACAAAGGACTATTAAGAAAACCAAAAAATCAGGGTTAAAGAGATTGCTCTGTGCTTAGGAGTGCATACTGCTCTTCCATAGTAGTGCATACTGCTCTTCCATAGGATCTTCTCACAAGGAAATTTAATTCCAATGGAGTCTATCACACTGTTTTGACCTTCACAGATGCCCACATCCATATGGCATGTGTTTACATAGATATATGCTCATAAATAACAGCAAATTAAAAACAAAATAAAATGAAATAAACAAGAAATTGAAAATCAATACACAATTGGGCTGAAAATATTTGCACACAGGTATCTGGCACAGACTATATATTTAAGAGTCCCTTATAATAAGAAAAATGACATAATTTAAAGTAAAATAAATCAAAGATGAGGAAGTATTTTAAAATGGCAACTACAAAAACATCCCCTTGGCTAAGTCAGAGGGATTCAGGAACCAGCCTGAAGAACTTCTGAGCCAAAACTGGGACAATTCAGCTAATAAAATAGGTAAAGTAGTTCACACTGAATTACTGCTCAAATTATGAGGTAAATATTTACCTGACATGAAATTAGTGAGTGTGCAGCATCCTTCTGGATCACACATATAGGTCCACTTTCACTAGGAATTAGGACCTGTCTCAGACAATGTGTATCAATAGTCTCATGAGGAGATATGGAAACAGGAAGAGTAGGCTGAATTTATATTATTTGTCATCGCATCTTTTTTTTTTTTAACTTTGAGGGTTGATAGATTAGCTTCAGAAGAATGCAATGGTAGAGATTAGGCATGTGACTCAATTGCCAGAGAGCTTGTCTAGCCTGCAGGAAGCCCTGTATTTCAACCCCTGGCACTGTGTAATCACAGCACTAAGAGATGGAGACAAGACAGAAACTTCCAAGTTGTCCTTGACTCTGTTGCAAGCTGCGGGCCAGACTGAGATACATGAGACCTTGTTTCAAGGAAAACAGCAACAACAACTAAGATACAATGCTAAAATCTGTAAGTAGTACCAGAATTCTATATTCTGATGCAAACAACCAAACTATCACTGATATAGCAGAAAAAAAAAAAAAAAACAAGGAATGCAAGAGAAATGTAGCAAGAATACAACTAACATTGTTCCTTCAATATACAGTAAAGATTAAAAACATGATGCAAAGTGAAGAAGAATTCAAGACAAATAGAGACAGAAAGAAATTTAGCGAGCACTAGAGATAGTTTCTAGTGAATATAGGATAGATATGGAAGTTGATGCCAAGTATTGGAGGAAAATACACAGAGCAGGGTGATTAGAAACATCAGGAAGATAATTGCATAGCACTGAAAACCGAGTCAAATCACTGAATTCCCTTCATAGCATGAAAAAAACAAATGGACAATAATAAAAAATACGTAAGTGGTGAATAATATAATTAATCAGATTAAATGAGCTTTCAGCTAGAAATACGTATGAAAACAAAACTTTTTGTACCAAGAATGCAAAAATTAATAGCATGTTAATTAGTTTTATTTATGCCCAGAATCTAGATACATGTAGAAAATATATATATGGTGGTATCACTTGATCATTAAATATATACTATAGTAATAAGAAATTGCTTTTTCAAACAACATATCTTCTAAACTAATTCTGCATAAGGAGAAGCATGAAAACTTTAGTAGTAATTATTCTTTTATAATGAAAGTCTATTCATAAAACCTTGTAAAACATAGTAAAGCCCAAAATGGAATGTTTAAGTCAAATGCAGTTGGTATCACAAGAGCAGAACTAACCCTGTATCCGCCATCACTATGTCAAATGCAGTTGGTATTACAGGGGCAGACCTAGCCCTATATCCCCCATCACTAAGTTTATGGCTAAGCCACCTGCAAAAGCAGATAGGTTAACAGGAGAAAAACATGGCAAACTTAACCCAAGTTTTACTGACATAAGTGCTTTTACAATGAAGTCCCAGAGAAATAGAAACTTGAGTACTTCTCTACTTAGGTTCATACCTAGGTTTGATGAAGATTGGGCAACCGAGGGAAGAATGGCTAGTCTATATTAGATAGTATCTAATGGTAGAGAAATCAAGGACTTGCCTGGGCCCTTCAGTATAGTGCTTTTCTTTGTGCCTCTGTATAGAGATGGGCTATCTTTTTCTTATGGGAATTGTTGGTATTTGTTCCATGAGGGAAAGGTGAGGGTGACTTTCTGGCCAGTGTAACTGTTTGCAAATGCCAAGTGCCATATTTGGTAGTAGTATATCAAATTACATCAAGTCAGAGATATTCTCTCCTCAAAGGAACAACAACAACAACAACAAAAAGAAGCATATAAAAATGACCACAAAGAAAACTTGAGATATGCCTCTTAGTTGTTGCCAATATTCTTCTTGGTCTTCAAAAACCAGTTAACAGTCAAAATGTTATTGAGAAGAGCAGCAGTCTTTAGTATGTAGGGAAAGTTATATTACATACTCACATTGGGGAAAGGAGTTTAAAGTTTCCTTAAAAGTTACCCAGCTGAGGATTGCACAAAATGGTCTTAAAGTAAAGAAGATGAATTGGTACCACATGATCCTGAAATTTCAAGTTCTATGCAAAACTACACACTCAGATTTCAACTTTTGTGGAATTAGAAATTGCACAAAGCTACTGAGAAAAGCACCCACACCACCTCCCTGTCTGGGCAATACAATGATGCCATTAAAGAAGGAAAGAGCCAATCAGCTGACACATGAGCTAATGTGGTAACAGCAACCATTCACCTTTGTAGAAAAAGGCCCAGCATACGGAGAATTCTCACAATTACATATTAACTGACAACTTCAAGATCTCTGCTTAGTAGCATGCACAGATTTTATTTAGGACATTCTCATCATCTTTGAATATTTAGTTGAAAATCAATACAAATGTAGAGAAACATGAAATACTCAATTTAAAGGGAGAAAGGTAGAATCATGGTCAAATTGAGGTGAAAATGGAAGCAGTAGTTGGAGCGATAATTATAAACAGTGTCCTTTATTTAGCCTCTTCCCCTCCTGTTTCCCACAAATGGGTACAGTGATTCTCCCCCTCTGGAAGGAGAATGGCCAGTAATAACTTTTCCTAGCTCAGTATAGTGTTCATGGCTGATACCTTTTAGTAAATGACAGATTAGCAAGATATTTTATGACTATATGGTTCCATCTGGATAATTTAAAATATTATCCTCATCTCAGATTAAGCTGATTGACATCTATAATTCCACATACAACTTTAATTCCAATTCCTCTTTTCAAGTAAATTGGATGTTCCCAGTTTCTAGGATTATAACACAGATGTCTTTGGGGAGGCATTGTATGCCTAGCATAAGTAAGTTAATTTTCTCTGTTGTTAAGCAGATAGTTGAGATTTTTCTGTTATGTTGGCACTTTAGTTACCTTGACATTTGATATTGTTAAGTTACTTTGCCACTTGTGGAGTCCTTGTTTTGTACTTTGTTCATTTGTATTAATCTTTCTCCATAAAGAACTCAACAAAGAAGACCATAGGATAGGATAGGATGAAAATAGGTGGATAGATGGTAGATAGACAGACCTAAAGACAGACAGACAGATAGACAGATAGGTGGTGGTTGATGATACATAGATGATAGATGATACAGGACAATTTGAGTAGTCAGATTTTGTAATTTTGTGGAGATTGTAATGTTCCAGGCAGGTTGTCTGCAGGCTAAAAACTTGGTTATGGCTCAGAAGAACTGGAATACCTTCAGGTCTAGGAGAATTATATACAGTTCTGGGTTAATAGTCCAAGGCTTGATAAACTAAGACACTGTTGGTATAAGCTTTAAAATTAAAAAAAAAGAAAAAGAGAAAATGGTAGTCTGGAGTTCTGGTATTCAGTGCAGAAGAGTTAGCATGTTATCTTTCTCTATTTGTTCTCTCCCAAGAGGCTGACTGGAACATGACTGCCAACAGTGTGGATAGTCTTCCCCAACTCATTCACTCAGACTCACAAACACCCGCATTTACCAGAATGCCAAAATGATGTTCTGTATTCCTTTACATTTTTCAAATCTAAACAAGTAAAGGCTTAAAGTTGTACATTTCAGCATGTATCTCATTTGATTGCAAGTCAGTTCCTGCTAACAGTATCCTTACACAGAAGACAAATTGAGAGATAGATGGTCTAAGAAATTTGCTGAAAACCTCAGAATTTGGTATATGACTGCTGTATGCTACCATGTTCCTCTGTGTTTTAACTTTTTGTAAATAAATGGCAGAAATGAAATTCAGAAAATTAAATTTTCTATAGGAACCTTTAAATATCCAGCATTGGCAATCACTTTAAACATCCTAATGATTTGATCTAAACTGATCACCTAGATTACAAACCTGAATTCTGTGGTTTTGGTCTCTGTGTTTTTGTCTATGTCTCTGTGATTTCAGTCTCTGTTTCACTCTTTCTCTCCCTGTCTCTCTCTTTCTCTCTCTCCCTCTCTCTGAGTGTGTCAGTTCCTTTTCCTGTTCTTCCTCTTTTCTACATTGTCAAACACAGTATTCTTAAATTGCCAGAAAATTTGTTGACCATGTTTCCTGTATGAAGATGCTGTTGTGTTTGATTTTCAGTGAGTTGTTGTGGTTTAGCATCTAGACATGCTAACTGATGTGTGATGTTCTGTATTTTGTTAACAGGATATTTCATTTGCTAGATGTCAACTTCAGTCCCTTAGAAGATAATTTTCTCTCATTTTATACTTGATTTTCAATCTCTCCAATTATTCCTTCATTTTTGCTTTTAAAAAACTATTTATTCTCAGACAGTAATTATTTAGTTAATGTATTAACGAGATGCAGAAATTTATAATTGGCTCTCTCCTGACTATTAACAGAAGGCTATTAGCAGTCAAAGAAAAAATGTAAGTAATGATTTAACATCTAAATGTTACTAAGTATATTAGACTTTTCAAGTTTTATAGTAAAATGTCATTGAAATCCGGTTTGTATTATGCATTATGTTAATATAATTTAGAAGTTAGGAATAATAAGCAAACGAAGTTTCCCCACACTTATAACTTGTCTTTTAAACAAGATGCAGATTTTTCAGCTCTACATATAAAGACGTGGCTGTGCAAAACATAGGCAATTAACAACAAATACTACTCATAACAATGCTATACCTTCCTTTAGGAAATTTAAAAAGCCATGCAAACAAGTTTCTAATTATCAGAGGTGTACAATGTCTTGGTGGTTAGATTTCATAAGCAAAAATGTATTTTAAGTATAATATTGAAAACATTCTGAAGAATGCACCAAATTACTAGTGAGAACATTTATCATAAGAGTCTATAGTTTATTCAAAACTAGCCAAGTGTGTGTGGTCATAAGATTCATGTAGAGTGATTGTTAAGAATGTCATGCGAATAATCAGCCACTTTCTGATTGGATTTAAGGCCCATGCCACAAGATAAAACTCACACCTAGCATCGATATTAGCCAAGAGTCGCTTGACTATCTTTGGCCCTAGGGAAAAACCTGCTACTGTTGCTTTGCTAAATGAATGCACTATTAAACTGACTCCTAATGACTGTCATCATACCCATAGATCATTCCATTTCTCAAGTCTCACCAGAGAGACTTCTTATCACAGTAAATGGAGAATAAACAACAGAGACCCAAAACTCATTAGAGTGCAAAGAATGAGAGACTGTGGAGTCCTCAGCTGTTAATAGGGGTATCGCTGTAGTACTTTCTCCTTCAAAGGCTGAAGGAGCACAGTGGAAGAGGAGTGGAAATACTACGAGAGTCAGAAGTGCTAGATGACACGAGGAAACACTGTCGTCTAGGTGTAATAAGGCAGTTGCACATAAGAACTCAGCAGTTAAGCCAGGCAAAATTCCAGTGTGAAGAGAAAAGTTTGGCCATTGATAGCTGCTGGGAGATGGAGTTTTTTTTAAAGGTGTAGCCTCTGGCAAACTGACCATGCTCCAGTGGATCAGCACTCTTCCTAGAGGATATGAGCAGCATTAAAAGTACTTGACATATTTAAAGAAATAAAGAGGACACAAAAATTGAGAGGGCAGAGAAGGAAAAAGCAGAGCTGGTAGGAGTTTGGGGAGGGGGAATATACTCAAAATACATTTATGGGACACTCAAAGAACTAATTTAAAAATTCCTAGTGTCCAGTATAGACACACATGCATTTAGTTACAGCGCTTGGGAGGATCTTTTATGAGTCTAAGGCCAGCCTTGTATATACATAGCTGCTTCCAGGATAGCAATTACTGCATCGAGAAACCCTGTCACAAAAAGAAAAACAAACAACAACACAATAATCATAACTAGGTTGATTATTGATTACTGTATCTAAATCCATGAAAATTTAGGCTCTGTCACTTTATGTTCTTCCGGAATTCAATGTAAACTGATTTTTGGAGCCAAAGTAAATATTCTAAGAACTTCAAAAAATTAAAAATATCATCCATGTTTTTCCTTTCATGTTCTGATTTGGTACTTTCAGGAGAAATCAAGATCATTCTTCATAATAAACTCTTTTTACTCTTATGTTTAATCCAACTAGGGAGTTATTAGTATGAAAAAAATCCTACGTTTTAATCATGGGCAGTTATTCAAGGAGGTTATGGTCGGGTTAAAAAAAAAACATGTTTAGTAGAAGACTCCTTGAATAAATGAGGCAAAAATGGCAGCTTTAAGTAATGTTCATATATTCATCTATCTATTGAATTATCCACACACAGTGGAGAGAAAATGAAAAAAAATGCCTTGCAACAATCATTTGACAAGATTAAAAATAGATATACAAATAAATATCCATGCAAATATTCATTGAAAATTACACACATCACTGAACGAGCAAACAGATTCCTTGCTTCAGAAATGACAACCCAAATGATTGATAAAGTTTTGTTTGTGAATGAAAAACAATAGAGAACTTGCGGAGTGTCAGATTTCAAAGAAAAGCTGCCAGTGCTTGTGAGAAATCAGTTTAAAGAGGCAGACTGTTGAGGATCCTGGTTATGATGACAGTTGAAACATACACATCTCACTATGCCTCCTGAAAATACTGCAGAAGCTGCTAGGGGATATGAGACAGGGGTAGACAGAAGAGGACAGAAATGGCACATGTAAAAGTAAACGCAGTCATTCCTCACCTTCTTAGAACCACAGGTGGGATTGCACTTGCTCAAACTAGACAAGCAAGACAGGATTTGTGACAACTGCGTTCAGAAGTAGAAAGAAATCCTCCTCTAAGAAAACAGTCCGATGAATGTTTGGGCTAAGGACATTTGGCCTGGCCCCGGGATGAGAAAGTGAAGACAGAGCTGAGCCACACACATGCTCTAAGGAGGCACTGATCATTTGAAATGGATTTTGCTCTGAAGAAAGGACTTCACCTTTGGGAATTCTGGAGCAGGAGGAGACAGTTTCTCTTGGGAAAGCATATCTGTTTATTTCTCTTTTCACAGAGACTCTGGAGAATGAAACCGAAGCTGTTTCTTCACTACCAGATTGTTCCAGGAAAGCCCAGTGTGTGTATGAAATACCAAAGCATGCAGATTGTGACCAGTTCCAATCCTTGGCATGAAAAGGCAACATATCAGCCATTTGAACAAATCACAGAATACTTTTTCCTTCACTTCTTTATCTAATATAAAAGGATAGCAATTACCTTCTAGGGGTTTATGTTTACATCAATGTATTTGTGCTACTCTCAACCTTAGTCAGAAAGGTTCATTTTTTAAAATTAAAATGTAATTACATTATTCAACCTTTTCCCTTTCTCCCTCTAATCCTTCTCATGTCCTTTCTCTCAGCTCCTCCTATACTTTCCTTTACGTACTCTTAATTCCATGGCCACTTTGAGAAAGGCTGGCACATCCTGGGGGAAGTTGGAGGGGTTGGTGGAGATGAATAGATAAAATTATACTGTATACTTGTATAAAATTTTAAAGAACTAATAAAAATTTTACTTAAAGATTAAAACGAACAATTGCAATACTAATTCCATCAAGTTATTTGAGGTGAATTATATAGTATAAAGTACTTAGAAATTTGACTATTGCTTTTGGGTATAAAATGAAGCAACAAATAAACACTCCAACAAGTCGAAGAAGAAGCACATATAGGCTGATTTTCATCATTATTATTTGTTGGCTAACAGTAATAACATTAAGTTGATTGTTAATAAACTATTCAGAAACAAGAAATATGAGCAGAGTAAAACAAGAGCTATATAAGATACCTGTGAGTGAGAGCTTTACTATGGAAAACAGAAGTAGACATGGGAGGTTTTACGAATGCTCTGAAAGAACTTTAAAGCACACACGGAACGGAAATAAAGAAGGTGAGTAAGAGTGAAAATGATGATGTGTTGACCTGCCATGCAGTGTCAACAAAGAAAGGAAGGATATGAGAGGACTGGAGGAGGCAACAGGAAAGTTCTGCACAAGGGAAGAGAGAAATGGAGCTGCTCAGCAAGAGCTGAGAAGCATGGCCAGAAACTGTAAGAGCCAGCCCACAGCACAGTTGGGCTGTGCTGTCCTTATCTGCTGCTTAAGGACCTCCACAATGTGGAGTAAAGAAAGGTACCGAGAGGGTAGTGAGAATAGTTAGTAACATCAGTCACATGAGAATAGTAACATCAGTCACAACATTTTTATAAGGGAACAAACTGCTCAAGAACTGTGGCAAATGACTCATGTTGTTTGTGCTCAAATTTTTCCTGTATGTGACTAAATAGTCACAAGCAAATTCAGTCATATTAATCAGACTACAAAATTTTTATATGCATGCAGATTCATTTCAATGTACAGCAACTATGAGAAGAGGATCTGTGCTAACTGGATGCATTAGGTAGGACAACTGTAACAAGTTACAATACATTGGCTGGCTTATTTTAAAAATGTACTTTCTTATAGTTTTTCAGGCAAGAAATCAGTTGTCAAGGAGTCTGCCATACTACTGTGCTTCTGCCTTTATTTGTCCAGTGTCTGTTCACTTCCACCAAGGCTTATGACTGGGTGCCTCTAGCCTCTTCTGCTATGTTCCCATGTGGCCTTCCTCACTGTATGGACACATCTTGGCTGCCATTCAATCCACTGCTGGGGTCAGTCTTCTCAAACAATTACCTGTGCCCCTGACGATGCTCTCCATTATCTTGGTTTATTCTGGAATGAGAAAATGTGCATGAATTCTAGGCCTAAAGTGTTGTACATCTTCTCTTTTCCTATTGAATTATGCTCATATGATTTGTGTGTATGCATGTTGTAAGCATGTATGTGTGTATTTTAAGTGTTTAGCAGTATTACTTCTAACCATTTTATTTTAAGATCCTTAAAATTCAAATCCAGCTCCAGAGTAGTTGAGCTGTTTACCATTTACCTGACACTTCCATCACTCTGTGAGTCTCCTTGCACAATGGCATTTTTAATAAATCAGATTGATATATTCGTTAATACCTGAACATTTGACACAATGTTGTATTGGTCAGAGACTTTCATGAATGTTCCTCCATAATCGACATATTTTAATATCAAAATCTTTCTTCCTCTTAGGATCACATTATTTATATCTACTTATATTGTATAAATAATACCTATATCTGACCATTTATTGTGATGTCTAAACTGATCAAACCTGACCTCAGCCATGTTAGAACTAGAAATGTTCAGGGCATATTTCTAGAAGTAATTGAATGAGTACTTCTTTATAGATTTATGTAAACACTATGAAAGGATCAAGGTCTTTAAAAGTCCCCAGTTTTTTATATAGAACATTAAGAACTTGGCAGTTTTCTAGTGATTGTAAATAGAAAAATAAAAAAATATATATCTGCTGTTGTCCACTGCCTTTAGGTCTGTAGTGGAGAGAGAATGTAATTGTGGTTCAGAATATGTGGTTTAGGGCTCTAGGTTTTTGTTTTGTTTTGTTTTGCATCAAAACAGGATAAGACTGAAGCAAAAGGTCTTTTGGTGAGCTACATAGCTGCTTTAGAAATTCTAGAAATGGTCATTCAGTGTTCTTAGATAGTTCAAGAACTGTTTTCCACTGTACACTCAGACTGCAAAATACATCTGGCCAGCGACTCATTAAACACTGCAGTGGATTCAAGGAAAGATTATGGTAACATTCACAGGAGGCTTGGGTCCAGGAAGATGTGCACATCTAAATTCTGATGGTGCTCAACTGTTTCAGTGCCTTATTAATCTGCTTGGGTGTTACCGACTTTGAGTCTGCAACAGAGAAAAATATGATTGATTGTGCTGCAGGATATGTGCTTTTTGCATTTCCGTTAACTATAAAACAAGCAACATTTTAATTAAACTGCTTCCAAGCAGTTCAGGTGCTCTATAAAAATATAATGAAGCAATTAAGATGTGTTACAAGTGAATGAGAGATCCCCTTTCATTTAAAAATGTGGAAGGGAAAGTCAGTGTTTGCTTTTTTTTTTTTCTTACTGATCCAACAGATGAGAAGCTATTCAATATAAGAAAAAGACAGAACACTTGATTATAGTGAAAGATAGGTTGGTTTGTGTGTGTGTGTGTGTGTGTGTGTGTGTGTGTGTGTATAAAAGGAAGAAGAGAGAAAGAAGGAAGGAGGAAAGAAAGGAGAGAGAGACCTAACCTTCTCTAAATATGGTGAAAAGTTAAATTAAATGAATTATTTTTATTGTTCTTCAAAGCTTGAAAATTATGTATAGGTGTAAATAATTGCAAATTATTTTAGTGAAAAAGTCCCTTTCCTAGGAAATTTTAATTGTTGTATCTAAACAGAGCATCATAAGTTTTCTCTAAATTATACACAAAAATAAATTTGCAATGATGATTTAAAGATTATATTTACATGGGAGTTTGCAGTTTTGAGATAAGAACTGGCCTACTTGGGGTATGTTATTGTGATCTTAATATATAAAAGTGTAAGCTCTCTGTTTCTGCAGCAGTACATTAACTCTTTGTTACTATGGTAGAATTATTATATGCTGAATTCTGTTCTTCCTTCATTGAGGACACCAGTAACTGTACTATGATTAATTCTCAAGTCCTTGAAATATAAAGAAGAGCACCATAAAATTAGATTTCTCACAGGACTAACAATCTAATATAGAAGAACTACCAAAAGTGAAGTAAAAGGAAAACCAAAAAATATATATAAATTATTGTAAGTAATAACAGAGAAAATGATAATAACATACACACTGACTCCAGGAATCTGATCTTAGTTCGTGCTAAGGGTGTGATGCCAGGCAGGCCAAGAGGAGACATAGCTAGAGATAACCTTGGAGAAACCAGGATAAATTGGCAAGGAAAAGCAGGTCAAATGGAATGAAATCCAAAATATTGAAAATGTCACCATTATTGAACTTACTTGTTTACCCTTCTTGATTGTCTTATGCTGACTGCCTTTTTAGGCTAGACTCATTTCATAGTAAATGCTTTATTACAAGTCCAAGGAAAGTAAAACTGAAACAAATACTATGAACAATATGAATTGGAAATCAGTAACACTATGACTGGTGCAACCAGCATTGTCTTTGCAGATGAGACTATACCCTCTGGGACATCTCAATGGGTTGTTTAGGAATTTAGAGGAAGAAAGAGGTAGAATCAGGTAAAAATCTCCAAGTGATCTGGCTATAGATTGTAAGTGGGAAATTATGCAGGTAGTTAGATGACATAGATATTTAGTGATGT
Source organism: Peromyscus eremicus (assembly GCF_949786415.1). Classification (NCBI taxonomy): domain Eukaryota; kingdom Metazoa; phylum Chordata; class Mammalia; order Rodentia; family Cricetidae; genus Peromyscus; species Peromyscus eremicus. The sequence goes on along the minus strand of NC_081417.1, from coordinate 107,906,193 downwards.
TATCAGCATCTCCTTTTTTTTTTTTTTTTCCTTTCTTCTCTGCAGAGAATGAGCTCTTGCCCTTAATGGCCTCATGCTCTGGATCTTGATTGTAGGCATTGAAATCCTTAGGGCTAGATGTGTCTAGTAAATCTCTAACATTCCTATTCTTGGTATAATTAGAAAGGCACAATGGAATTGTTGATTCCATGATGGCAGAATTTTTTTTCCTGAAGAATTATTTTGTTTAGAGAGACTTGTAGCTGGAGAATTTCTCTCCAGCTCCCGCCACCAAGTCCCGCCAGTCTCAGAGCCCACTTATAAAATAAACACACAGACTCTTACATTATTTAAACTGCTTGGCCATTAGCTCAGGCCTGTCATTGTCTAGCTCTTACTCTTATATTTAGCCCATTTCTATTAATCTTTACTTTGCCACATGGCTCATGGCTTACTGGTACCTTACATCTTCCTTGTCCTGATGGCGGCTGGCAGTGTCTCTCCCTCAGCCTTCCACTTCCCAGAATTCTTTTCCTTGTCCCGCCTATACTTCCTGCCTAGCCAATGGCCAATCAGTGATTTATTTACTGACCAATCAGCAACACACTTGACATACAGACCATCCCACAGCACTTCCCCTTTTCTTTTCTTAAAAAGGAAGGTTTTAACTTTAACATAGTAAAATTACATATAACAAAACAATTATCAAGCAAGAATTACAGTTACAATATTAAAGAAGAGATCCTATCTATCTTATATTTGTAAGTTTAAGGTTTTATATCTAACTTATCTTTTATTATAACTAAGGAAAATTGTAAGTATCTAGTCTTTAACCACATCAAAGACCTCAGAAGGATATAACACTGCCTGAGAAATGGGAGAAGGATGCAAGCAACTTTTGGGAGTCTTGCAGGGTAGACAGAGACAGCTGAGCCTGGACAGTCATGCAAAGTTTTCTTGTAAAGTTGGGGCATCTGTCTTCAGCCCACAGGCCTAGAGTCTCTTATTCACTTTTATCTGTGTCTTGTAGAATGTCTGGCAGTTTTCTCTGCAAAGCAGGAACCTGAAGGACCGTTTTATCAAGCAAAGTTCAGTGGTCACCTTTCTATGGGTCCTGCATGTCCAGTTGATCAAGCAGTCCAGGCAAGAACAGTTTCTTGCCCAAATGGCTATTTTTGTCAAGGTGAAGATAAACTCCATATGGAGTGTCTTCGATGCCCATCCTCCTCTCTGAAGTAAATCGGTGCTGTCAGGAGCAGACATGTCTCACTGTCCAAAAAGTCTAAACTTTTAAAACATTTTAAATGCCATATTCTGTAGGTCTTTGAAGTGTTTGAAGATTACCTATCTATCTGAAATATATCTATGTATACCTAGAAGACTTAACTAACATGGCTACAAATATTATCATGGATGACTAACTATTAATCTATTTTTTAATTATCCATTACAATTTTAAATGAGTTACATAAACATAATACCTCAAACAAGAATAGAAATATATATACAGTATAACAAAATTAAGTTTAAATTTGTATCAATAAACTAAAATCTATAGCAATGTAAAACATTTTAAACAAGTTGTTACTCTTTAAAAGTAGGTTCATTAATCTACCCTTTCATCCTATCATATCTAAACTATCCCCCTTTTTGTTTTAGAAAGAGATTGTATTTATAATCAACCTGATTTAAATAAAAATATTGTTTTTTCTCTGTCCCACACCAGAGGGCTCTTCTGATTTGGGACACAAGAATCTCTTAACCATTTTTTTTTTTTTTTGAGCAATATGTCTGGGTTTAGAGGGGGAGTGAGCCAATTCCATCTCTAAAGCCAGCTTGGTATATTTGGGAATTTGGGCGTAGCTTCTCTTACTACTTCCTGCTGGAGGGGGGCGCTGTATCTTCTGGAGACAGAAAGAAAATTTTAGGATCATGGAGTAGTCCGTGAGGCTGTATATCTGAGCCAGTTGACTTGAAACCATTCTGGATGTTGAATCATCTGGGCCATGGTGTCATTGGAGACCTTTCAGGGGGTCTTGGCTGGTCAAACCTGATGTATCTTAATCTGGAACAAATCCATAGTCTCTGGCTTTCTGTGGAAACAAGAGCAGAGACTCTTTTCCAAAGCAACATATCCTTATATCCAAATTTTGAAGTCAAGGTACCTTTAAAATATACATTTTGGCATAACTCAACAGCTTTTACAATCAAATGTTTTTCTGCAGTTACGAATATCAAAGAGAACATAATCCAGATTCTCTGTGTGGTAGTCATCTTTACGTGGCTTATTTTTTTATATTAGCTTGAGCCTATTACTTTTAAACTGCAGCCTTCTAAGCCTGAAACGGCGCAGTGGCTGCTGGCTCCGCCCACTTCAGCTTCCCAACATGGCGGCGGTCCGCTTTCCAACAGCTCTGGGAGCCATAACTCTCAGAAATAGTGGGTCTACACTTTTACCAAAGTAGCGTGTAGCCCAGAAACCTCTTTTTTTGTTTTGTACTAGCAAAGGCTAAATTCACCACACAGTTTAATGTACTACTTGCAGAGGCCTCATTCCCACCATACTGCAGGTCGAGAGCGCACGCTAGGAACCCGCCAGTAGCTCAAACCGGCAGCTGCCGCTCATTTGAGAGAGACAATTAGGAAGCTGTTTTTAGTTCCGTTTTAGAATCTTTTTTCTAAGTTTTTAGGTGGAAACTCTTGCCACCACGTTGGACGCCATTTGTTGCTGGAGAATTTCTCTCCAGCTCCCGCCACCAAGTCCTGCCAGTCTCAGAGCCCACTTATAAAATAAACACACAGACTCTTACATTATTTAAACTGCTTGGTTATTAGCTCAGGCCTGTTATTGTCTAGCTCTTACTCTTATATTTAGCCCATTTCTATTAATCTTTACTTTGCCACATGGCTCATGGCTTACTGGTACCTTACATCTTCCTTGTCCTGATGGCGGCTGGCAGTGTCTCTCTCTCAGCCTTCCACTTCCCAGAATTCTTTTCCTTGTCCCGCCTATACTTCCTGCCTAGCCAATGGCCAATCAGTGATTTATTTACTGACCAATCAGCAACACACTTGACATACAGACCATCCCACAGCAGAGACTACCATTGTACACATTTTTATCCTTCACCAAAGCCCACATAAAATTTCCCAAAGGGAAAGGCATTAATATTGAGATTCACTAAAGATGAAAATAAAAAGGTGCTGGAGAATGTTGAAATGCTGGAACTTTGTCAAGCAGCAATGGTCACCAAGTGAGCCACACCAGTGTTTCAATTGCTCTGTCCAGAGAAAGTTTGAGGAAAAGCCTACTCTGTCAATATTTGTTTACTGGCATTTATTTACATGTTTTTCTGAACACAAACAGCCTTCCTTGAGTCATGGCTTTTGTTGTTGTTGTAGTTACATTCTAGTATAGTATAAAAGTGCAGTGAAACTGAAGTAATGTTATCTACAGCATTAGACTGTAGTCTGCCCCAATCTTTCAGGTCCTCAGATGCCAGGTCCAGCAGACAAGATCCTGCACAGGTTGGCCAAAATGTAGCAAAACACTTTAATAATGAATGCAGAAAAAAATCGTTATTTGGTACAGTCTCTTTGAGTTTACATAAGTTTAATATTTTTACCTTGATGCAAATTTTGGATTTATAAGGACACAACCAAATTAGGTGAAAAGATATGTGAATTGATAAATATTGTGAAATGAGGGAAGTGTTGGGTCCAGGGTCACACAATAACGAGGGACAGACCAACAAAGTCTATTAAGCCAGAAGCAAACTTTATTTCAAAAAAAAAAAGAAAAAAAAAAGTATCCCCGCAGGGCACAAAAGCTTGTCAGCTAGCTGAGACCACAGCCAGAGTTCGATTTTGAGGCTGTGGCAATGGAGATGAGTTCTGGCCCCCCTTTTTATAGTAAGGGGGAAAGCATCAGGCATGGGGTGCATGCTAGGAGTCACACAGAAACATCTATTGAAAGTTAATTTTGGTCCAGGCAGTTTTACACTATAAGTGGCAGGGGGTGTTAAAACTTAACCCATGTCTGTTGACAGAGGAGCTGGTTGTAAGCAGAGAGCCGTTGTTAGAAGTTAACCTTCAGAGCTGACGATTGTCGGCTTTTATATTTTTAGGTTTACAATTTTATATTTCTATATTCCTAGACCCTTCAGAAGGTTTTATGCAGCAAATTAACTTTAATCTCAGAATTCAAGCTATAAATGATGTAGTTTGGAAGACAGAATGTGAGAAGAATTAAACGTTGATAACATCAGTGGCAGGGAAATGATATTTCCAAGTACAATGATTAGTTCTTATTCATTCAGACTGTTTTCTGTTTTGAAGTAGCTGAAACTTCTTGAAATCTGTCAAGGATGGAGATGATAATGATTGCAGAAAAAAAATACCCTCATAAAAACAAGGCTTCCTGTTGAATGTCTCCATTGTGTTTCTTCACACATGCAATGCTGTGCCTGAGGGTGAGAAGAGACAAGAGAACCCCTCCTCACAAGATAGGCTGTGGAATCAGAATACCTGATTTCACTGCTAGATTGGCCATTTACTGGATCCAGTGGCAATAGAAAAATAATTTCATACATCTGTGCCTAAATTTCTTCATCATAAAGGAGAAAATAATGATGACTACTAATTCAGGAAATCTTAACCGTTCACCGAGAATATGCACTTAGTAGCCCACAGATGATTATTGAATCACTAGCATGTTTCAGTACTTTGGGAAGATCTTAGACTACAGATGAATTAAAATAGTCTCTGCCATTGTAGGTAATATATTATATCAAGCTTTACTTAACATTATTATTATTGTTACTATTATTTTTAAAATGATCATAGTTTTTACAAAGCCTAGCTCCATCGGGGCAACCAAAAGCTTCTTGAATGAGCATCTACATAAGCTGTTTGAATGACAAATAGATAGCACCCAGGAGAAAGGAGAATAAAGGTGAATGCTTTGGGCAGAGAGGTAATGCTAATGTAAAAGTAAACAGGGGAACCTAAGACTTCCTAACTGTGAAATATGCTGGAAGATTCTCTTTATTAGGATAGAAATTCTTTCTTTTTGCTGGCAGATCCTACCTTTAGTATTTCTTTCCTGAAGGCAAAAAAAAAAATGGCTCAGAAAACCTTGACGTTTTATATGAATGATTGTAAAAAAATGTTTTGTTTCTTTTTTGCTTTATTGGTCTTTGAAATGTATTGAGATTATTAAAAAGGCATAGGTAATTATTTAAAATTCTGGCAGAGTAACAAATGAGATGCTGGATTACATTTCACTAACTCACAAGTGCTAGAAGCAGCTAACCAGAAGATACCCCCAATTTAAAAATATATTAGTGTTAGTCATCTCCAGGCAGACATTTCAGAATGAATTAAGGAATCGTAGCTCACAGTGTTAATTGTGTCTAATACTATTAGGCAAAAGACAGAAACACTGCCTAATGGATCGATTCATTAGGGAATAAAAGCAAAAATCGCAGGTGATTTCCTCGCTGATGTTTCAGCAGAAGTCGGTTACTGGCCTTTAAAAGTTCTTTCTCCTCTTCAGAAGCTGTTTTGTTCTGTTAGCATCATCAATATTTGCAGCTTCTGTGCTGTGGAAGGTAATTCTATTATACGGCAGACAAAACAAGGGGGTATGCATCAGATTATGAATAACTTAATTTTGCAAAGGAATTTTACATCTTAATCTGCAGGATGATCACTTTCACTTAGGCTCTGAAACCAAATTATGTTATTGTGTTCTGTGATATAATTTAATAACTTACCCGTAAGGAAATGTCAGGTCGCATTTGCAACAATTCAGGGGCCATTAAGCCAGATGGAAGGTCATTCTGTTTGAGGATTGTAAATGAACCTGTCCAACAAAGTTTTGGTTAGGGACAGCCAAGGACTCATTATATAGTCAATTTACCCAACTGCTTGCAAGAACCAAGCCAACACCAAGGCTGCACTGTCCTTTGAAGTTTGAAATGGATTTAAACATACAGGGATTTTTTTTTTTTTTTACTTTGATCAGGCCAAAAAAGAAATTGCTTCTGCCAAAAGAAGTAATTTCCATATATTGGTTAGAAGATGAGAATAAAAATTAAACACATTGTTGGCATGCTGTGTTTGGATTCTAAAACTTTCTTATTAACTTCCCATTCTCTCCTAAGCCCTGCATCCCCTTGGTGTTAAAGGATACACACACACACACACACACACACACACACACACACACACACACCCCTCCCCACAAAATGAAATATACAAAAAAATCTAAGATCTTAAAAATTAAAGACTAGTATTTCAAATACTTCCAGTACCCTTCCTTCACTTCCATTTGAGTTCTACCTATATAACATGATCTGAACAATTGATTTTAATATTCTGTACTCTATGACTTAATGGGGATACTCTAATATATCACTAGATTTAATTTTTACAAATACAAAACATTTAAAATAATAAGACTGCCTCTATTACAAGCAATTGCAGGGTTTTCTTTTCTGTATCAGAAAATACAGGTATAGAGATTTAGGTATTTTATTGAACCTCTATTTTATAATCAATATATTTTCATTTATTTAACAAATTTATTCATGTATTTTATACTTTTTGACAGTTTTTGCATATTTTAAATTTAAGGACATTATTTTACTGATGTGGATTATTGAGCACACACACTGACATTTCCCATTACTTTTGTATTCCATTCCTGTGCACATGTCTACATCCTAACGCTACTTTCTGCTATTCTGATCGACACCAACAGCCCTTCTAAAGCTATTGCAGACACAGGAGCAGAGTGAAACATTTGAGTCAGTTGTTATATAAATTCCCAGATGAGGAGGAAAATGATTTCCTGTCCTCATTCTCTTGTGGGCATTGCCAGAGGTTGGAAAAGGTAGAGGGCAAAACAGTGTCAGACCTGAAACTTAGGCCTGGGGCCAGTTGGACAGCTGGACAGGGTATAATCTGAACAATGCCCTCTCTTGGGAGCCAACCTCATGGAAGCCATTTCACACTTTTGAATCCCATTTTCTCTTGAATAAAACACAGAAAATAGATTTTCCCAGAATTACTTATTTTTGGATTTAAGATTACATTCTATTTGAAATATATGAGATATTTGTCTGGGAATAATGGTTTAGAATTTTCTAATTCAGGCTACTAAGAATATTAAGAACTGACTGAATATGTATTTTTTTATATCTGTAATGAATAAATAATCATGCTGAAACCTGGAGTGAGAACAATCTGAATATATTGTTAATATATTTAATATATTATTTATTAATGTATGAATTAACAGATACTTGTTTTCGTACATTAATAAATGAGCTTCAAAATACTCTTTAATCCCTTCCAATATTATTCTGTGCATGTGTGCATGTAGAGTTTTCTTTAATTTAGAAATCTTCTCCTGATAGATTTTATTTGGGGTTTATTGTTCTTTATCAGGCCTTATTTTGATGATTATACATGTGCATAAATTATTCTTATCTTGTGTGTGTGTGTGTGTGTGTGTGTGTGTGTGTGTGTGTGTATGTGTGTGTACGTGAATGAAGTTGTTAGAATCACTTCAGGACTTGGTCCTTTCCTTCCTCTTGTTTGAGACAGACTCTCTTGCTCACTGGTACTTACTCCAGGCCAGCTGGCCAGTGAACTGCTGGGTGTTCTTCTGTCCCCAACTATCATCGGGTTGTAGAACTGCTGGGATTACCCATGCATACTCCTCTGTCACTCTTGGATCTGGGTGTACGTGAGGTCTAGGTATCTAAACTAAGGTCCTCACTTTTGCATGATCATTACTTTTACGCACTGAGCAATCTCTCAGCTCATGTATTGTAGTTTTAAACTCACCTGAAACATAAATTTAGTCTGTTAATGATGTCAGAACCATTTTATAGTTTATAAGTTGTTAAAGCTTTCTCTGCTTCAAGACTTACAAACACTATTTGAGATGTATTTTCTCTGTAGAAGGAAGAAGACAGTTTGATCCTTTCTTTGTTATGCCACAGAGTTTTCGCTGGAGTCCAGGGAAATGGCAATAACAACTTTGAGATCATGTGAGAGTAATTTGTATCAGGGAGAGAAAAATGAAAAATGCAGGTTTCCCAATCTGTTTTAAACAAAGCAAAGGTTGAGTAAGGAGGGCTCCTTTCTTTCGGGGAAGTTTAGAACTATTCTCTAAAAGTGGTGATCATTACATTGACAACTTAGACATACAATATAAGGAAATAAATAACTCCCAGAGAGTGAAGTACAGGTGCTGCTTATACACGGTGTGGACCAGATGGTTTATGTTGTGGTGATATTTTATTTGTATGTTAATAAATAAAGTTTGCCTGGAGATAAGAGGACATAGATAGCCAGCCATAAACTAAAGTCAGGCGGTGGTAGCACACACCCTTAATCCAATCACATGGCAGGCAGAGTCTCTGTGTGTTCAAGGACACAGCCAAGCATGGTGACACACGCCTTTTATTCCAGTACCAACCATAGAGACCTGGAGGTCTGTACAGACAGGCAGTGATGAGGAAGTGGGGTGGCCGGGCTAAGAGCCAGTGAGAAGGGAGAATAACAAGGCAATAAAGGTGCAGGTTAGACAGGAAGAAGCTGGTTCTTTCGGGAAGCTATAGCGGCATGGAGAACTAAGGTTAGCTGGCGACTATTCTTATTTCTCTGATCTCTACAGCTTTCACCCCTGTATTTGGCTCTGTGTTTCTTATTTAATAAGAATGTTTAGAAATTTGTCTATATTATGTCATCAAAACAAGAATAGTACTAGCTCACTTAGCCTAACTAATAGAAAACCAACAGAATATTTGTGACTTAGACCTTGATTCTTTGCTCTTGAGTTCTGATCCTAATTTGAAGAAAGTATCTGATTAATTGAATTTTCAAAATTAATTTTAAGTACCTACTTCATATTACCTGTTTTTTATAAAATTATAATATAATTGCATCATTTACCCCTTTCATTTCTTTCCTCTAAATCTTCCCAATTCCTTCTTGCTCTCTTTCAAATTAATGGCCTCTTTTTTCATTAACTATTATTGTACACACACACACACACACACACACACACACACACACACACACACTCCTAAATACATACATACAACTACTCAGTCTATATAATATTACTTATATGTTTGTTTCCAGGGCTGACCAGACCATTTCATGTTGAAAAATCAATTGGTGTACTCTTTCCTATGGAAGAATCTTTCTCCAGCTGTCAGCATTCCTAAGTTCCTATAGTTCTTTGGGTAGAGTTGAGGCAATCAGGGCTTTCTCAATCCCTTGGCCATATTAACATGCTTATTGTTATTTTCCTAGTTCAGCTCATGTTTAGGAAGTCATGTTGTTGAGATTTTTCTGGATTTAGCTTCTGGAATTCCTAGAAGACACAATCTCTTACCAAAATCTCACATATCTGGCTCTTACAATCTTTCAGATACCTTTTCCACAATGATACCTGTGCCTTAGATGCAAGAGTTGTATTGTAGATGTATCTGTCTTATTATTTTTAAAGTATATTTCTCTTTAAAATTAAGATCATGACAGACATGGGAAAACTCCCCTAGAACTGATGGTCAGGGGAATCCAAAAGACTAAACAATATAGACAATTTTCATTCCCTTGATTTCCCTCTAGGACTCAAAGGGAGGATTCTTTGCTGAAGAATACTACACCCATCCAATATTTGTAGGAATGCAGCTGAAAATGACCTGAAAGCCCCCTACCTGAGGACTGACTCTCATAGGATCAGAAGATGCTCTTCAAGCTGCCAAGAGAGAGGAGCAGTAAGTACCTCTAACCAGCTATCAAAGCCTAAGAACCACAACAATGCAAATCATGGCAAGATATCAAGGGTACAGCAGTGACATTTTTGTCTTTGAGATAACCATTAGACACCTAATGTCTATTTGTACTGAAGACCAATAGGAAGAATGTTCATGCCTGGTACTATAAAACCTAGTTAATTACCCATGGCTAGAGAAGTCCTAGACACTAAAGAAAAATCTAGTACTGCCATTTTTCTAAACTGATGGAATTATAACTATATTCTAACTACACATTCTTACACCCACAGATAAGTGTAGCTGTCCCTCATCAAAGAAGTTTCTTTCTGCAACAGGTTGTGATGATTACAGAGACCCACAAACTTGTCAAAATGCAAAGAATGAATGACCATGGTGTGTGCAATCTCATTTCTTACATCTGAAACACATTCCCTATACCTATGCCTCAGTAAAAATCACTGATAAGGGAGAAGGAAGTTTGTAAGAGCTAGAGGACCAGGATATCTGGTTCTCAATAGTGTCTTCTAGATATGATGTGGAAACTGTGATTATGAATCTCAAAAATATGGTTACCTAAACAAGAGCGGCTTAATGGTAGCACCAGCTGACATGCCAATTTAACAAGGTCCCACCCTTAGATAAAGAGATATAGGTGGTGAATGGCTGTTGAGAAAGGGAGACTCAGTTTCCTTCAGGGACAAACCCCTGCACAGTTTGTCCAGTCCCAATTACTCAGCGCTAGATGTATGTACATATGAGCAATGTTAATTTGACTCAACAAATTGTATCTATATGCATATAGATTAAAGAAGAAACCATGAATGTATGAGGGAAGAGAGAACACAAAAGAAGTTGAGAGGGAAACAATGTTGTAGGAGAAATGTAGATGCAGTGTTCATGTTCGAAGTTCTCAAACAATCATTTTTAAAAGTTCTAACCATAACTTGGTTATTTTTGATAGCCACAGTATGTAAGTACATGCTATTTACAGTCATAAAATACATAGAAATCACTGTGTCAGTGGCTGCCAGGGGCTGAGAATGCCATAAAAGTTTTGATAAATCAAATTTTTAAAATGAAGCTAATTCATGTCTAGAAAGAAATCCTTAAACCAAAATGTCTTATTAAAGTGTGAGTTAGTCGAATCTATCATCTTATTCTTAGGCTCACTGTTATTTTGCTAGATCCTATGATAATCATTTGAATGAGATCACTAAATCACCCTGTATCCAATACCTCAAGTTGAGTCTATTCAGAGGAATAAGGTGATTCATGGATGGTAATGTCAAAAGATCTTCAAAAGTGTGCTTTGTAGATACAATGACTGTAGACAATAGAGACCAGAGAACATAATCAAATTGATATTTTGAACTATCATAAATGTTTTACTTTATAGTACTCATGTAATTTGACAATTTTTCTTCTAAATTAAAATATGAAACAATAAGCTTCTATTATTAAATATAAATAATAAATGGAGATCATTATCCTTTTGGTAAATCCTAGATATTGTTACACTACAGAAGTAAGTAATGCATAAAGTATATATTTAAACTTAGAATTAGATAATATCTAGAATTGATGACATTCAAAACCAAAACTGAAACATCCATGTACTGAATACCAAAAGATGGGTTGGCAGGCTTTATGTTGTTAATACCATTGCCTTTGGTACATACTGACAAAGTTACTTATTAATTAGATATCTCTCTATCTACCTCGTATGTGTTCATGTGTGTGTGTGTGTGTGTGTGTGTATGTGTGTGTGTGTGTGTGTGTGTGTGTGTTTGTGATACGCCTGTGTGTTCTTGTGTAGAAACATTTAAGTCAGGTATGCTTATGCACACCTGATAAAAGGTCATGTATTTGAAAGACAGTAAGGAGGTACAGGGGAGTTGTTGGAGGAAGGAATAGAAAGGAAAAAATACAGCAAAAATATATGAATAACACTAATGGAATTAATTTGATTAAAAACAAAAAATAAAAATTTAGTAAGAATTATTTAAACATTACCTAAATAAGTTATGGTTCAACCAGAGAAACAGAATCATTAGGCATTTAGAATAGGGTAGAAAATTTGTTTACATTTTTTAGTGTCTTAATTCAGGGATAATAGAATGTCTTTTTCAGAAGCTTTGCAAGGTGCCTGGTGTTCAGTTCACCTTCCCATTTTTTTCTTTCATTCATTCTATGAGATAGTGCCACTCACATTCAGGATAGGTCTTCTGCTTTCACTTAAAGCTCTCTAGATATGGGACCATAGAGATGCCCAGAGGTGTGTCTTCTAGACAAATAGACCAATAGCAAGTGGTAAGGTCTTGAAGGACCCTTCCCGATATATAGATGACTATTAAGAGGGATTCATTTGTAGAATCCCTGTGTCAGTAGGCAAAGATGCTGGAAATTTATGATTCCCATGCCTGGGTCATGACTAGAAAACAACATTCACACTAATTCCCCTCCCTTTTTGCCTTTGTAATTTTTTGTCACTTTTTCTGTAGTGTTGCCTGAACCTCAAAGGATTGATATAAAAGTCTTGTTTATGGATGAGCCCTCAATCATTCTGTATTCTCAGCATCTTGTGTAGCATGGATCTTTGTATTATTCTCTACTCACAGCAAAGAAAGGCTTCTTTGATTAAAGCTAGGAATATAACTTTTGTCTGTGAGTATAAATGGATATTTAGACATTAGGTGATACCATATCAGTTCAGCTAAACTAAAATACTAGGTTCCCCACTCCCCATCCCAGAACCTAAGACCTCTTGAGTTTTGGACCAAGGTTATAGTACTAGGCAGTGATTTTCTCTTGTAGAATGGGTTTAAGCGGAACAGTGTTACCCAACACAATAGTCATTATTGGAGGAATTTGTCTGACAAGTTGGCATTGTAGTTCACAAAGTACACATCTGGATAATACCATTGATCTGTTGATGTCTTTACTTCCACCATAAGCATCCTGAATAGCAACATCTGGTGTTATGAAAATGAGAAGCAGGAGGAAGGAGGCTTCCAACTAAGTTCCAGCTTGATTTCTCCATACTTTTGTCCAAGAATTATGCTTTCTTCAGCAATAGAGTCCTATTAAATGAATCTGATAGATAACCAAGAGGGTAGATAAGAGCCTACTTTTGTGTGTATGTATGCTTCTGTGGCTTCTTTGACCAACATCTTCTATGGTACTACAAGTGCTACTGAGATTTTTGCTTAGCTATCCATTACTTTTATACCAGAACTGTCTAGCCTTGTGGAGTATCTGCCTTCATATTCTCTCATGGTTTTTAGTCACATCACCAGATACTTTTATACCAAGCAGACTTCCAAGTGTTTTTCTCATCTCCCCTTCATTTTACTCCCTCCCATTGCCTTGTCTCTCCCACCACACAACCTCTCCTCCTGTTTGAACATATCTACCTCCAATATTTTTTTATTTCCATCTTCATTTTACTCACGATTAGTCAAAATAGTATTTTTAATAGTAAAGTTATTTTCAACACATGAGTTCAAAAGAGGGAGTCAATTCTTTCCTGTCACACTCTGCCTATTACTTTTAGACACGGTCACTGTACTTTTAGACAGTTTGTCTCTAAATCTGAGGCTATTGTTTTCTCAGCTAGCCTAGAATCCAGCAAGCTCCAGCTTTCCTCTCTCTCCTTGTCTCCACCCTCAGAGCTCAGGTTGCTGACATGGATGGGAAGGCTGTCTTTTTACATGGGTACTGATATTCTTATGGCTATGTAGCAGTGAACACTATTAAAACTGAATCATCTCTCTAGCTCCCTTAAGCACTTTTTGATAGAGCAATGGTAGTTTGGTTTGTAGTTTTATTTCTGGTTTCTGATTTCATATATATATATATGCTGTGGGATGTTCTGTATGGCAAATGTGTTGCTAATTAGTCAATAAATAAAACACTGATTGGCCATTGGCTAGGTAGGAAGTGTAGGCGGGACAAGGAGGAGAATAAAGCTGGGAAGTGGAAGGCTGAGTCAGAGAGACACTGCCAGCCACTACGATGAGAAACAGCATGTGAAGATGCCGGTAAGCCACGAGCCATGTGGCAAGGCATAGATTAATGGAAATGGATTAATTAAACTGTAAGAACAGTTAGCAAGAAGCCTGCCACGGCCATACAGTTTGTAAGCAATATAAGTCTCTGTGTTTGCTTGGTTGGGTCTGAGTGGCTGTGGGACTGGCGGGTGACAGAGATTTGTCCTGACTGTGGGCCAGGCAGGAAAACTTTAGCTACATATATATATATATATATATATATATATATATATATATATATATATATATATTACATATATGACTTATATACATATATATGTATAAATTATGTGTGTATGTCAATCATTTTGTTCACAATTCCAGGTTACAGTTCATTGTTGTAGGGAAGATAAAACAGAAGGAATTTGAAAGCACTTATTCATATCATATGTCCAGTTAGAGCACAAGACAACAATTAACATATGCATGCCAATATTCAACTTACTCTCTTCTTTTCACTCCATTTAGTGTCCAGGCCATGAAATGGTGCTTCCCACATTTAGGATGGACTTTCGCACCTAAATTAACTAAATTAAGAATCACTTATCAGCCAGCCTAACCTCAATTCTTTACTGAGAGTCCTTTCCCAGGTTGTTGAACATTGTGTTAAGTTGACATTCAAAACCAGCCATCTCAGGTTGAAAATTCAGTTTATACAAATATATTCTTTTAGTAACTAGTATAGTAAATGTAGATAATGTACACATGCTTGTGAATAAAATCAGAGTGAATATTGGTACCAATGACTACACCTATAGATCATGAGTCTCAGTATTCAGACCCATTTTCAGTTTATAAAGTGACTAAAGAAAATTATATATTTCCTTTAAAAATATGTACCTGAACCCTAAAAGAGTGATCCAAAACTGAAAATGGAGTAACATTCTTCTGGTTCAAAACCTGTCAGATTGGTGTAATAGGAACTGAAGAACCAGGAACCCATTCAACAAAGGTTAGGCTACTTATCTATACCAAGAAACATCACAAACATTATAATTCCAGATGCCTATATCCTAATGCAAAATCACAAACATGCACAACTCAGACAATGTGCCTCCTTAAGTCAGAAACCCTGTTTCTGTAATTGTAATATGTCCTGAGAAAACCAATTTAGCTGAATCACAAGACAAAGACTTCAAGTGAGCCATTATGAGTATGTTCAAGAACTTTAAAGTGGATATGAGTAAATGCCTCCATGAAGACCATGAAAAAATGGTTGAATGAAATAAGGAAAGCAATTCAAAATAAGAAAGTAGAATTTAACAAAGAAATAAGATCATTAAAGAAAAGTAAAACTGAACTAAAACTTGAAATGAAGAAGCCAAGAAGTCAAACAAAAAGCTTAGAAGTAAGACTGATCAAAAGAGTAAAAAATATGAAAGAGAGAATTTTGGGTCTTGAAGATAAGATAGAAGAAATGGATAGCCTAGTTAAAAATTAAAAACAACAACAAACAAACAAACAAACAAACAAATCTAGTTACCAAACATTCAGGCAATATGGAACACTATAATAAGACTAAGCTTATGAATAATAGGTATAGAGGAAGAAGAAACCAAGGGCAAAGAAATCATTTTAACAAGATCAGAAAAGACAATTTTCCTAATCAAAATAAAGAGATGCCTTTCAATGTGCAAGAGACATAGAGAACATCAATTAGACAGTATCAGAAAAGAAATTCCCCACGACACATAATAATTGAAATAGTAAATGTACAGAACAAAGAAAATGTATTAAAAGTTACAAAGGAAAATAAAACATGTCACACATAGAAGCAGGCATATTAGAATAATATGATTTTTCAAGAGACTCTGTAAGCTAGAATGGCCTGGACAGATATTCTACACTCTTGGTACCGCAGGTGCCATCCCAAACTACTATGCCCAGCAAATGTATCAATCACAATCAATGAATGAAGAAAGACAAACATCCACAATAAAAACAAGTTTAATGAATTTTTGCCTTCCAAATAAGCTCTATATAACTGATTTAAAAAAAATTCAGTTAGAAGAAAAACTTAGCTACACTAAAACAGACACAAGAAATCAATAACCCTTGAACAGTTAGTGCAAAAAAGGAAAAAATACCACAACAAAATAATAAGAATTAATAAACACTGCTCAATAATAACTCTCACTACTAATAGTCTCAATTCCCTAATAAAAAGACACAAATTAACAGATTGGATAACAAAAAGAAACCATCTGTCTGTTGTATCCAAGAAACGTGTAAAGAACAAGGGCAGATATCACCTTAAGGTGAAGGATTGAGAAAGATATTCCAAACAAAAGAACCAGAAGCAAGCAGGCATAACTATTTTAATATCTGACAAAATATATTCTAATCAAAACAAAACTGAAGAGTTGAGGAATGTCACTACAAACTCATTAAAGAAAAAAAAAATCACCAACAAGATATTACAATCCTAAGCATTTTCCCACCAAAGACAAAGGAACCTAATTTCATAATGGAGACACTTCTACTTCGAGAGGTACAGATTGATCATAACATGGTGATTGTAGGTGACTTCAATACCACATGATCAGTGATACACTAGTCATCTAGACAAAAATTAAACAGAGCAATGCTGGAGTTAAATAACATCATAAATCAAATAAACCTAAAAAGCATCATTTTTGATGAAAATATAGTCTTCATTCTATTGAGACTACCACCATTGGCTCTGACATCCTAGTGCTTTTGATATTTTCATTTTAATTTTTAATTAAAAAGCCAGGTAAATAAAATGAATGCTCTCACACTGAAATCTTAGTATAAAATTTTCACTCTTTCCTTGACTTTCACCATCTCTGCAGTTATAGATAAAATTATCAAATTATATCACAAGAAGTCATTTCAATTTGAACCTCCATGAGTAGTAAATAAAAGGAAATGTTTGGTTAATTTTTTCAATCACTATGCATATTTTATAAGGCATAAATAGTTTTAAATATTCCATGCTCAAAATTTCTATTCTTGTAATATATCAAAATTATTTTGGGTATATTTTCATGACATAACTTACAGATTTTATGAAATTTCTGGAAAGATACCCTAGCAATTGGGATCTTTACATTACATACACTAGATCCTGGAGCCAGAATTCATCATCAAAAGAAAAAAAATATACATTTTCTTATCTTTGTAATATTCACTTTAGTCTACTTAGCTTTATTATGAATCAGAATTACTCCATCATAAACTACTAAATTGTAATTGAAAAGTAATGATAAATAGAAATAAAAGGCTAAAGATAATCAATGTCAGCATTTGGAGGATATCTCTGAGTGTGGTTTCTGTTATATACCCCAAATTATAACACAGCCATGATTTTGTGTACTAACCATTAACAGAATGTGACAGTTACCTCCTGTTCTATGTACTATGTGAACAAGCTTATTTATGTGTTGTTTGAATCTAGATGGTCTTATAATAAAAAACCTAGAGCAAGATCTCAGGTGAAAGATCAGAGAAGCAGAGCAAGTTACAGCCAACCTCACCTTGCCAACTCCACTAATCCATTGACTGAAATCCTCTGAGTCCTCACCTGAAAGGATATCAGCAGAATGGCCATAGCTCCTATTTCCTCATGCCTTATATACCTTTCCTCACCCTGCTATCACTTCCTGAGATTAAAGGTATGCTTGCTTCCCAGTACTGGGATTAAAAGTGTGTGCTACCATGCCTGGCTCTGTTTCCAGTGTGGCCTTGAACTCACACAGATCCAGACAAATCTCTGCCTCCCAGTGATAGGATTAAGGGTGTGTGCCACCACTGTCTGGCCTCTATGTCTAATCTAGTGCCTGGCTCTGTCCTCTAATCCCCATGCAAGTTTATTAGGGTACACAATAATATCACTACATTTATGTCAGGAGACAGTACAATTTATAAAATAAGCAATACAAAAAAACTACATTTGGATGTCCAATTACTACAGTTCAGCCTGTTATTGAAAACTGTCTGCAAATTACTTGCTTTTTTAAACTCTTGCCTTTTAAGAATTAACTGTTTTTACAAATTGAACTATTCTTAAAATTTTTCTGGATTTATTTTTTTATTTAAAAATTTTCTCTTTCAAACAGACCAAACTCTTCTATCTCCTTGACTTTCAGTCTTTCACAAAATATAATTTATATTCTTTATCCAATTTTACATTTCAATATGTACCATATATAAAAAGAAATTGATTTAATTCAGTTTATTTCTAATTTTAATCCCATTATTTTGAATTGATAATTCAGTGACATGAATTATTTTCTAAGACCTCGCCTGATTGCCTTTTTCTATCATCTTGAAAAATTGGCTTTAAAATGTAAAGCAAGTGACCTTTTAAAGCGACTTTCTTCCATTCACATGTATTGCATAACCAATCATTGATTTTTGGATGCTGAACATTTGAATGATTTCTTTTTCAATGTTTTCTACTTACTGAATAGCATTATAGTCACCTACATGTTGTGGGGTATTTTGACGGCACATTGACACTCCCAATAAAGTTTACTTTGAATCAGAGAGCAGAGTTAGCTACCAGACGAGGTTTGGAGGATAGAAAGACACAGGAAATAGTAGGGAGTGGCTTAGAAATATTCTTGGCTCTTTTGGATGGAGAAAGGAGAGTTGGAGGAGGTCACTGGTCCCTCTCTGCTGCTTCTCTGAACAATCAGGTTTTTACCAAGATATCTATCTCCCAAGTTTTTATTTAAGAAAATAATTAGATAAGTGCTTCATCAACAGGTCAGAAAAATCTCATATTTTCCTCTGAATCCCATATAATTTATTTCAGGTCTGTTCTCTTAATATGGTAGCAACTAGGCACTTGTGGGCTCTACATACCCCAAATGCTTCTGTTACACACTGAATTGTATTATATGTCTAATGCATATACCATTTTTTGTTGATGTTTACTTGTCAGAAAGTGAAGCATGATGGGAAGCTGAGGTGGGCAGAGCCAGCAGCCAAACTTGCCATTTCTGTCCTAGTAATGCTGCACTTTAAAGCATATAGATTCACAATAAATCAGATTCAGATGAAATAAACCTCTAAATGTTTTACAATGTGTGTAAAAATGTATGTAGGCTTGGAAGAAAGAGAAAAAGGAATATATGCAGTTATATAAAGAAATAGTTTAAAAAAATAAAGTCTTTAAAGAGACAGTAAAAATAATATAAAAAAATAAGCCATGTAAAGATGGAAATCACACAGAGAGTCTGGATTATATTATCTTTGGGGTTTTTAACTGCAGAAAGACATTTGATTGTAAAGACTGATCAATTAAACCAATATGTATAATGTAAAGGTACCTTGACTTCAAAATTTGAATCTAAGGATATGTTGCTTTGGAAAGGAGGCTCTGCTCTTGTTCTCACAGAAAGCCAGAGGCTATGGATTTGTTCTAGATTAAGATACATCAGGTTTCACCAGCTAAGACCCCCAGAAAGGTCTCTGATGACACCATGGCCCAGATGATCCAACATCCAGAATAGTTTCAAGGCAACTGGCTCAGACAATACAGCCTCACAGACTATTACAGTCAGGACTTGACCATAATTCTTAATTTTCTCAGGATCCCCATAAGAATACAGCACTCTTTATCAGCAGGAAGTAGCCTAGAAAACTATGCCCACATTCCCCAAAAAATGGATTATGGATTTTTGTCTTTGTTTAGGTTGTTGGTTGCAAATTGTTATTGGTCATAGTCAATCTATTTCTAAAGGAAGAAAGAATATGATATAGAAATATAGTATATAGATATGATAGGATGAAAAGGTAGATTATTGAATCTACTTTTAAAGAGCAACAACTTGTTTGAAATGTTTTATATTACTATGGATTTTAGTTTATTGATACAAATTTAAAGTAATTTTATTATACTGTGTATATTTCTACTCTTGTTTAAGATACTATGTTTATGCAACTCATTTAAAATTGTAATGTTATCATTAAAAATACAGATTAATAGTTAATCATCTATGATAATCAAACTTGTAATCATATGTTAAGTTTTCTAGGTATACATAGATATATTTCAATTAGGTAGGTAATCTTCAAACACTTCAAAGACCTACAGAATATGTCATTTAAAATGTTTTAAAAATTTAGACTTTCTGGACAGTGAGACACATCTGTTCCTGGCAGCACCAATTTACTTCAAAGAGAAAGATGGGCATCAAAGACACTCTATATGGAGTTTATCTTCTTCTTGGCAAAAATAACCATTTGGGCAAGAAGCTGTTCTTGCCTGAACTGATTGAAAAAAATGTTGTATCTACTGGATGTGCAGGAAGGTGCACCATAGGAAGGTGACCACTGAACTTTACAAGGCAAAATGGTCTTTCAGGTTTCTGCTTCACAGAAGAAACTGCCAGACACAGACACAGGAAGAAGCAACTGAGAGACTCTAGGCCTATGGACTGAAGATGGATGCCCCAACTTTACATAGGAACTTCAGATGACTGTCCGAGGCAGCTATCTCTGTCATTCTAGAATTTTGGAAGTTGCTTACAATGCATTTCCTGTTTACTTAGATAATATTGTATCCTTCTGAGGTCTTTGATGTAGTTGAAGACTGGATAGTTATAGTTATAATTTTTTTAGTTATGATAAAAGATAAATTAGATATAAAACTTTAGACTCACAAATATAGGGTAAATAGAATATTTTCTTTAATTTTATAAAAAACAAATAGACTAGATATTGTAACTGTAATTCTTGCTTGATATATGCAATTTTATTAGGTTAAAGTTAATACCTTCTTTTTGTTTAGACAGAAAAGGGGAAGTGATGGGGGAATGTCTTTCTGTATGCTGTGAAAATATGTTGCTCTGGTTGGTTGATAAATAAAGCCATTTGGCCTATGGCACCACAGCTTAGAGGCAGGCAGAAAAAACAAACAGATAGACAGGAAGAGAAAGGGAAGGAAAAAGCAGACACCAGCTGCCAGTGAAGGATCAACATGCCAGCAGACAGGTAGGCCACAAGCCACATGGCAAAGTGTAGATTTATAGAAATGGATTAGTTTAAAATATAAGAACTAGAAAACAAGAAGCCTGCCATGGCCATAGTTTAAAAACAATATTTGCCTGTGTGTGTTTATGTGGGTCCAAGTGGCTGTGGGACCAGTGAGTGAGCAAGATTTGTCCTGACCACAGGCCAAACGGGACAAAGGAAAACTTTCAGCTGTACTCAAAGAGATTAAGAGTCCAAAGTCTATTAAGTACATGTTGGGTACACAAGCTTAATTCCTAGTTACTTTATTCAGACTCGAGCCTGAAATCATGTACAGGAAGCTAGATGAAGCCTATTTCTAGAATCAGTATGCTATATGACCATTAATATCATGACATGAAGTTTAAATATATGTAGATATTTAGGTCTCTCTCTCTATATATTAATATTATAAAATTTGAAATAATATTTCCACCTTATGAAAAGTTTTAAAGAGTTAAAATGAAACCAAAAGGATTTTGAGATTAGTGGCAATTGACTAGTTTCTTAATTTTGGTTTTTTCTTCTGCTCCATACCAAGTGTTTTTTCTGACATGAAACAGAGATTTTGTTTAACAAGTATACTTGGATTTAGAGAAGGAGAGAGTTATGTTCCAACTTCAAAGCCAGCTTTAATTTTTAATTGAACTGGGATTACAGAAAGACCATTTGCCTTATATGTCTGTGCAGAACGACAGAAACAACTGTTTGGAAAGATTTATGAAATTTATCCTGTTGAACGTGTGCTATACTAGTAGGCCACTTTACTCTTTTTCTTGGGACATTTTTTCTGGATGATTCATCTTTCTTCAGGTGTCTCACTTGTACATTGTACATTTGTAATTTATTACTTTTATTATACTGGGAAAACAAAAGCAAAACCCTGACCCAATCCTAACTTTGGGGAGTTTCCCTTTTTGGCAAGTTATATATATCTTCAAATGAATGACATTTGTTAGTCTTTTAAATTAGTTAAGATTGAATGGTTATTCTGTTTGATAAACTATCGACTCTCCTAATCAAGAGGTCTCTCCTGTTCAAATCTAATCTTTATCAGTTTTGATGGTATTCACAGCTTTTCTTCTCCTGTGGAAACAAAAGCAAAACCTTTTTCCCAACATAACACATACCCTGGTTTCCATTCTGAGGTCAACAAATCTTTAAAGTATACAGGTTGATTTAATTTATCATTTTTTCTACTATCCAATGTCTCGCTGTAGCTGTTGTTCCTTTCTCATTACAATTTTAAAATATTAAAGTTAATAAAGCATTTTTAATTTATCTCTAGAGGGGTCTTTATTACCTTCTTCTGTTTATTATGCATATCTTTTAAAGTACGATTAGATCTTTCTACAACTGCTTGTCCTGTAGGATTGTGTGGTATACCTGTAATATGCTTTATGATATAATATGCAAAAATCTGTTCAATTTTACTAGAGACATATACCAGAGCATTGTTAGTCTTAATTTGTATGTGTATTCCCATAATGACCATAAATTCTAATAAATGTGTAATTACAGAATCAGCCTTTTCAGAACTCAATGCAGTTTGCCATTGACATCCTGAATATGTATCTATAGTATGGTGCACATACTTTAATCTTCAGAATTCTGCAAAATGAACCACATTCATTTGCCAAATTTTGTTTCTTTAAGTACCTTTTGAATTACTTCCTGTAGGTAATGGAATTTGGTTATATAAAGAACAAGTAAGGGGATCTTCCCCCGGACTTCCCTTCTGAAGCACAGGTGAGTGCCCTAGCTTGCCCCCGACCCCATCCCTGGGCACCAGCCACTCCGGGGAAGACCTGCCCAACTTGGCCCCAGGTTCTGGTCCCCGGGCAGGTGCCCTTCTACCCCAACCGGGAAGGATCCCCTTCTCCAAGACCCTTGGCAGACCCTGCAGTCTCCACGCCCTGCCCCCACGCCCATCTGCCTGAGCCCCAAGCCTCTTCCTGAGACTTAGAGGCCGGCCCCCAGCTCCCATCTTGCCCAGGACTTCCCTTCTGAAGCACAGGTGAGTGCCCTAGCTTGCCCCCGACCCCATCCCTGGGCACCAGCCACTCCGGGGAAGACCTGCCCAACTTGGGCCCAGGTTCTGGACCCCGGGCAGGTGCCCTTCTACCCCAACCGGGAAGGATCCCCTTCTCCAAGACCCCTGGCAGACCCTGCAGTCTCCACGCCCTGCCCCCACGCCCATCTGCCTGAGCCCCAAGCCTCTTCCTGAGACTTAGAGGCCGGCCCCCAGCTCCCATCTTGCCCAGGACTTCCCTTCTGAAGCACAGGTGAGTGCCCTAGCTTGCCCCCGACCCCATCCCTGGGCACCAGCCACTCCGGGGAAGACCTGCCCAACTTGGGCCCAGGTTCTGGACCCCGGGCAGGTGCCCTTCTACCCCAACCGGGAAGGATCCCCTTCTCCAAGACCCCTGGCAGACCCTGAAGTCTCCACGTCCTGCCCCCACGCCCATCTGCCTGAGCCCCAAGCCTCTTCCTGAGACTTAGAGGCCAGCCCCCAGCTCCCATCTTCCCCCGGACTTCCCTTCTGAAGCACAGGTGAGTGCCCTAGCTTGCCCCCGACCCCATCCCTGGGCACCAGCCACTCCGGGGAAGACCTGCCCAACTTGGGCCCAGGTTCTGCTCCCCGGGCAGGTGCCCTTCTAGCCCCACTGGGAAGGATCCCCCTCTCCAAGACCCCTGGCAGACCCTGCAGTCTCCACGCCCTGCCCCCACGCCCATCCGCCTGAGCCCCAAGCCTCTGCCTGAGACTTAGAGGCCAGGCCCCCCAGCTCCCATCTTGCCCAGGACTTCCCTTCTGAAGCACAGGTGAGTGCCCTAGCTTGCCCCCTACCCCATCCCTGGGCACCAGCCACTCCGGGGAAGACCTGCCCAACTTGGCCCCAGGTTCTGGTCCCCGGGCAGGTGCCCTTCTAGCCCCACCGGGAAGGATCTCCTTCTCCAAGACCCCTGGCAGACCCTGCAGTCTCCACACCCTGCCCCCACACCCATCCGCCTGAGCCCCAAGCCTCTTCTTGAGACTTAGAGGCTGGCCCCCAGCTCCCATCTTGCCGTGAATTTCCCATCTGGAGGAGAGAGAGAGAGAGAGAGAGAGAGAGAGAGAGAGAGAGAGAGAGAGGAGAGCACCCATCCTCCCCCGGACTTCCCTTCTGAACAAGAGCTTCCATCCTGCCCCGGACTTCCAATTTGGACAAGAGAGCTCCCATCTGGACAAGAGAGAGAGACTTCCTGAATCTGTCAGCTCTGAACCAAGTGTGCGGATAAGGCCAGGAACGAACCACAAGGAGATGGGCAGACGTCAAGGCAGAAACACATACAACAAAATGAATAGTAATACACCATCACCAGGCCCTAGCCCTCCTCCAACACCTAGACCTGAACATCAGAAATTGGAAGAAGCAGAAGAAAATAGCCTTATGAATGTCATCATGAAGAAGCTAGAGGCTCGTGTAGAGGAAAAGACAAAAAAATGTGAAGAACGCTGTAAACAACTAGAGGAAAGGGCAAACAAATTAGAAGAAATCAATAAAGTCCTGGAAGAGAACAATAAAATACTGAAAGAAAATCAAGAAAAATCAATGAAACAAATGAAGGAAACAGTCCAAGACCTGAAAAAGGAAATAGAAAAAATGAAGAAGACACAAACAGAGGGAATGCTGGAAATAGAAAATCTGAGAAAACGATTGGGAACTTCAGATGCAAGTATAATCAACAGAATGCAAGAGATGGAAGAGAGGATCTCTAGCGTTGAAGATACAATAGAAGAAATAGATTCATCAGTCAAAGAAAACACTAAAGTCAACAAAGTCATGAACCAAAATGTCCAAGAAATTTGGGACACCATGAAAAGACCAAACCTACGAATAATAGGGGTAGAAGAAGGAGAAGAATACCAACTCAAGGGCACAGAAAATATATTCAACAAGATCATAGAAGAAAACTTTCCCAACTTAAAGAAGGAAATGCCTATGAAGATACAGGAAGCCTATAGAACACCAAACAGACTAGACCCCCAAAAAAAGTCCCCTCGCCACATAATAATTAAACAATTAAACGTACAGAATAAAGAAAGAATATTAAGAGCAGCAAAGGAAAAAGGCCAAGTGACATATAAAGGCAAACCTATCAGAATAACACCCGATTTCTCAATGGAGACTTTGAAAGCCAGAAGGTCCTGGACAGATGTAATGCAGACATTAAGAGACCATGGATGTCAGCCTAGACTAATATACCCAGCAAAACTTTCAATCGTCATAGATGGAGTGAACAAGACATTCCATGACAAAGCCAGATTTAAACAATATTTATCCACAAACCCAGCCCTACAGAAAGCACTAGAAGGAAAATTCCAACCTAAGGAAGTCAGATACAACCTCGAAAACACAGGCAATAGATAAAGCCACAGCAGTAGACCCCAACGAAGAAAAGTACACACACATCACCACCAAAAAATAACAGGAATGAACAATCACTGGACATTAATATCCCTCAATATCAATGGACTTAATTCACCTATAAAAAGACATAGGCTTACAGAATGGATACGAAAGCAGGACCCATCTTTCTGCTGCATACAAGAAACACATCTCAAATTCAAAGATAGACACTACCTAAAAATAAAAGGCTGGGAAAAGACTTTCCAATCAAACGGTCTTAAGAAACAAGCGGGTGTAGCCATCCTGATATCCAGCAAAATAGACTTCAAACTAAAATCAATCAAAAGAGATCAAGAAGGGCATTACATACTCATCACAGGAAAGATCCACCAAGATGAAGTCTCAATTCTGAACATTTATGCCCCAAACACAAGGGCACCCACATATGTAAAAGAAACATTATTAAAGCTTAAATCACATATAAAACCCCACACATTAATAGTGGGAGACCTCAACACCCCACTTTCACCACTGGACAGATCCCCCAAATCGAAACTTAACAGAGAAATAAAGGACTTAATTGATGTCATGACTCAAATGGACTTAATCGACATCTACAGAACATTCCATCCTAACAAAAAAGAATATACCTTCTTCTCAGCACCCCATGGAACCTTCTCTAAAATCGACCACATACTTGGTCACAAAGCAAATCTAAACAGATACAAAACAATTAGAATAACCTCCTGTGTTCTATCAGACCACCATGGTCTAAAGTTGGATTTCAACAACAACAAAAACTACAGAAAACCTACAATCTCATGGAAACTGAACAATACCCACCTGAATCACCAATGGGTTAAGGAAGAAATAAAGAAAGAAATTAAAGACTTCCTAGAGATCAACGAAAATGAAGACACCACATATCCAAACCTATGGGACACTATGAAAGCAGTACTAAGAGGGAAATTCATAGCACTAAACGCCCACATAAATAAGCTGGAGAAATCTCACACTAGTGACTTAACAGCACACCTGAAAGTTCTAGAACAGGAAGAAGCAAAGTCTCCCAGGAAAAATAGATGCCAGGAAATTATCAAAGTGAGAGCTGAAATCAATAAAATAGAAACAAAGAGAACAATACAAAAAATTAATGAAACAAAGAGTTGGTTCTTTGAGAAAATCAACAAGATAGAGAAGCCCTTATCCAAACTAACCAAAAGACAGAGAGAGAGCATCCAAATCAACAAAATCAGAAATGAAAAGGGGGACATAACAACAGACATTGAGGAAATCCAGAGAATCATCAGGTCATACTTCAAAAACCTCTATTCCACAAAACTGGAAAACCTAAAAGAAATGGATAATTTTCTGGATAGGTACCACATACCTAAATTAAATCAAGACCAGATAAACTATTTAAATAGTCCAATAACCCCTAACGAAATAGAAACAGTCATTAAAAGTCTCCCAACCAAAAAAAGCCCAGGACCAGATGGTTTCAGTGCAGAATTCTACCAGATCTTCAAAGAAGAGTTAATACCAATACTCTCTAAATTGTTCCATACAATAGAAACAGAAGGAACATTACCAAACTCCTTCTATGAGGCTACAATTACCCTGATTCCCAAACCAAACAAGGATACAACAAAGAAAGAGAACTACAGACCGATCTCCCTCATGAACATTGATGCAAAAATACTCAATAAAATACTGGCAAACAGACTCCAAGACCACATCAAAACAATTATCCACCATGATCAAGTAGGATTCATTCCAGGGATGCAAGGATGGTTCAACATACGAAAGTCTGTCAATGTGATACACCATATAAACAAACTCAAAGAAAAAAACCACATGATCATCTCACTAGATGCTGAAAAGGCATTTGACAAAATCCAACACCCCTTCATGATAAAGGTCTTGGAGCGATCAGGAATACAGGGAACATACCTAAACATAATAAAGGCAATTTACAGCAAGCCAACAGCCAACATCAAATTAAATGGAGAGAAACTCAAAGCAATTCCACTAAAATCAGGAACGAGGCAAGGCTGTCCGCTCTCCCCATACTTATTCAATATAGTACTTGAAGTTCTAGCCAGAGCAATAAGACAACATAAGGAGATTAAGGGGATACAAATTGGAAAGGAAGAAGTCAAGCTTTCCCTATTTGCAGATGACATGATAGTATACTTGAGCAACCCCAAAGATTCCACCAAGGAACTGATACAGCTTATAAACACCTTCAGCAACATAGCAGGATACAAGATCAACTCCAAAAAATCAGTAGCCCTCCTATATACAATGGACAAAAAAGCGGAGAAGGAAATCAGAGATACATCACCCTTTACTATAGCCACAAATGACATAAAATACCTTGGGGTAATACTAACCAAGCAAGTGAAGGACCTATATGACAAGAACTTTAAGTCCCTGAAAAAAGAAATTGAAGAAGATGTCAGAAAATGGAAAGATCTCCCATGCTCATGGATAGGCAGAACTAACATAGTAAAAATGGCAATCTTACCAAAAGCAATCTACAGATTCAATACAATCCCCATCAAAATACCAACACAATTCTTCACAGACCTGGAAAGAATAATACTCAACTTCATATGGAAAAACAAAAAACCCAGGATAGCCAAAAGAATCCTGTACAATAAAACAACCTCTGGAGGCATCACGATCCCTGACTTCAAGCTGTACTATAGAGCTACAGTAATAAAAACAGCTTGGTACTGGCATAAAAACCGACATGTGGACCAATGGAATCGAATTGAAGACCCTGATATTAATCCGCACACCTATGAACAAATAATTTTTGACAAAGAAGCCAAAAGTGCACAATGGAAAAAAGAAAGCATCTTCAACAAATGGTGCTGGCAAAACTGGATATCAACATGTAGAAGGCTGCAAATAGATCCATATCTATCACCGTGCACAAAACTTAAGTCTAAGTGGATCAAGGACCTCAACATAAATCCAGCTACTCTGAACCTGCTAGAAGAGAAAGTAGGAAGTAGTCTTGAACACATTGGCATAGGAGACCACTTTCTAAATAGAACACCAGTAGCACAGACACTGAGAGAAACAATCAATCAATGGGACCTCTTGAAACTGAGAAGCTTTTGTAGGGCAAAGGATACGGTCAACAAAGCAAAGCGACAGCCTACAGAATGGGAAAAGATCTTCACCAATCCCACATCTGACAGAGGACTGATATCCAGAATATATAAGGAACTCAAGAAATTAGACATCAAAATGCCCAACAGTCCAATTAAGAAATGGGCTATAGAACTAAACAGAGAATTCTCAACAGAGGAAACTCAAATGGCTGAAAGACATTTAAGGAATTGCTCAACATCCCTAATCATCAGGGAAATGCAAATCAAAACAACTCTGAGATACCACCTTACGCCTGTCAGAATGGCTAAGATCAAAAACACTGAAGACACCTTATGCTGGAGAGGATGTGGAGCTAGGGGAACTCTCCTCCACTGCTGGTGGGAATGCAAGCTTGTACAACCACTTTGGAAATCAATATGGCGATTTCTTAGAAAATTGGGAATCCATCTCCCCCAAGATCCAGCTATACCACTCTTGGGCATATACCCAAGGAATGCTCAACCACACCACAAGAGCACTTGTTCAGCTATGTTCATATCAGCGTTGTTTGTAATAGCCAGAACATGGAAACAACCTAGATGCCCTTCAACTGAAGAATGGATAAACAAAATGTGGTACATATACACAATGGAATACTACTCAGCAGAGAAAAACAATGACATCATGAGGTTTGCAGACAAATGGATGGATCTAGAAAAAATCATCCTGAGTGAGGTATCCCAGACTCAGAAAGACAAACATGGTATGTACTCACTCATAACAGGATACTAGATGTGGAACAAGGATGACTGGACTGCTACTCACATCACCAGGCAGGCTACCTGGAAAACAGGACCCCAAGAAAGACACAGGGATCGCCCAACGACAGAGAAATGGAATGAGATCTACATGAACAGCCTGGACAGGAGTGGGGGTAGTGAAGGGCGAGGGTCGAGGGAAAGAGAGCTTGGGTGAGTGGGAGATCCCAGCTGGATCAAAAACAGAGAGGGAGAACAAGGAATAGGAGACCATGGTAAATGAAGACCACATGAGAATAGGAAGAAACAAAGTGCTAGAGAGGCCCACAGAAATCCACAAAGATACCCCCACAACAGACTGCTGGCAATGGTAGAGCGACAATCCGAACTGACCTACTCTGGTGTTGGGATGGCCAAACACCCTAATTGTCGTGCTAGAAACCTCATCCAACTACTGATGGACCTGGAGGCAGAGATCCATGACTAGGCCCCAGGTGGATCTCTGGGAGTCCAATTAGCGAGAATGAGGAGGGTTTATATGAGCGAGAATTGTTGAGACCAAGGTCGGATAAAGCACAGAGACAAATAGCCAAACAAACGGAAACACATGAAATATGAACCAATGGCTGAGGGGTCACCAACTGGATCAGGCCCTCTGAGTGGGTGAGACAGTTGATTGGCCTGATCTGTTTGGGAGGCATCCAGGCAGTGGGACCGGGTCCTGTGCTCATTGCATGAGTTGGCTGTTTGAAACCTGGGGCCTATGCAGGGTCCCTTGGCTCAGCATGGGAGGAGGGGACTGGACCTACCTGGACTGAGTCCACCAGGTTGATCTCAGTCTGTGGGGAAGGCTTTGCCCTGGAGGAGATTGGAATGGGGGGCGGGCTGGGGGGAAGGTGAGGGGGGCGGGAGGGGGGAGAACAAGGGAATCTGTGGCTGATATGTAGAACTGAATTGTATTGCAAAATAAAAATTTAAAAAAAAAAAAAAAAAAAAAAAAGAACAAGTAAGGGATTTCCTTGTTTTGTTGTCAAGTGATAGAAGAATCTTTCTTTGAACTTTTGCTATTAACAAGGTGTGGTGTTTTTTTTATGAAATGCTGAGGCTTCTAGCACTTTTCCTACCAATAGCTGTTAAATTTAATCATTACTTAGTGTTAGAGGATCTGGTAGACCCATATGGGATCTGATAAATGTTATATACAAGGGATGATTTCTATTTCTGATTATTGTTTGTAATTGAATAAATAACAAAGTTAATTCTGAATCATCTGGAATAATTTCAGTGGTTTCAGTATCTAAAACAACTCTTTCTGCATTCGAGAGTCAGTAACTATATTAAGAGGTTCTGCAAAAATCTAATAGTACAATGAGAATAACATATAATTCTGACTTTTGAACAGAATCATAAGGGCTTTGTGCCATTTTACTTAAATTTCCTGATTATGTCCTGCCTTTCCTGATTTACTTGCATCAGTACAGAAAGTAGGGGCTCTAGAAATTTGTGCTTCTTGCACAATTTAAGGAAGAATCCAATTAATTCTTTGTATAAACTGAAGTCTCTTGTTTTGGGATATTTATTACTAATTTCTTCTAAGAAATTTCTGCAAGTTCTTTTTAAATGTTCATTTTCTGCCCAGAATGAGACAGTTTTATCATTAGCAAAGGTACCACGATTTCTACTGGGTCTATAATTGTTAAATGATGAAGTCTCAATTTTCCTTTCAGAGTCAATTCAGAAAACTTTTCTACATAAGTCTTTAATTTTTTTACCCTATTTGATCTAAGAGATCCACATGTGCATCTGGTAATTTCTATTCTACCAGAGTCAATTCTACCTCAGCTTCAGCTGATAATTTTCTTGGATCATTTAAGTCCTTATCACCTTGTAAGATTTGAAATAAATTATTTAGATTTTAGAACTTAATCTCATTGTGGGTCATAGCCAGTTAGAATCTCCCAACAATTTCTGAAAATCATTGAGAATAATTATTTCTCTTGATTTGTACTTTCTGCCATTGATTTTTTTTTTGTAAATGTATCTTATATCCTTGGTAATTAATAGATTCTCCTCATTGCATTTTTTCAGGAGCAATTTATAATCCTCAACAAGGCAAATGTTTCTTTACCTCTTCAAACATTTTTTCTAAGATATGTGAGTTTGAATCAACTAGTAAGATATCATCCATAAAATCATAAACTATAGATTGAGGAAACTGTTTACAAATTATTTTCAATGGCTGTTGTATAAAATGTTCAAACAAGGTGAGGCTCTTTAACATCCCTTGTGAACTTTCCACTGATGCCTTTTAATAGGCTGGGGATTATTATAAGTATGCCCTGTGAAGGTAAATTTTTCTATCCTACACTTGTAAAGGTATAGTAGCTTTTTAAATCAATTGGTATAATATATAATAAAGAAGGCAAGGGAATTTCAGGCTGTAAAGATTCCATTGACTGGATCACCTATTAAGAGCTCTTAGATCTGTTACCATTTTCCATTTTCCAGATTTCTTTTTAATGACAAATATAGGATAACTCTAAGGACTTGTCCATTTTTCAATATGTTGATCATTTAGCTGCTTCTGTATGAGCTGTTCTAATTCCTATATTTTTTTCTGATGTCAAAAGCCATTGTTCTACCCAAACAAGTTTGTCAGTTAACCATTTTAAAGTTGGGCCTGTTGGTATCATTGAAAGATAACAGCTATTTTTCCCTGCTTATGTACAACCTGAATGATTGGTGACTGTTCTTGATAATATCTTTTAATATTTTTCCAGGAAACATACATTAGTTTATGGTTTGTGTCTGAGATTGGAGAAATGTTAATCTGGGTTTTCCATTGTAACAAATCATATCTCCATAAATTCATTACTATGCTAGCCACATATGGCTTTAATTTTCCTACATGTCCTCAACTTATACACAGGACCCATTTTGCACTTTGTTTTACCTGAGATAATGCTTCAGTCCCTAGAAACTGAATGTTTATTTACTGAAGAAGCCAATCTGGATACCAAGATGTTGTTACATCCGTGCTTGTGTCTAGTAAACTTTCAATCATAATGCCATTGATTTGTATTTTTAGCTTTGATCTTTGATCATTTCTAGAAGTTTACCAAAAACACTTGTTTTATGGTCTGTCCTGAATTTTATTTAATGTACTGAAGCTGTTCTGTCATCCAGAGCAGTATGGTTTTTCACAACAGTCATTAAATCTTTTAATTGCTCTGTGGAGGAGTTTCCACAATGATAACAGGGAATGATTGAACTAAATTTGACATGGAGTCCCAGGAGAGGTCCCCTAAATGGCAAAGGGTTACCTTGACTGTCTCATGTTGATCTACATTTATTAGTCTAAACCAGGCATTTACCATACCTTCTGCATATTCCAGAAGGCTGGGGCCTTCTGTTTCGATTATCTCTAGAAAATT
This sequence comes from Peromyscus eremicus, assembly GCF_949786415.1. NCBI lineage: Eukaryota > Metazoa > Chordata > Mammalia > Rodentia > Cricetidae > Peromyscus > Peromyscus eremicus. Next base: position 107,873,687 of record NC_081417.1, on the reverse strand, counting down.
CATTGTTCCTAGGAATTCCTTGCCTGCAGTCCCTTTTCAGTTGACCTGGTTTACCACAGTTAAAATATCTAACCTTTTGGCTTTTCTTAAAATTGTTAGAAATCACTTCTATCCAAGCATCAACCTAAGTATGCAATCCAATTTCTAATGCATTCATCTGTTGGTGCTGATCTTGCCTTTGAAGGCCTAATCATCCTTTTGCATTCCGAATTAACATTTTCAAAAGCTAAAGATCCAATTAATATTTGTGTAACTTCTGGGTCTGATATCATTCTTTTTATAGCTGAAGTAAATCTTTATAAAAAAAAATCAGTGGAGGCTCCGTTTGGACTTTGTATAATTTTAGTAAATGACTCAATCCTCTTTCCTGATTCTTCAAAATTTTCCGAAGGATTCAAAGCTGCATATGGCATAGTGTCAAGGTTTGGTCATCAAATCAAAATTGTCTTTGCAAATCAGCAAACTAGCCTTTACCAAGAATCTGATCTTGGAAAGTTCCCATTCCTATAACCCCACCTCATTGATCTATGACCCTAGCTTTCTCTCTCCATTATGTTTTCCATTGTAATTGAGGACCAGCTTCTAATATTGCTGTAGCTAAATCTTTCCAGTCTTATAAAATAATTCTGTTATAAGTTCCCTATGAATTTAACATCTGCTTCATAAAAGGGAAATGCATACCATATGAAATTACTTCTTCCTTAAATCTTCCAGTCTAAGATTTCTCTAGGATCTCAATTAACTTCTACATAGCCTTGGGGCTCTCTATCATCTGGTGGTTGTTCTTGAATGGTAATTGGATAAATTAAAGTTGACTTTCTAATAACCTTCGGCCACTCCTCTTCATTTTTATAACTCAATTGTGCAGTAGGTTCTGCTCAAAACTCCTCTTTGTGTGAATATTTTTCTTAGTTCCATTAGTAGGTCCTTCTAGGGATTGTATCTTATCAGTCAATATTTCATATTTGGTACCAATATTAAATCATTTTTTAAGGGTAAAACATGAATTACCAAACTGAGAATGATTATAATCAACATTATGTCAATATCAGGTAAGTTGATTATCCCTTCATTTAAATTTTCCATTTTCAAACCATCTACTGTGGAATCATACAGTGGCTCCTAACCATACCTAACTCCTTGCATTATAATATTGTTCCCTATTCCTAACATGGGGAAAAATATATTAAAAAACAAACAAACAAACGAATTCCCTCTTTAAGAATTCCCGGGAATCTCAGTAGATCTGCTGATGACAACAGCAGTGAAGTATGAGGCTGGCTGTCCCTCTGCAACACAGTGTTGCAGAGAATGTGGGCAGTACATGGCCTGGCAGAGGGCAGCTGCAGCTGGGGGCTGAGATTGTGTGGCAGTGGCAGCAGCAGTAAAACCTGAGCTGGTGTTGAGCTGGACGACCTGATGTGGCAGTGGCCCAAGGAGGAGGTCCAGGGGAAGCCTGCAACCCAAGGGGAGAAGGAATCAGTCACCTGAAAAGCAGACACGGGGATGTGTGGAAAAAGCCTGCGTGGCAGGAAGCAAGGGCACAGAGGTTACCTGAATACCATAGCTAGCTGGTAGCAGGCAGTTTACTCCTGTAGTATTTGAAGTGTGGTGTTTGGGGCCAGGGCCCAATGGCAGCTGGAGGCTGCTCTAGAGAGGTTGCAAGGGGAAAACCACAGACTCCTAAGGAGGGCTTGGGGGCAGGAGGGAATCCCAGCCTAGCAGCAACTGCAGCAACTTGTGCCCTGAGTTGGACCCCAACTGAAGCATTTATCTAATTATTCATTATCAGTAAAACCTCAGGAGTCAGATAAGAACCTGAGTGATAAGAGAAGTGGTGGAGAAGCAACCAGTCACCACCTTTCTCCTTCCTCTATCCAAAAGAACCAGTAATCTCCTCCAAAACCTCTATGGACAATTTTGGTAGGCTAGTAGCTAGCTCTACCCTCTGATTCAAAGTAAACTTTATTGACAGTCTCAGGAGTCTGAGTGTAATCAAAATATTCTACAACAAGGAACCTCACTAGAAACATTTTAATTTGCATGGTTAAATGTACATACTTTATATATTTCAGTCTGATACCATTGATATAGATGAATGAATTAAGGTTTGTTCTTGTATGCTCATTTTTTAGAATCCCATAGGTTAGGCAGGCATTTCACTTGCTATGTAGTTGAGAATGACCTTGATCTCAGAATCCTCCCCCATACATCTCTGAATCATGTGCATGCAACATCATGCATGGCTGAACAAACTGTTTTGATCTGAAAAGTAGAAAGCAAGGTTTATTTTAGTGCAGGGTGTCTTTTCCCCATAAGTTACCTGAAGAAGCACATCACTGGTCAGACACAGGGTCCAGACATCTTAACAGAGTCAAGGCTATCATGGAAATTGGGAGCCTGGTCCTGGCTCTAGCAGCATACACTGATTTTTCAGAGCAGCAATAAAGTCCTAGTTGACAATTTTCCCTGGAAGTTTCTGACAAATAGCACACACTGTTGTTTACATTTTTGTGATTTAACGTCTTACTTAAATTACACAGGTGCACATAAATGTGTTCATTTGATCACAGTAATTCCACTGCCACTAACATTAGTAAGTAACTCAATACAAGAAACAAGCTGGAGCTAAATTTATTACTCTCTGCCGTGGCTAATGCACGACTTGAATGACTGTAGTGAATGGTAGTTATAGCTAATATCATATTTTAGTATGGGAAGGAACAATAGCTGTACAGTGCTTCTTTAAATAGCTACAGTTTTTCTTTTATCAATTTTATTCTGTTTTTCTACAGTTTTTTGTTATTAGTTTTTACACAAACATGTTCCTAAAAAGCTACTTCTGATATTTCTGGACCTCTTGTTTTTTGTTTGTTTGTTTTGTTTTGTTTGTTTGTTTGTTTTTCTTAGCACTGTTGACAGTATATCACAAAGTTCATATAATTTAAATTCTAGAATTGTAATCAGGGATATCTTTTCTTACACAAATAAACAGTCACTATCAAAATAAAGATGGATGACTCTGAGTATTTGAATATTTAAATTAAGTTATTCATTGGTAAGTTCTCACATGCAATAATATGATCTGGTCACATTTATCCCTCTGCTCTCTATTAGTTTCTTGCTGTTCCTACCACTCTCTCACACCCTAGCTTTTCCCACAATGTTCCCATTCCCTTGTTCCCCTCCCACTTTATGCTTGAGTGCATATGTGTGTGTGTGTGTGTGTGTGTTGTGTGTGTGTGTGTGTGTGTGTGTGTGTGTGTGTGTGCGCGCGCGCTTTGAGACCTACTGAGCTTAAGCAGGGTCTCTGATAAGGGCATGAATGTGAAACTATTCACTGTATCATGAGTAACTTATCAGTGGTTACATCACTGTATACAATTGACTGCCTCTGTCTCTACAGCCCTTGGCTGCAATCCATTTCCCTAAGTCAGGTGGGATTCTGTGAGATGCTCTTCCATCTATACTGAGTTTTGACTGGCTCAGCCTTGTGCAGGCCCTATAAATGTCCTCATGATAGCATTTCCTTGCCATATAGCTCATCCCCAGGTTCTTAGACATTTTTCCTATTCCCATACCTCGGTGTGACACTGATTTTAAAAAATCTACAGTGATAATCACATATGAAAACATTAATCATAAACACCGAATCTTTATGTCTGATACTAGTGATTTGAAGCACTGTACTATAAAAGGCCACATCAAACGTGTTTCTAAAACACAAAACCTAGTTACTAGGTTACAAAAGTGACATGGAATGGCAAGTTTTACCTACAGCAATCAGCACCTCAAGATAGGGCAGCATATTGAAGTGAAGAGAAGAGAGGCAAGGAATGGAGAGAGGAAAGAGGGAAGGAGGGAGGGGAGGAGGAGGACAACTAGACTTCTATGATCACCACAAGTACTAATTAGTTCAATGCTACTATCTTTGATAATCACAATACTTCATCAGGTGATGCGCTAAACTGTTCCCATAACTGTGAACACTGGGGTTCCAGAAACTCAGATATCGTGATTTTGTGCCATATTCCATGCTGAATGTAAGGAAAATTTTCTTTAAATGAACCATCATGAGATGAGGTCCCATGGATCCTAGTGAAGAACCACAGCCTCATGCCTGGTTAGAGTCTTTACTGAGAAGAGGCTTAGACACTCAGTAATTACAATTATAGATCAGCTGACATTTAAGTAAATTTAAACATGACTCATTTAATCCTTCTAAAAATTATGTAATTTCAGTATTACTATGACTAATTTACTCCTGAAGATCATACTTCTTAAGCTTGTATAGTTTCCTCAAATGGAAACACATGAATACCTCACAACTCCAAACCATCATGCTATGCTGTTTCTAAATTAACTGACTGCTATCATAAAGCTTGACAAGGAAAAGACAAAGAAGGAACTAGATACAAGAATTTCTTGACTGCCTTATGTAAGATGAATTGCTAAACGATCTTATTAATAAAAAACCTAGAGACAAATTGTGGTGATATTTTATTTATGCTGAAATGTGGTGATATTTTATTTATGCTTTAATAAATAAAGCTTGCCTGGAGATCAGAGGGAAAAGGCTAGCCATTATAAGTAAACAAAGAAGTCAGGCAGCAGTAGCACATGCCCTTAATCCTATCATTTAGCAGGCAGGATCTCTATGTATTCAAGGCCACACTAGGGAACAGAGTCAAGTGTGGTGACACATACCTTTAATCCCAGTACCAACCTTAGAGGTCTGGAGGTCTGTAAAGACAGACAGAAAGTATCAGAGCTGTGTAGGAAGAGGAAGTGATATACCTGGGCTAAGAGAGCCAGTGAGAGAACAGAACAGAAAAGGTATATAAACATTAGTATACAGGAAGAAGCTCTCTTTGGAAGCTGCAGAGTTGGTGAGGTGAGGTTACCTTATGTTTGTCTAATTCCTCTGATCTTTCTCTCAGGCTTTAACCCCAATTTTTGGCTCCATGTTTTTTATTTATTAAGACTATTTAGAAATTCGTCTACACCAAGAGGAAAACTGAGAGATCAGAGAAGCAGAAAGAAGCCAGCCACATTATTACTGCTAGGAAATCCTCAGAGAGAGCTACTTCCTACATATTCACGCCTATATCCTTTCTATGCCCTTCCATCTCACTTCTTCTCTCTGCCCAGCTCTATCACTTCCTGTCTGTCTTTACAAACCTCCAGCCTCTATCTTTAACTAGTGCAGGGATTAGAGGTGTGTATCACCATGCCTGGCTCTGTTCCTAGTGTGGCCTTGAACTCACAGAAATCCAGATGAATCTATGCCTCCTGAATGATAGGATTAAGGATGTGTGCTACCACTGTCTGACCTCTATGTTTAATATAGTGGCTGACTTTGTCCTCTGATCCTCAGATAAGCTTTATTGGGGTGTTCAAATAAAATATCACTACAGTCTTAGTCTACAGTTAAAAGAAGTGCTGTTCATGAACAGGCATTATAAATATTAAAATGTGTCATTTCCTGAAAAATGCTGAGGCAGGCAAGGGTTAACTGCTAATGTTGTAGTTTTGGAAAGTTTAACTCCAGAACAACAAAGAGAAGAAAGAATGTGTGAGGCAATAGAATTGAAAGTGAAATCAGGCTTTGTTCCATTGTGAGCCTCAAAGACAGTCACGATAACTATTTCTTCAGCAGCCAACAAGGAGTTGGAGGACCTACCTACCAAGACCCCATACATCCTGACCTTGACCCCTCTTAAGCTTTATATTTTAATCTTTTAAATTTTTATTTTAATTTCATATGTGTTGTAATTTTTATTTTATTTTTAACTTAATGTGTATGTACTGTATTTATATCACTCCCATTCTTTACACTTTTTTTTTTTTTTTACCAAGATTCTGTCTGTCCCAACTTGATTCCTCCTATGATTTATCAAAGTTTGTTCCAAGAAGGGCAATTGCTTTGAGTTTGAGTTGTTCATCACACATGAGATATTTCTTTGGAGTTAGGAAGTGGTCAAAAAGGGAATAATGACCCCAGGCAGTGATTCTTTTGCTCAGTACATTCATGCTGTGGACTGGCTGGGTTCAGATCATGATATTGAAGATCAGAGAAGAATTTGAGACTGTTGAAAGCAGTGGAATAGAAAATGGTCAACAAGTTGATGTGTCTGAGAACACTAGGAAGAGGTTATGGGGTAGAACTTACACTGAAAGTCACAAGAAGAACACTATCCTTTCAGAGTCACATTCATTTCTTCCCCTCTTTCTCTTAACATTAATATGTGCTATTATATGTTCTCCATTTTATAATTTCATGATTTCCATAATATCTTATAAATACAATGAATCATTTGGGATATAGCCTTTTAGGAATGCATTTTTCACTGTGTATAATTATCCTGTGAATTCTTCATTTCTCTTTCTCTTTTATTGATTAGTAACATGCATTGTAACATTCACATTTTGCCTAACAACCCATTTGCATTTTTTTTTTACAGATTTAAGGGGTGTCATTGACAAAGGCACTTACTGTACATATTTTGAGGTGAATCTAAGTTTTCATTTCTATAGATTATCTGGTGTTGGTGTAATTGCCAAATAAATGTAGTTGCATGTTTACATATCTCTCCCAGCAGCTATAGCCAATAATTCCTAGACTAGGTGTGAGACTTAGTGTTTACCCCCACCCCCTCTTATGCTGGGATTTTGTCTGACTTGAACTTGTATTGTCATAACCACTGTTAGAACAGTTGCTCTGCTGTATCTGAGAGACATTCTTTCCTTTTAATAATCTACTGCCTCTTGGTCTTAGATGTTTTTTGAGGTTTTATTTATTTTTATTTTATGTGTATGAGTATTTGCCTCAATCTATGTCTTTGTACAACATGCGTGCAGTTGCTGTGGAAGCCAGAAGAGAGCATCTGTTTCCTGGAACTATAGCTACAGATGGTAGCAAGCCACCATGTGAGTTCTGAGAGTTGAACCCAGTCCTCTGGAAAAGCAACCAATGCTCTTAACCACTGAGCCATCTCTCAAACCCTGGCTCTTCCAATCTTTCCACCCCCCCTTCTGTAATAATCCATTAACCTCAAGAGAAGAAGTATGATATTTACATCTTACATCCCGTTTAGAGCTGGGCCTCTATACAGTCTCTTACTCTCTGCACCTTGAATAGTTATGAGTTTCTGTGTTAATCTCCATCTACAGCAAAAATAATCTATTCTGATGAGGGCTGAGAGGTGCACTATAGGTGTAACAACAATACCAAATACATTTAACCAAATATCTGAAGTAAATTCTCTCCTGGGGCCTATGATAATGACTGGTAAATTATTGGCCTAATAATTGTGCCAGATGTGCATTTTATTTGGAACTTAAATCCAACCTGAGAGTGGTTGGCTACTGCCATGGTGTTCATGCCACCATTGTTCCAGTGGCCTATCTTCCCAGCTTATTTATCATTGTATCTGGCATGATTCAGAACTGGCTAGAACTGATGAGTCTCCCTTCCATCCACGGTAACATGCGTAGTAACTTCCAGCACTATGACTGAAAGCCAGTAAGAGTGAAGTTTGCAGATGTTCACTAGTTGGTGTCTTCATGGCCTATGATTTGAGTATACAGTGTCTCAGCAACAGGATCTCACTGTCAACTTAAAAAGGATAACCAATCACATGACAATAGTTTGTAATATTATTATTTCATTACATGGCCAGTAAATTCTAGCATTAGGATGAATGATATGTAGAAGAAACATGTGTTGTGGAATATTTGTTTAACTAGGCAAAGATGTGGTACATTTGTTTATGCACCATTTGTTTAACTATGTAAAAAGTGTTGCATTTGCATTAATTGAATAAAATTAATCTGGGCTCAGAGAGGTGGGGTTAGCAACAAGTTCATATGCAGTAGGGTGGAGGAGCACAGTGTGGGTCTTTTAATTGGGGTTCTGTGGAAGGAGAGAGGCTTTAGGTGGATGCCAGCAAACAGAGAAAGTTAGTCAGTTGCTACTCTAACTCTCTGAGCTTGCAGGTTTTCACCCCAGCCTTTGAATCTCGAGTTTCATTAAAATGATAGAGATTTAATTAAAGCTAATATGATAAATGAGATTTAGTGACAACAACAGAGCCATTATTTGGGGGAACAGAATTCGTCCCAAGCTACTGCCTGAGCAGCCAGTTGATAGTATCTTAAAGAACAGCCAGGGTGACTAATGTAAAACAGCATTTTGGTACCCAACATGGGGCATGGTCACATGGACAGAAGGGCCAGTTAGATGGCAGCCAGCCAACCAGACACAGAGGAAACAGGAAAGCAGGATGGACAGTACATAGATGAGATAAATAAGCCTCAGGACAACTTACAGGTTAATAGAAATGGGTTAATTTAAATTAAAAGAGCTAGCTAGAATCAAGCCTAAGCTAAGGTCAAACATTCATAATTAACAATAAGTCTCCATATCATGATTTGGGGGCTGGCTGTCCAAGAAAGCCTGCTATACACGTTCTTGGTGTCCATTCTGCTGTCAAAAGGGAAACGTTCAGCATTCCACTGGTAGCAAGGACAGCTGGGGTCTTTTTTATATTATTATTATATTGATGGTGCTTGTTCTAATGTCATTTTTCTGAGTTAAACAGATGTTAACTATTAGAATGCCTTTCCTCCATTTTTTTCTATAGCTTTCTAATATGGTTTTAAATGATAGTTTCATTGACTGATTTTGTGTAGTATGTATGTATGTGTGTATGGACAGATGGTTGGATAGGCAGGATCTTGCTCTGTAACCCTCATTGTCCTACTATCTATGATGCTTCTACCTGAGAATCCTGCTTTCTGAGATTATAGAAATAATCCATAGGCTCAGTTTTCAATTATTTGTAAATAATGACAAGTTTGATTTGATAAAATTTTATTAAGCATATTTACATCCATATTCATTAGAGATATTGGTTTGAAGTTTCTTTAGTGTGATCTTGCGTTTAGTTTGCTGTGAAGAAAGTTCTATAATCACAAATCAGAAATTTTCTCTCTTACTTTTTTTGTAAAAATAATAGGTAGGATTTATAATAACACTTTAATAAGTATTTATTACTAATCTCAATGAAACTATCTTGACAAATTCCCATTTGGGGCTTTTTGCATTATAAATTAAATTTTATTTAATAGTTATTTGCTTATTAAATATTTTACTTTATGTTAGATGAGTATGTTCCTTAAATTCAGTTTTATGATCTGCTGAGGATTGAACCCAAGGACTTGAGTATATGAGATAGGCATTTTACCAAGTCACAGCCTCAAACCTAACTGATGTATTTAGGAAAACTACAACATTTATTATTAAGTCCCCTCAGCTTTTCAGGCAAAAAGCACTTACTCCATATGGTTGGTAAATGAAAATGACTCTCATATGGTTGGTAAGTGAGAATGACCCCCATATGGTTGTTAAGTGAGAATGACCCCCATAAGCTCATATCTTTCAATGCTTTGTCCACAAACTCTTTTAGAAGGATCAGGAGGTATGGCCTTGTTGGAAGAGGTGTTTCACTAGGTTGGGCTTTGAGATTTTTAACATCCCATGTTATTGTCAGTAATTTCTCTTTGCCAAGTGCTTGAGGATAAAGATGTGAGCTCTCACCTCCTGCTCCAACACCATGTCTGCCTACCTGCTGCCATGCTCCCCACCTTGATGATTATGGCCTCTCATTCTGTCACACTATAAGCAACCCAACAACAATCTCTTTCTTCTATAAGTTGCCTTGGTTGTAGTGTCTCTTCACAGCAGCAGAAAAGTAATTAAGGCACTCCAAAAAGTTTGTCTCTGAAATCAGGTGACAACAGCTGTTTCCACCAATGAGAGTCACTGAGGTGCAGTGCTGTGTTTGCCGTAAGATCTAATGAGATGAGAGGTTGGCCTAATCACTCATTTCAAACTTGCTTACTGCTCTTTAATTTTTAATGATTTTGACTTGGATCATACCTTTGTGCATTTTATTTAAAATTGTTCGGCCAAAGGCACAGTTTCAAAGTTTGTGTCCAATTATTTTATTGGAGTTTTTGAGACGGGGTCTCATGATGTAAACCTGGTTGGCTTAGAACTTTCTATGTTGGCTGGATTTGCTGGGGACTTGCAGTGCGCCTCCCATCTCTGCCTCCTGAGCACTGCAGAAATGCGGGTTGTGAGTCTGTGCTTCCACACTTGGCTAGAATTTACTACTAAATAACAATTAAAAAATATGTGCATTTGTGGTGTACAACATAGTGTATAAATATACATGTATCTATGTGTATAAGTGGCTAATTCAAGTTATTTAACATATGCTTCTTTGTGTATTCTTTGTGGTGAGGATGCTTAAAATATATTCCTAGCATTTTCCAACTGTCTAATACAACTTTGCCAGTTACCAGGTTGTGCAATAAATTTCTTGAATTTGTTTCTTCCATTTAAGTGCAGTTTTCTAGTCTTCTCAAAATCTCACTCAAATTCTTCCTCTCACTCCCCAGTTCCTGGTCATCAACATGGCCCTTGTGGGGTTTGATTCTGACTGTTCTGGAGACTCTGTTGTATACTGTGCCATTTAGCTTTTTGTGTCTGGCTTTTACTGCTTAACACGATGATGCATTTTACCTTTTGTGCATGTCCCAAATTTCTTCCTTTCAGGGTTTCCCGAGGGAAACTCTGTAAAACAGCTGAGGAGGAGTGGGGGTGGAGAGTGCTTTGTACCTGCTGACCCCTCCTCACACGAGTGACTCTGCACAGCTGCTTTTCTGGTTTCAACAACTCTGCTGGCAGAAGAATGGCACACAAGCCCTTCCACAATTGCCTGACCTTGGCTGGGTTGCCAAAATGGTTTTCTGCATGGGTCATGACCATAGAGGATGTGAAAATGGAGAGGGCAGACTTTAAGGAATTTGTTAGCATTCCTCTCCAAAAGAAAACAAAACCAGTTCAAGAGATGAGAAACCTCTGCTTGTATTCCAGCAAATAGCAGAAGGGTCAGCCAGAAAATTACAGGTAGCACTTAAGTACAAAGTAAGTATTTCCTGGAACAGGTTCCAGGGTTGAAGGACAAATGATGTCAACACCTCAAACAGTGTTTTTCTATATTAAAGAATATATAGTCCTTTAAAAAAACAAAAATGTAAAATAAGAATTTCTGTCAGAAAATACAATCTCTGAAACTAATAATACTTCATACATCACTGTTCCCTTTCCAGGAATCTCTGGGCTACATATGGGATGTTTGGACTCCCTTCAAATTTGTTTGTTGAAATCCTTACCTCCAATGCCTTGATATTTGATTACAGCACAAGGAGAGAGATGAGATTATTAGCCTTACTAGTTGATCCCATTCCATCATTGATATTCTAATAATAAGATAGCCATAAATAGGAAGCAAGTTCTTGATAGACATATATCTTCCAGAGTCCTTATTCTGAGCATCTCAGTTTCTAAAACTGTGTGAAGCAAACTTATTTATAAGTCATCTAGTCTATGATATTTTGCCATTACAGTTCTCAACAGATAAGATATTATATCAGTTATTAACATGCAATAAATTCCTATTAAAATCAGAAATCACATGTCTCATTATCATGCTACAGACCCAACTATACATTCTTTAGACACCCCTTCATCCCTACTGTTTTCTTGTCTATAGGATTTACCTGTTGAGACCTGATACTCAATGACTCACAGCTAGGGTGTGGTACTGGCCTCTGTTTTGGGATCAGTTTCCCTAATACAATTTTTTTTTCCTTTCTGAATCAGCAGCAGACACTGAATTTTGGCTAGGTGTAAGGCATGACAGAATAAAAGCTGTATTTCCCAACTTCTTTAACACTTAAATGAAACCAAATTCTTGAGACCAATTTCTCTGGTGATAAAATCTAATCAGAAATGGTATGGGATTTGGAATGTACTCTTCAAATTGAAGTGACTTAATGGGTTTTCTTTTCATTTCCTTTTTCTGTCTCTCTCCTTCTCTCCCTGTCTATCTCCCATATTTTCTCTCTCTCTTTTCCTTCCCTCCTTTCTCTCTTTTTTCGGTTTAGAATACAGATGTAAGACATGTAAATGAAACAACTATTTTACATCACCACAGGAAAGCTTATAGCTTGAGGTGGTAAAGCAACAATAAAGAGGAGTCTAAGTCATTTTAAGTCCCTCAGGCATTTTGATGAGCCTAGACTGAAAATGTTTAAACTTGCTTGTATTAAAATTACTATTGGCTTGGTTCTTCATTTGCAGCTTAACCAAACAGTAAAAATCAAAGCCTATTACTTGCTTCTTATATCTCTCCAGAATAGAGGTATGTTACTAGGAACTATGCTTTCATAAAATCAAACATTATCATTGAGTCTTTGTGTTTAACAATGATCATGTACAGAAAATGCAGACTTATTAGGAAAGTCACCAAATTAGTACTTATCTCCTTTGCCAGCCTAGCAGGCTCTGCAGCATGCTCATTCTACCCTATGGCAATTCAGACTTACTTGTTTCCTAAACAAGCCATGCTCTTTATTCTTATCTAATTTTAGCCCAAGAGCATGAATCTAGAAATGTGCTTGTCATTCAGTAAGTACCCCTAAAATGCATTATTAGAGACTAATTTTTCCTTATTTATGTTAATTTCTTGCCATTAATACATACTGATATAATGTCTTTCCCCAGTGAAAGCATAGAAATAATGTGCTTCCATGACAATTGATGTACAAATATATTTGCAAGACTTTTTGTTACACTTAAGTTGTAAATGAAATCTAAAAGCATACATAATTTCTAAAGAATTTCTTTGTACATCCCACAACAGTGCTCTCCAAGGATAATGAGTTTTCTGCTGAAAGGATCTCCTGTTCTAGATTTGGGGGAGAGGATGTGATGCTTATACAATGTTGTTTTTATGTTTTTGCTGGTGCTATTTTCACAAGCGACTGAAAGTGCATTTCTTATCTGAAGCTGAACAGGCAGTAGTCTACCTTAACATTGTGTTTTAGTTTCACCCATGCTTTTTCTAAATTGAGAAAATCAAGGTAAGATAGTAGTAATTATTTAAGGCTGTTAAGCATCCTATTGTTTAGGATTATGTAATTATTCATATATTTATATATGTAGTATCCTAAAATACCCACTTATATTTGATAATATATAGCCTACTTTTTTTTCTTTATGGCATATGTTCCTTGCAAACATGTTTCTTTCTTTCTTTTTTTTTTTTTTTTTTTTTTTTTTTTGACTAGCTGATGTACCAGCAAATGTGTACCAGTTAGGAACTTTTTAGCTACTGGGTGACAGAAAACATAGAAATTAACCAGTAAAAGTAAGGTGGATATATGATGTCATGTTCTCATAGCTGCATGTTTTTTTTCGTATGCACACATTTTGCTAGTTTTGCAAACAGCTGTATGAGGAAGCTGAATCATTTCACAGTCGCAACAGCACTAACAGTCACATTTCGACTAATGACATTCTTTGACCTTGCTCTCTAAGAAAGTGAGCTACCCATGATCATAAACAGAGACAAACACACACAAAGCCAAAAATGCCATCTTTTTTCAGTTGGTGGGAGAAGGGAGATAGGTGCACCCCTTCACGCTAATTTGTAAATTTGAACCACAGTAATATCCTTAGACTAAAGGAGATACCACAATCTATCTGGTCAGTGTATTTCCTTCAGATGGAACTGATATAAAAAACATAAAGAAATGGTGTTCTTAAAGAAAGGAACAATGATGCTTGTTCATTATTATCAACATTAATTAAGCATTCTGCAGTACTCACTAAGCATAGACAGGTATTCAGTTCTATTCATCTGTTGGATGAATGCTCATTGAATGCTGCTCACTCTCAAAAGCTTGTAAATATTCAAGTTGAGTCTTGTATAAATTAATCAGAAATATTGATACTGAATAAGAGCATCTTTCAAACAATCTCTAATCTCTTTATAAATGTTTTCAGTTATTATCTTTTGGAAACTAATATAGATTATTTTAATATAATGTTATATTTTTCTGATTATCTTTTATTAGAACCATGCATATCCCATCCCCAAATTAAATATTTTACAAATCATCTTGCCCCTTTTCAGGAAATTTGAGGTGGACTTAGAGGCCCTGTCCTTTGTATAGAGTTTTATCAGCACTCTTGGTTTCCAGTGACTTTTCATGGTGGAGTTATCATGAAAGCCCTTCTCATGTAACACCTTTTCTGTAGCACTGCATCTTCATTCTCTCACAAGAACTATGTTCTGCCCATGGCAATACCCTCTGTACTCTATGTTGCGCTAACTTTGTGTTCTGAGATTTGCCCACATTCAGGAACATAACACCTTATGGCTTCTCTCTAGGACCTGGAATATATATCTTTTTTTTTTTTCAAGTCTCCATGACTCCCTGGTCTTGCTGTCTTACCTCACTTGAATGCACACCTCAAGATGTTTCAACTTCCATATAATTCCATGATTTGTGTGCTTTTGGGGACCCCTTGTCTGAATTCACATCAATAATGAATCTGATCATTGGCAGTCAATCACACATGAAGTGGCCAGACTGTTCTTTTGTGACATTTACAATGAAAACTAACAGCTGAAATAAAGCAACAATAATCCTGTGACTGGATCTATGTGACATGCAAAGGACTTAAAAGTTATTTTTACTTTGACATTCTAAAATATTCTCTATTGTCTGTGAAAAAAGTACTCTGTAAGAGAATGTTGATTACTCTCAATCAATATTGCTAAGGTATGTGTCATTCAGTATTGTAACACAGAATGTTACAATGAGACACAGACAAGCTTGAACCCAAAATACGTAATGAATCCTGTCCTCTATGTGAGTGAATGAGGTACTGAATCACATATTAAATCAAGACCATTGATTTGGCTATGATGAGGATTAGAAATAATTCCTTGAGAAGACAGAAATGGGGTATAGCCCTCAGCAGGGATATTAAAAACAATTGTACATCCCAACTCTAACTAGAGTTGTATTTGGATTTGATCAAGTTCAAAGGCTTTGTTGGGTACAATTGAGCAGTAACTGAGCAGAATACTGAAATCCTTACTGCAGATGTCTCCCCAGTGATAAAGTCTAGGGGTCTTGATTAAGTTCACTTTCTCTCCCAGTTAGAGTATTAAAAGGCAGGGACAAACTGGAGCCCAGAGAGCAGCAGCAGGGGAATCTGAAACAAGACAAACAGGAGCATAATTAGCAGTTGGAGAAAGGCTTTATTGGGAGTGAGGAAACATATCCATGTAGCAGACACACAGAGAGGAAGACTGTCTGAAAAGCAGAGGGGGGACTCACAAAGCCCCCAAATCCAGTCTCCTTTTGAGGGCTTGGTTTATTTTAAGTGTCTCAACAGTTTTCTTCCCCTAATCTAGGTTTGCTCAGTTTTAAGAAAGATAGAATGGTAGATTGGCCTGTAACATGTTCTGTGATGTGTCCTGATCCAGCCTGGAACTTGTTGAGCCAGTCCATCAGCTGGAGGACTACTGGCAGGAGAAATAAACCTACAAGTACTTTGTTTTAAGCTGTCAGTCATTTGTCTAATATCAGGAGGGGGAGGAAGAAGCCGGCCGTCTTGGAAGTTGGCCACCTTTCTTACCTAGTCACAGCCCTCTCCCCATCTGTCGGCCTACAAGAGAGTTTCTTTAACTCCTATTCCATCACCAGGATAAGTAAATAATTATAACACAATGTTTTTATTTCTCTATTTATCTATCTATTTATTTACTTATTTGGTTTTTCAAGACAAGAGTTTCTCTGTATAACACTCCAGTTGTCCTAGAACTAACTTTGTAGAACTGGCTGATCTCTTACAGAGATCTGCCTGCCTTTGCCTTCCAAATACTAGTCAGGTGATGGCGGCATACACCTTTAATCCCAGCACCCAGGGGGCAGAAGCAGGTGGATCTCTGTGAATTTGAGGCCATCCTGGTCTACACAGCGAGTTCTAGGACAGTCAAAGCTACACAGAGAAACCTTGTCTTGAAAAACAGAGAAATTTCAATCCTACCCAATAGTATTTCTAATGTTCATATTGAGTGGAAAGCAGTGGTCTAACTACTGCATACCAAAAGCCTTTAGTATATTGTCATAAGGATGCAGTTACCGATGTTTCCCCAGCCTCACTCTCCTAGTGAGAAGCAAGTTACTTTCTGTTCAAATGGAATTCTCCAAACAAATGGTATTTTTCATGTTTGCTCTTTCTTCTTTTTATTTGTGTTGAAATAGCACACAATGCTGAAATGTCTTTTGTTTCTCAACTTGCTGGAATCAAGACGAAGGGTTGACATTCACAGCTCTAAGCGATCCAAGTGCCACATTAGCATCTATTTATTAAAGATGATCTTTCATGTACAGTACAGCTAGGGCGTTTGGCTTAATTTACTGTACTAACATTTCCAATTTGGCTCTGAGTAGGGACTTGTGCCAGCAGCGCTCTGTCCTATGGTGAAATAGTGCCTAATCAGTATTTATGAATAGGGTTTTAGAAGTCGCTAAAGAGCACAGGAAGAGATTTTACCTTCTTAAAGCACAAATATTGCTGAGCACTGGGAATCTGTAAGGCACATTAGGATGCAATAGCTTCCTTTTTTTTAACTTGCAGTTAAAAATGTGTAATGTAATACTGTCAGTAATTTAAATGGAGTGTACCTCTTTCTTTCAGACATTAATGCTATTTGTTAAACTTTGTAATTACTATGCAAATGAAGTGTTGTTCTTAAAAAATGGCAGTGCCAAGAGTACAACAGAGAAAAACAGTTTGAAATTTAAACTAATACAAAATAACCTTCAAGCCTTTAGAACTCAAATATTGTGTGTTTCTCCCCCTTCCTTTCAATGCAGCATTTGGGTGGAAACAATGGGGATGCATCTTTGTTCTTAATATGTTGATAGCAAAAGGCTTAGAGCCAGAGGTTTGAAAGCTTTGGAGACACATTAGCTCCTTGATCTTCACAACAGGTGGCTGGTATGTTTATTCCTCCTTTAGAGATGAAAAAAAAAAAAAAACCGAGTCCCAGAGATGTTTAACTCATTTGCTTGGGGTCACTTAAACAAGCCACTGACAGTCAGGGTAGGATCTGAGTGTTTCCAACCCCAAGACTGTTATGAGAATCCCCAGACAGCAATCACTTGAAGGGAACAGAATTTATGGCTCAGATTATGATTTCAGAATATTAAACACTGTTTGAACCAGGAAAATCTGCTTTCTTTTCATGCCAGGTAGATATGTGAGAAACAAAGGAGCAGATTTGGTTTCCTGAGAATTACCCCATGACAAGAAAACGTCTGTGAGCTTCTGAGCAGTTCCTAGGTGACAAAGGCCAGCTGATGAAGAAGAGAGTATCCTTCTCACTGTGTATCATCTTGTGTCTCCAGTACCAGTGCTGTGCCTGACACTCTGTGTGTGTGTGTGTGTGGAGGGGGGGCTGGCTCAGGGATGCAGTGGATGCATGGTCACTTGTCATTTATGGGATTTACAGTCGCAATGCCTCCTTTCCCCATCAATCACATTTCCTACAGTGAATTCCCAGCTCTGGAAAACAGACAAATGAGCAACGTCAAAAAAAGGTTTTCCCTCCCTCCAGTTCTTCTCCCGGGATCTCTTTTTGCATTTGAACTTGAATTAATATGACTTTTCCCTCGACAGCCTGTCTTTACAACTTTGATCTTTCCTTGACTTAATATTATAAAGTAGAAGACTCTAAGGCATTGGCTTATTGATGGAAGGGTCTTAGCCTCTTTAGGCTATTCTATTTGCGTTTTCAAATGAAATCTATAGATTTATAAGTCAAAAGAATGAGAAACTGAAGCTCAAGATGTGTCTTTAACAGTTATCTGGACAAATGGAAAGCAGGTGATGACCTTTGAGTGTTGGTGAGAGGCACCAAATGTCAATTCACAAACACAGAAGCCCAGAGTTCCTAGAGGCTGCCTTGCTGTTTTCGTGTGCCTCACTGCCACATTGAGGGTATGAAACATGGACTCAGCCACTTAGTCTGTACCCCACTTTAGTCTTGAAGTGCAAAAGTTTAGAAGAAGCCACATGGGGAAAGGTGTCACTTGGAAAGGCAGCTACCCGAGTTTCAAGGTAGTAACAGTTGTCTTGAACTTTGTTTGGATAGGGAAGTTGCTTTCTTAAAGGGCATCAAACTGGCAAGCCAGAGCAGCTAAAGTAGGAGCCCTGGGTTATGCAATCATTTTCATGATTGTGTCCCTGGCATGACTGTGACTCTCCTGAGATGAAGGGGAAACGTGATTTCTTACCTGGCTATGTTTTGGAAATCAGCCTGACTACACTCTCTTCTCGTAGTACATAGGATTATGGAAGGCTTAGGAATTCTAATGCATAAGACTGTATAGGAGGAAAGGTGTTAATGCTTTGGGGTCTCTGCTCTCCTCACTGCTAAAATGGACAATATTTTCTCTCTGCAGTTGTTGCAAGAATTAAACGGGATTAAAGCTAAACCTGCTCCTGAATGCACCTGGCTCACTGTTTTGAAAATAGCAGCACTCAAAGAGTACAATGTTCTTTTTACTCAGTCCAAGGGAAAAAAAATGTATATTCACAGAGAATTGAGAATCAGGTCACATTATTTCTGCACGACAAGTTTCTTCAGAGATGTGTTTGCCAAATCTACCAGCTGTCTTCACATCTTGTTCCCATGAGTTTTCTGCATATTTTTCCTGCCCCTTTGGTGACTCCTAGGAGGCAAACTCCCTCAGGAAGGCATCAGGGTGTAGGCATATGCTCCATTAATCTTTTTGTTGGCATTTTACAGCCAGTGGTGTGGATGACCTAAGGGTAGTCAGCTAGACAGAGCCTGAAGACCTCTGTAGAATACTGTCGCTATCAGAGTACAGAAAGTGATGAAACTTTTAAACAGCACTATGAGATAGATAGATAGATAGATAGATAGATAGATAGATAGATAGATAGATAGATAGATAGATCCCAGTGTAGACAGTGCACTGGCTGACTCTGGGAAATGAAAGAAAGGATAACAAGAGCAAAAGTCAGGCAACATTCCAGAATTTTCCTATAGGAGATTTTATTTGTTTCATTATATAATTTTAATACAAAAATAGGAAATTTTAACATTATATAACATGTAAATGTTGGAGGAATGTAATAAATAATCAGCATTCAATTTTTGATCCAGACAAGATATGCATTTTAATTTTGCATTTCTTTTATTATTCATCCTTATACAAAAGATAGATTAGATATTAGATATTTGAACACTTTGATAATGGAGTTAATGGTTATTTTGTAAGTACATGATTTTCATTAATGCAATATAAATTTCATTGACATTGCTACCGTATTTATTGTGATTCAGGGTCTCCTTATGTAGTAGCCCAGGCTGGCGTTGCAGTTCCTACCTACACTTCCTATGTACTGGGACTTGTAGCTGAGTGTCATTATCACTATTCCCAGAATATATCATCTTTTTTGGTTCCAAATTAGTTGTATAAACAATAAAAATATAATTCATTGATAATCAAATATCAATTTCTGGATAATTTCCTTCCAGGTGCTTCTTATACCAGACAACATTTTGGAGTAATTCCTTTAAAAGCAAATTTCTCAGAATTGATATTAGTCTAAGTAAATGGAGAGATATTTTAAGTATGTTTAATAGAATTTGAAGAAATTATATTAATTTTATGCTTGTTCAATTTTCTTTTGAAAGTATTAGGGAACCTTATGATTATAAAGTAGCCTTCAAAGGTAATGGCATAGCAAATGTACAGTGTCTGTCTTGTACAAATTGAGACTTCACAGTGTAGAATATTTAAATGATCTACTTGAAGTGATACCCTGGAGCCATTTCGGGTAATGTTCCATGGCTGACTCTAAGTGTCCACTAGTTTCAGATCAGTTCATTTGCCTTAGTCCACAGGACTGCTTTTGTAAACAGCTTGACTTCATTTCTCACACTCCATTCATAGGGCACATACAGCTGTCCCACATAACACTCCTAAACCTAAACCCTAAGGTGATGTTTGTTCTGGAAACACCATTGAGAGTCTCCTGGGCTGGAAAATGTCAACACCTTTTTCTTGGGCTGCACCCAGTATGAACTGAGAAACACAAAGCCCAGAGAAATGTGTTCTAAAATGATGGTTATGTAGCTGACTCCATCCATTTAGCTAATTCATGTTTGTTTCAACTACAAAGTAACCTTTCTCTTCTTGTCCACGCATTAGTTCATATGTACAAAAGGTGAAAGGCAATGTAAGCATTGACAAGAAAGCATGATGTTGTCCGGCTTGCTCTCATTTCGATCAGCATCACTGGGATCATTTCAAAGTCTAACTGCCTCAGCTAACACGTTGTTTTCTGTTATCCCATAGCTGGGGCATCATTAAGATTTTAGTCCTCTGACCTCTACCTGTCCAGTTTCTGTCTATGGTTCAGTTTCCTCCTCAACCTTGTAAGTAATTTTTTATGACTTCCAGTTTAGGTGCTCTGCTTTACTTTGCAAGTGTAGCCTTATTAAACTCTTCTGGCGTATGGAAGTTTGCAACATTTAGGCTCTTAGGCTATGTAGCCCAGACAAGTCTTGAACTAATGAGCATCCTCCTATACCTTGTTAGTACCCAGATATCTAGGTGACCGTCATCATGCCCAGCTTACTTTGACTTTCTTGGCTTCTAGGTTTTTATAAATAATAGAAATACATTTCATTAGTAGACAAGTATCAATTGTTGGATAATTCTTGCAGAGTTTTTACCTTTTGATAACATGGTAGTTATCATATAAGAAAGAAACACTCAATGAAGGGAAGATATGATCAGTAACAATAATTTCACTTTTGCATATGTATGTGCATATACATACAAAAGCATATACATATGCGCACACACACACATACACACACAACTACACACACAAACACACACTCTCACATATCCACACATGTTATTTGACCTCTTCTATCCTTTCACTGATGTCTATACAGCTCAGCTCAATGACAACTGAGTTAAGAGGTCCTATTTACAGTTGCCCCTTATGTTGTTCTTGGTATGGTGGCCTGGTAAGTCAACAAGGATATCCATATCCCAGAACTCATGAATAAGTCTTAATTTACATGGCAAAGGGCACCATTTGGAGGTGGATTTAGTTAAGGATCTTGGTTTATTTTGATAATGAGGATAATTTCCTGAGTTCTCTGAATGGAAAAACAAATAAAGAAACATTATGAGAGATGTAGCAGAGACTGAAGTGCTGTGGCCACAAGACAGCGTATGTCAACAGCTTTTATAGACAGAAGAATAAGTGAATTTATCCCTGTTGACATGTTGAGTATAATTTTAATTTTACAAGACTTCTTTTGGAATTTCGATTCCCAGAAGAGTAACTCCTTTTTCATGTTATTGTATGTCGTCTCTAATACTATGGCAATTTGTTACACCAGCGACAAGAAGCTAATTCCCATCAAAGTGTGGTTAGTATCTGCATGGTGTTAGCCATTGTAAACTCTAGTATATACTACCTCAAATCTTATGTTCACCCTGGAGCTATTGTTTATATATCTTTGTAAACATCACTTGCTCCAGGTAGAAATGAATAGAGAATGTTTTAAACAGTTTAGTACTAGATGAAATGGGGATTTTATTATTTGAGAAGTACTCAGGTAAAGTAAAAAACAGATTGAAAGTTCTGCTAGCAAGCTGGGAACCCAGCTCCCATCTGAATAAATTCCTTAACACCTCTGTAACCCATGTTTCTGCTTCTTGAAACCAGAGGTAAGGATTTAAGGATTTTTATGAAGATTAAATTACTCAGTACCTATAAATTCATTAAATGATTAGTGGAACAAATTAATTTTGTCTAGTAAGTATTAATAAGGTTTTCTGTAACAGTAATTACAATTTTATCTCCTAGATCAGTGTTTATTAAGTTCCCAATGTTACAGTGATGCACAGGTGTATGGCAATTCTCTCTACAAATACAAATTTCCTCGAGATGCCTCACACTAAAAAGCAGAAACATTCAAGGTGTATGGCAGGGAGGCTACGCATTCATGTTTGAATCTGTGTATATGTGTATAAGTTTACGTGATTATAAGTGTGTATGTGGAGGTCAGAGGACAGCAGGGCAACCTTAGGTGTCTACTTTTACCTTCCACCTTCTTTTAGACAGGTCCTTTCTTGTTCTCTGCTGTGTTCCTCCAGGTTAGCTGGCCTGAGAGCTTCTGCGCTTTCAGCTCTCCACCTCTCACCCCACTAAGGAAGCACTGGAATTACAGATGTGTGCTGCTATGACTTTACTTAATGAACCTTTCCTAGACCACCAAGTTATATATTTAATAACAAAATAAATCCTATCACCAAGGCAGTTTAGTAAAATTGACTCTAGAGCTTACTTGTCATTTGCCACACATCAACACTTTGTTATACGAAAATCCACATGATGTAATATTACTTTCTGAATATTCCATATTTTGTATATATTCATAATATCACTTATGGTAAAAAGCCAGCTTCTTTTTATTGATTAAGAATATGAGCTTGATACATACACACACTTTTAAGAATTCATATAGAAGCCGGGCGGTGGTGGCGCACGCCTTTAATCCCAGCACTCGGGAGGCAGAGGCAGGTGGATCTCTGTGAGTTCGAGGCCAGCCTGGGCTACCAAGTGAGTCCCAGGAAAGGCGCAAAGCTACACAGAGAAACCCTGTCTCGAAAAACAAAAAATAAAAAAACAAACAAAAACAAACAAACAAAAAAAACAAACAAACATAAAAAAGAATTCATATAGAGAATAAAATTCTAGAATTAACATTGGAATCACACTCTAAATTCAGAACATTTTTATTATACTCTTTGCTTAATATAGAATTATTTATTTAGGAAATGTAATTGTGCTAGAAGAAGGTAAAGATATATGCTATCTTTTGGGTGTCACAATGGTTCTTTCCTTAATTCATATTTTTATTCATTTATGTCTGAATTGACTTTATTCTATTCAGTGTTGGATCTTCATCACTGCAGTAGAGTTTTGCATACAGCATGAGCACAATTTAGGCCCTAAAAATAAATGAGGCTGACAGTCATTCCTCAATAATCTGTCCTGTGTTAACTATTGGGTGGGTATTCCGTACATGATGCCCCCATGTATTTAAAGATATGAGAGAGAGAGAAACATGAGAAACAATCACATGGTATTCTGCTTTAAGCATAGTAGTTCTTCATAATCATAGTGCTTATGAAATGATGTTCTCCACACTGATAGTAAAGACAAATTATCAGCCAATTGTGGGTACTTTTGTACTCATAGTTACAAGACAACAGAATCAAGTCAACTTAACAAGAATGTAGTTGAAATACTGGATTGCCAGCATTGAGTTTTCATACATCAGAATTACTTATGTTGTCACTTCTCTTAGTATCAGTTTCCTACAATGCACTGGAATGTTTATACAAGTTTTCTTTTTTTTAATGTCACCTTGTGGTAGTTTGGATGAGAAATGTTCTTCACAGACTCAGACTTTTGGGCACTTGGTCCACTTTTGGTGGTGGTTATGGAAACTTTGGGAGGTAGAACCTTGCTGAAGTTAAGTATAACCTGGGATAGGTCTTTGAAAATTTATAGGCTTACCTCATCTCCAGTTCATTCTCTCTTTTTATATGTGTTTGAAGATGTGAGCTTTCAGATCCATTCTCAGGCTGCCACACCTGTGGCTTGCTGCCATGATCCCCACTATAGTAGACAGTGGAATTATGAGACAAAATAAACTCTTTCTTTGATAACCAGCACTAGATTATGGTGTTCTGCCACAGCTACAGCCCCTTTGTGGTGGGCAGAATGAAAATGGCTCCCATAAAGCCGGGTGGTGGTGGTGCATGCCTTTAATCCCAGCATTCGGGAGGCAGAGTCAGGTGGATCTCTATGAGTTGGAGGCCAGCCTGGGCTACAGAGAGAGTTCCAGGAAAGGTGCAAAGCTAAACAGAGAAACCCTGTCCAGAAAAACAAAAACAAACAAACAAACAAAAAACAAACAAACAAACAAAGAAGGAAAATGGCTCCCATAAACTCATAGGTTTGAATGCTCGGTCCACAGTTGGTGGAACTGTTTAGGAAGAATTAGAAGGTGTGGCCATACTGGAGGAGGTGTGTCTCTGGGGTTGGCTTTGAGGTTTAGAAAGCTCACAATATTTCAGTTAGCTTTCTCTCTGACTCCAATTTGAAGATCAGTATGTAAGCTGTCAGGTACTGCTCTAGTACTATATCTGCCTGCCTGATGCCATGTCTCCCACAATGGTCATGGACTAAGCCTCTGGTACCACAAGTCCCAAATTAAATGCTTTCGTTTATAATTTTGATTATGGCACTTTTTCACAGCAATGAAAAAGTGACCAAGACACCTTCATTTAACAACTGTTCTGAAGCAACTATCCTATGCCAAGTCTTGAACTCTATTCAACTTTACATTTATACTATATGTCAAAACACCTGATGTTTAAATTTGATTATTGTCATTAGTTGTAATTGGTCTACTGTCTCATTCTACAATTAAATCAGCTCTGTGTTCTGTCACTATTCCTCAAAAAAATCAATGGAAAAACTTAGTGACCAAGAAAAACCAAGTTAGTCTGAGTGTAGTAAGAAGGAGTTGTGCTCTGGTAGAGCATGACTAGTGTGCTGGAAGGATGAAGCCAGTGCATAAGCTTGTAGGATTCATAACACAGGCTGGGTGACTTTATAATGTATCTTGCAAAGGGAGAATTAACTGAGATAGGGATGGGGTTTGACAGTATTTGGATTGGTGGGCACACCAAAGTAAGGACTTTGACATCAGTTTACAGAGTTATTAGTTTTGAAATTTATTATGTAAGGAATTATATCTCTGATGGGCAAATATGACTACAACAACTAACACTTTTTTTGTATATAGTTTCAGTATTATTTAACTTAGATGGATATGCTTGAATGCATAGATGGGCCACTCAGATAATCCACCTTTCAACATGTAATATTCTCTTTCCACTGTCCCACAGTGTCTGGCATATTGTAGTGATAATGACTGCTTTATCAGTATGGATCCCAGAGGGGAGGTAGAATCTGGTAAGCAGATTCCCTAATAATCTTGTTACCCTCATAGAATTTGCAGGCAAACTGCCCTTTTTGTTATTAGAAGTCCTTCAGATATGGATGATTTGGTCTAGTCTGAATGAAATAGATGTTAAGTATATTTCTAGTGACTATATAATAGAAAGTAGCAAGGACTATAAGATACTGTTTTAGGGTTCCTACTGCAATGAAGAGATATCATGGCCATGGCAACTTTTGTAAAGGAAAACATTTAATTGGGGCTGCCTTACAGTTCAGAGGTTCAGTCCATTATCATCATGGCAAGAAGCATCTCTGTTTGCAGGCAGACATGGTGCTGAAGAGGTAGCTGAGAGTTCTCCATCCAGATCAGCAGGTAGCAGGGAGATAAACTGTGAGCCACTAGGCCTGGTTTTGAGCTTCTGGGACCTCAAAGCCCACTCCCTAGAGACACACTTTCTCCAAAAAAGCATGCTTACTCCAACAAGGCCACACCTCCTAATAGTGCCACTCCCTATGGACTTATGTGGGCCATTTTTACTACATTAAACATTAACTCATCTCAATTTTTTAATTTAGATTTTGTCTGAATATGCCCTATTATAATAAAACATGGCAACATGTTGAAATATAAACCTAAGTATTAAATAAGAATATGAGGATTTACATTGACAAATACTCTTTACCAGTTTAATTCATTTAAAACTATCTTTGACTTTTTACCTCTACATTTATGTTCTACAATCATGCATAAATTTATCTCCTGTGTTGTATTTATGCAGAATACCCAATAGATTTCTTTGATATTGCTGATACAGCTATATTTGCTACTGTTCAGGATGTGGTATTTTCTAAGTTAAATTGTATATGTAGACTTTGGGGAGAGCTATTGAGGTAAATTATTCTTTCATGATTAAGTTTAATATAATGGGGATTTCAATCTTTCTTCATTTGAAATAGCAATCCTAACACTTACATGACTTCCTAATATTATAGAATATCACTACCATAATTATATACCTTGCCAATGCCTGTGTAATTCTAGAATGAATTAAAAGTAATGTTGCATGGGAAGACTGAGTGAAGAATTTTGAGTAGAATTTATGTCTCTGCTAGCATTTTCTTCAGCTATTCATGACATAATTAATATAATACTTGTTCATTTATAATGGCTTGCTGGACAGCTACACATAGTTGTAATGGGGAAGAAAAAAATCAATGAAAAACAAGTAGCACGAGTTGAGCAGAGCGTCCAGCTTCACCTGCTACTTGATGCAGTGTGTACCAAGTTTAGGACTCTTGTGTAAGATGATGGATGAAACAACATGAATTGATTTCTCTATAGTATTTATGAATTTCAGAAGTTATAACCTTTATCTGACTTTAATTATAGGTGGGAATTACTATCAAAAACTAAAAAACAAAAAAAAAAACATGTATTGTATCACACAGTATAGTATGCCTTCCTAACCCTGGGCTTATCTCCATGCTGAGCACCCTCAAATCTGATGTTTTCATTAAAATATTTTGATAAAAGTATAATGTAGATTAGTGAAAGCCATGAGATAAATGCAGCCTATGCCCTATTGTATGCAAAATACAAGGCCAGGGTTTTATTCCAGCTAGAACAATAGGAAAATAAAAACTCCATGCATGCTTCCTGCTTTAAAACTTTAAATATCCATGATGTATTTGCTGTATGTGAAAGGTAGGATTGATATATTTTCTTTGGGATGCTTACCATTTACTGTAGATGGATTTCTAAACAGTCTTATAAAATAGGAAACACAGAGCCAAATATAGGGTGTGAAAGTCATAGAGATCAGGGAAATAGTGAGCATCACCAGCTAACCTTAGGTCATCATGCCACAGTAGCTTCCCAAGAGAGAGAGCTGCTTCTTGTCTACCCAGGCTTTTATTGCCTTGCTGTTCTGCCTTCTCATTGGCTCTTAGCCCAGCTACCTCACTTCCTTGTTACTGCCTGTCTGTACAGACCTCCAGGTTTCTATGGTTGGTCCTGGGATTAAAGGCGTGTGTCACCATGCTTGGTTGTTCCCTAGTGTGTACTTGAACACATAGGGACTCTGTTTGTCATGTGATCAGATTAAGGCAGTGTGGTACCACTGCCTAACTTTTGTTTATGGCTGGCTATGTCCTCTGATCTCCAGGCAAACTTTTTTATTAACATACAAATAAAATATCACCACATTTCAGGACAAATAAAATATCACCACAATTTATAATATTTTATTTTTTTAGCACAGTGGATTAACTGAAGGATGTAATTAGCTTCTTCATTTATAATTTTCTTTGAAATATAAATGATACAAAATTTGTTGTAACATTTAGGAAATCGTATGATCACATGTCCATCATCTGGCCCAATTTTCCCATATACATCACTTCACATACTTCATATATTTAAATATATTTTGAATAAAATATATTTTAAGAGAGATAAGTGAGAAATTAAGAAGTTCATTCATGTAACATTATTATTACAGGCACAGAAACAGAAATCCAGAGAAAGAGAACTTTTTAAGATCATAAAGCAAGGCTTTGCTGCTGTAGTATTAAAGTTTGTTGATTTTAATTAAAGCTATTTTGTGGGAAATATTAACTTTCTTTATACTACTTATGGGGACAACTTTCTCAGAGGTAGGAATGGTCTGTATGAACTAGTACAATTTGAATTTGTACAACTAAATTTGTAATTCAGTTACTTTGTATAAAGTCCCTGTTGGTGAAATCATTTTCCATGTTGTGGGCCACTTGTGCAGCTCTGTTAGCATTAGTCATATTCCGAAACTAACTAAAGAGTCTCTTGTACTATATTAATCATATTTCAGGCCATAGTGACAAAGTCAATTTAAAGAAGGTTTCATTGTTTTCTTACAGTGGGTAGATGTAGTCCTTCATGGTAAGGAAGGCATGGAACATGGTATCCACAGCCATGAAACAGAGAGAAACAAAGGCTCATGCTCAGCTAGTTTTTCCTTTGTATTTAGTCTGCAAGATCAGCCCACATAATTGTGCCACCCACTCATAGGGTGTATCATCTCACCTGGACTTGCCTATTCTAGATAATTCATGCAAGAGAAGCCCAGAGTCTAGTCTTTTCTGTGATTCTGGATTCTGCTAAACAGACAATTAATATTAATAATTACATATACTTAAGTAGCATGTTTTTGTCTTTGCCTAGATCCCCTCCCATCGATCCATTGGCAGAGTTTGGATGGTATGAATTGAAATACAAGTGAAAAACACCTCAGTAAGAAGGTGAGGCGCAGCCTCCTTCCAGAGTAATACAAATGCAGGACTACCTTCTACACTCTGCCAATAGTTCATTTCCTAAAAGAGGAGATAAGAGACAATCATGCCTGGTCGCAAGATAGGTAGCAAGTTTGGAGCTTTGATTTTTTTTTCTGACAAACTCTCTTTATTTGATTGCATGATAAAGATGGTGATGGTGATATTGATGAAGGTTCTATGAAGGCTGCACTCTGTCCCAAGGGTCACAACAATCTTCATAACTTTTTCACTCGTCTTTTCTTACGCCGTTTTTCACAGTCATTTTTAAATCAACCAAGAAAGTAGCAAGGACATATATTCTTGACAAGTAAAATGTCACACATTTAAAACAGAAATGGGACTTGCAAAGAAAGAATTAGTAAATTCTGTATTAGGGTTTGCTCATTCATTAAAACTGCATTATGGAAAGCTTCAGATATTTTAAGATGATGAATAAAGTAGTTAAAAGCCATGATTTTCCTCCATGCCTCATTAATGATTCATGAAATGCTGTAGGAGAACAAAGGTTATGAGACCTGGGAGTTAGGGTTCCACTGCATCCATCTATAAGTGAGAATAGCTTGTCTGCAGGGCCCTGGATCCAGGAGAAATCTTCACCCTCATCTGCACACTTGTCCCTGTTTTTTCTGTAAGTTGTGACACTACTATGAGCAAGGCAGAGACTGAATTTTTTTTGTCACCAGTTTTGTTCCAAATTGTGGACAAGGAAAATTTTCCATTTCTCTCCATATTATGCCATTTTCTTTTACTCGGGAAAATGTTTATACTGAGAACAAGACTCAGTCCTAGGGACTCAGTAATAATACATTTCCCCAATAATCCACAGTTTAGATCCAAAAGAGTCAGAAATGTAAAAAAAAGTGTAAGACTTGTGTCTTTTCTACTTAAGAGAACAAAATATTTACACTCAAACAATAAACAAAACCTAAAAAAGGAACAAATTGGTTCTGCTTTGTGGAGTATTTGACATGTCAGCAATACAGCATCTGCATCAATTACGTTTCTGTTGTTTTGATAAAATACCATGGTCAAGGGAACTTATAGAAAGAAGAGCATATTTAAGCTCATAATGATGGGGAGACAAGGCAGCAACTGGTATCATGGTATGAAATACAGGAATATGAGAGCTCATGTCTTCAGTTGCAAACTGGAAGCAGAGAGTGAACAGGAAGTGGGCCAGACTATGAGCACTCAAAGCTTGCCTTTAATGATGCACTTTCTTCAACAAGACTGTACCTCCACACAGCCTCTTAAAACAGAACTACCAACTGAGGATCAAACAACTTAAATACCAGAAACTATGGGGCTAATTTCCCTTTCAAACAACTACGTATCTCCAACATTTTAAGGAGTATATTGCTAATATGATTTTTTTATTCATCCTCCCTCATCTAATATGATTTTGTAATTATCAGTGCTGAGAACACCACTTTTCATAAATGCTTACCCCAAAATGTCAGAATGATATATTAAGCTTTATCAGAAATCTCCAGAAATTCTGCCTCAATCTCAAATCAAAATTCACTGAATGAGTTTTTTTTTCATTAAACTTGAACCAGCAACTCAAAAGGAATTTATAAATTAAACATTCATATACCTTGTAATCAAGATATATTAATTTGATGCATACCTCTGAGAATGAACATAGGAAATCCTTACAAGTCTTTATTTTTTACAATTAACTAACATATTTTTTATTAGATCAGAAAATTTTTCATGTACAGTAGAATATACTGTGATTCATAATGCATAATAGGCTTGAGTTTAGCGTGTGTTGGTGTTACACATCATATTGTACACTCAGTGTAATGTTCAGAGTGAAGGATGTAGTGATTTCTTAGTACATAGCAGTGAGTATTGCCAGAAACACTTCAGATTTATTCAGGGTTTAAAATTAATTGTTGTCATCATATGTTGAGAAATATTTTGCTTTCTTTATTTTCTCTTTGGGTTTATGTGATGCCTATATTCAGTTATGTTACTCCTATATCTGATCACAAGTCTAGTTATAGAAGCTGGGTTTTCAGTAGTGGAATGTTAGCTTTAGAAAAGTAGAAGAACCTGTCACATTTAATAATGTGGGTGAAGTTTGAGGATACTATATTATATGACAGAAACCAATTGAAAAAAGACAAATGCTATCATGCTATTCATAGGTAGTACCCAAAAGGGTCAAATTTAGAGGAATAAAGCCGAATGTGGGATGCTAGCATCTAGGAGAAGGATAAAGAGGGCATTGATCCTTATTTAATGAATGGAGAATTTTTATTTTGTAAGTTGAAAAGTATTTTTAATGTTATTAACATTATATAATTGTATAATTAAAAACAGGTCAGAAATTTTTATTTTACAAAACTTTAAAATAAAAATAATTTTAAAAGAAAATGAGGTGAATTGATCAAGTAATTCAAATTTTTCTATAACTAATCTGACAGGACTTTTTAAAAAACTTTTATTTAAATTAGGAGTGTAAGAGTAACTTCATGTAATTACCAGCCTAAAACGAGTCCTTTCTGTTTAATGTGTTCCTTTCGACTAGCCAGGCACTTGATTTAACACGGATTTGCAATTGAATGTTGTCCAAAGCTCATGTGTTGGAACACTTGATGCTGCTAAGAAGTCATATGTAGTTGATTTTATGTTTTGTTTTTGTTTTTCATTTTTTTTTTTTTTTTTTTTTTTTTTGCAGGAGAGTGTGTTCTCATCTTCCCTGTATTCTATCATCTCAGGTCTCAGAGTCATAGGAAGGTCACCCAGGTACATAGACACTGAAGCTGTGGTTCTACCTCATTCTTTATCCCACACCTCTATCCATATTTTAGTCTCACACACATTATTTTGGCAAGAACAGATTATTCCTATTACTACTAATTTCAAGGTACCTTGATGATCATAGATGTTCTCCTGCTGACCTGGATGGACATATAAACATGTCTAATTCTGTACCTCTTTCAGTACACAGTTTTGTAGAGCTCCCCTGCACAAGCTCTGGGCCTCCAGATGGGCCCACAGACTCATGCTTATTTTTATCACCAATGTGGATTAAACCTTGGCACTAGCTGCTAGAGCACTAATGGTCTTTCATTTGCATTTTTGGTTCTACAATAATTTATATATTTTAATCTTTTGTACTTTATATTAATTGATAAGCTGGACTCAAATGTACTCTTTTATATAAGTAGTGATTTAAAAGAAACAGCTTAGTTTAAACAATATCTTGTTATTGTATATCCTTGATATCCCAGTACTTTGTAACTGATTGGCAGCCAAGGGCATAACAGACTTCATTTGAAATCCTGCCAACCCACTTTGAGTGCTGGACACTTTTACAATGGCAATCAATGCCTGCCCCATAGTTATAGGTAGGTCTGTCATGATTAAGGACTCTTACTAATGCTGACCTTTCATTTATTCCCCTTTCAACAGTCAGGTTTGCTTCCCCCTTTTAATTCTTTCTTCACCATTTTCTAAACAGAATTATCACTACTGAGCATTTGCAATAACTTTGTGCTACTCTTATGAAAATTTTTCTTAGTCCACTGAATATTCTCAGTCATTTTCTGGGGAAAAATTCAGTCCATACATCTCTTCTCCTTTACAAATGAGCTTCATTTTGCCAGACATCTCTGGGCCATTTTAAATGCAGTAGTTAAGGTAATTTTCTATGTACCTTCCTGCAGCTCTAACTCAAAAAAAATTGGTTCTGACATATTTTCTCTATAATACAGAATATTTTTTTATAAAGGAATAATATCTCTTTCTAGTTAGAAGGTCACCAGAAACAATTTCTCTTTTAACACCTTCAAACAAAGTGTAATAGGATTTTAAAGCAGAATTATGGAAAGGAACTCACTTTATCTCCAATAAACCGTTCTGAGGACTGGGCTCCCAGTGGCAGCAGCCTCTTTGGAAGCCTCTTATATAAAGAAATTAATCTCCCTCTGTGTCTGTGTACAACAATCGGGTGGCAGGTGCAAGTTCCTCCCTGCTTCTCCTTCCCAAAGAGGATCTGATGAAGTTTCCACATAGAACCTCAATTTAATCTTTGTCTCAGGTTTCAATATGGTATTTAAAACAGTAAGTGAGTCTGTAAAAGCTAATACTAGCTACTTTGTGCTGAATGACAACCAAAGGCTACATGTGCTATATATCACATGTTGTTTTACTTCATCTAGGGGTATTTGTAGTCTTCATACAAATAAATAAACAAACAAAATAAATAAATTGTATGCACCTTTAATTAGTAAGGAAAGGAAACCTGGAGATTTTAGAGAAATTATATGAATTTACATGACATTTAAATAGTGGATCTGGAATTTGACTTAAAACATCTCCACTTCCATAATCAAGTATTTGTTGGAACAAATTATAATTCTGTCTCAAAATATATTTTCTTTCTGTAATAGGCAAACCTAAACATTGAATTGAGACCTTACTCTCCAAAAACTGTGCATATAGAATAAAATCCTGAGCCATTATCCATCTTAGCATAGGCAATGGTCACTCTTTCCTGACAATTCATTATTAAATTGAATTAAGAACTAAATTTGGTAAACCATGCTTTAATATTTGGAATAAATGGAAGAATACAAATTTTCTCACTGATATATACTCTGGTTTTAGAATATTTTTCCTAATTTTCATTTGCAAACTAGAAAATTCAACCGTTTAATTTCCTTAGTTTATTAATAAATTCAAGGTATTTGTAAGCTTAATACATTTTCAAAGCTGGAATCCATTTAATTTCTACAGTACCCTTTGTGCAGTCTAATATGAAACTATTAATCTATTGGTATGTGCTATGTTTGGTTGAACATTGCCTTTGTACCATTTTAAGTTTGGTTAGGTGGAATTTTTGTAGATAGTGGTTTCAGTTTACTTAATGAGGCTATGGACTTCAGCTTACTGTTGTTGTTAACAAGTGCCACATCTAGGGAACTCAAAAGCATACATCTTTTCAGCCTCTATTCAGATAAAACACATGGGAACTGTAACAAATTAGACCATTTTTGCTGCACTTCCATGATCCCCGCAATGCTTTTATGACTATGCGATGGATGTAATGGAATGGAAGGTTCTGAGGTGTGTGTGTGTGTGTGTGTGTGTGTGTGTGTGTGTGTGTGTGTGTGTATAAGCTACTACCCACTTCTAGAATTTTAAATTCTTGTGGTTAAGATTCACAGTAACATCAATTAATGAAAAAGGAGGCCATGAATTTAGAAAGAGCAAGGAGGGGTCCTTGGGAGGGTTTAGAGGGAGTAAAGGGGAGGGAGAAATGATGTAATTTTATTTTAATCTCAAAAACAAGGAAATGATAAAAGTTCTGCGAAGGAAGGCTTCTTCTAATTTTGTCCTTACCATATGAAAAACATAAATAAAGAAAAGATAATTACCAAATGGGTTGGAAATGATGATGGATTAAAACGTATTTCCAGCTATATAAATTCTTACTTCTTAATTGATTGCATCCTGCTTTTCTTGACATGGGAAAGCTCATTATTAGTGACATAGGTCACTTCTGTGGCTATGCAACCCACCGTCCACATATGTCCATACAAGAGCATTTCATGGAGACTGTATTTCAGCTAAATATCTGGGAAGAAAATGAAAAGGACCCTGTCTTGTCAGATAGCAGAGCTTGCCAGAAATACCTAGAAAAGGATGAAGGCTTTTGCATCACCAAATCTGATGGTGGAACTTGAATATTTGTGCACATCATTTCACTTAATACAGTGTTGGGTTGCAATTTTCTCAACTAAAACATTCCCTCTTGGGGGAAGATCCTGAGACTCAAAAAGTAGACAAATCTGAAACTTGTAAAATTTGCAGGGACCTGCCACAAAGCTATAGATGCAATGATGAATTGTTGAGAGCAGTGATTATCTGGTCTGTCCTGCTGTGTTAAATGGTACAGAGTTCCAGGGTTGCAGCAACCACAGTGGGATAGGCTTTTGGACAACACACCTGGCTTTGAGTGACCCCTGCTCCTGTAAGTGACCCCTGTTCATATTCACTTAAGTAATCTCACTTCATGTATTGGTTTGTCAAGATGGTGGAGTTATTAGTTTGGGCCTGTCGTTCATTCTGTCTCTGAGGCACAGAGACTGTTGCACACATAGTAGGAAAAAAAAAATATCACTCAACATGAGTCATGCATCAGCTTTTTTCTATTTTTCCAGATAAGAAAAACAGTTAAGGTGCCTAACATCAGAGAATGTAGTGGTAAAGTCAGGATTAAAATTTAATTTTGAACCAGAAAACACCTTTTCTTCTATCCCACGGTGCTTACAAGTAAAAAAAGAGCTGATAATATTGTAATGAGGAGGGAAAAACTTAAACTGGTACTGTTGACAAAATCATGGCACTTGGAACCATTTTCTGGCATCTAGACAAAAATAACCATCACTGAGTTTAGTTTGATGGAGGCATGGATTTGGTATGTCATAAATTGGGTGAGAGAAAGATTTATAGGCAAGAAGAAAAGCAGAAACAATGAGCCACTTGGTAATAAACAACATTGCTTTTTGAATTAGCCTATGACTTGATAGAGAAAAGAATGTATCTGGCCAAGGAAACTAGAAGCTAGAAGCTTTTT
The DNA here is from genome assembly GCF_949786415.1 of Peromyscus eremicus. Classification (NCBI taxonomy): domain Eukaryota; kingdom Metazoa; phylum Chordata; class Mammalia; order Rodentia; family Cricetidae; genus Peromyscus; species Peromyscus eremicus. The sequence continues at coordinate 107,838,747 of NC_081417.1, read as the reverse complement.
CTAACAGTAAGTAAAGTGGTTATCTCTCAGTAATGTTGTGACATCCTTGATGTAGACTGAAGACAAGGCACAACCCTGCTTATATAGTGTGAGCGGAGGAGGCCCCTTCCTTGAAGGAGAATGAGAAAGTGTGACCATTAAGAGCCCCAAGCTTCTCCAATAGAAATAATATTACCTTAAGGTACCAAATAACTTCTGATATCTCTCTCTTCACTTCCTAAGCATCAGTGCATGAGATTTCTATTACACACTTTTCCCCTATTCCCAACTTACATGAAAACTTGGCACACAACATTTAAAGGCAGCAGTCTCTAGGTTTACCAAACACCTATGGTTTTAGCAAGTACAGACCAGTTCTACTGTTTACCAAATCCAAGGTTCTTGCTGCCAGTCAGATGCTCTGTCAAAATCTTAGGAGACAAATGTTAATGGGAGTAAGTGGTTTTATTGAATCCTGGCATTGAGGGAAGAAGAGGTGACAGGTTAGCCTCAAATCCTATCTTGAGGGGTGGTGGTAAGTTTACTGAGGGCCTATATTAGGCTACACTGTGCTAATGAGTGGGAAGTCTTATGGTGGACAGTCTTTCTCGAGAATCTTTTTCCTATTCTCGAGAAGTCACTCACACCTGGGACCTTGTGCCCTTGGGCAGCATCTGTGTTTTGTTTTCAGATACACTGTAGGTATATCTGAAAACAAGGATACACAAGTGGATAAACAAGTTGATGCTCTCTGTAAATCAGTTCACATGAACTGAGGCAAGGGGAGTGTCATAGAGCATCATTTGGAATTGAGAATACCAGGTGACAAGATATTAGTTAAGTTTCATGTTGTGGTGACAAAATGCCTGACAAAATCAGCTGAACTAGAGGTTTCTTTGCTCTCAGACTTTGATGGCAAAGTTTACAGTGGTGAGTAAATCATGGCAGCAGTTGTCACACTGCATCCCAAGTCAGGGATCCAGAGTGGTGGTTGATGGTGCTCAGCTCGCGTTTTCCTTTGTATGACCTCATACCCCAGAACTGTGCCACATGCTTCTAAGGTGGGGAGCTCTACTTCAGTTGACCCAGTCTAAAAATTCCTTCAGACATGCCCAAGTAAAGACATTGTCTCTGAGCTGATACTAGAGTATGTCAAGTTGGTAGTAGTCACCATCACAAGGCAGCTTGGATCCTCAAAAGTTTGAAAAGACTTGGACAAGTTAAGTAGAGGTCATAGCTTCTGTCACTATCATGGGTGGCAAGGCATGACATCCCATGCTTCTGGAACAGTAAAGTTCATTTGAATAATTTTCTCATTTCTCAAGTGGCCTCTGCACATGAGAAACATAGCTTATGTTACATCTCTGCCTGCTCAATTACACTAACCCCTATCCTTTACAAGTTCAATTCCACTCACATTAAATCCTACTTATCTTAAAACTGCATAGCAACATAAGTTAACTTGGTATTCTTACACCTTGCTGTTGCAAGTGTCCATGGTCAATGGGGAAAAAGCAAACATTAAGTAGAAGAGTGCGTTCTGATAACAACTATCAGATAGTAAAGGACAGGCTACAAAACAGTAGTGAATGGAGTTGAGCGTTCTTATGTCCAAAATCCATATATTCATTTCAAAAATCTAATCTCATATACCCTTTAAGACAAGCAATTCCAGAGGTACCGACAGGAAAATCTATGTGACTATTCACAGGGGAGGAGATGAAATTTAAAACTTTTAATACTATTTAATGGGAACTTTTCATATAACATAGTAGTTAATTTTATACTAACTTTATGCAGCATTTAGTACCACCTATATTATCTGTAGAAAATGATTTCTGTACTTAAGAAAGATAAATAAGTATTCTAGACCACAAAGGTGGTAAGTTGCATGTCTGATTCTTTCTTCCTTTCATGATGATGCTCATATTTGCAATAAGCTCAAATATTTCCTTGACCCTTACAGTCTGACACATTTTTCCTCAAAAGCAAAAGTATAAACCTAAACATTTTTTTAAAAAAATAAAAAAACTTGAAGGTTTCTAAGTAGAATAAACTTGATTTAGGTTTACAAGTAAGTAATTTTAACCTAATTAAAATATGTTGTCATTAAGGGGATCAACATTTCTAATAATTTATTAATAATTAGTATTTAAATATTTGTTGAATATAAGTTAAAATTTTAATAATTTGGATAATTATATGGAAGACATTTGCAAACTGGAAGTCCTCAATTTTCAATGGACTCTCATTGGGAATGGAGGAAGTCTCTAGGCTGTTAGTACATTTCATATGCTGAATCACCATCATTTCAGCATCACTGCTTACTGCAATCAAGAGGTCAGTGTGGGACTTTCTTTTAATGGCTGCCATAATCATATTTTTTCTTTGGGTTACAAATATTCAAGCTAAGTCAATATAAAAAACAATTCCCAAAATATAAGTGACCTGCAGTACCTTTGAATAGGGCAAGCAGTTACCAGCTTCCATCACTTTAGCAAGCATCATATGGTGACGCAGGGACAGTGTCACCACAGTCAGCCCATTTTAGAATGGAAAGGTGAGAATGCCAGCAGTGACAATCTACAGTAATTTTGAGATTTCATAGCATTATACTTACTCTTATGTTTCTTTTTTTTTTTAATTTTTATTTTGCAATACAATTCAGTTCTACATATCAGCCATGGATTGCCTTGTTCTCCCCCCTCCCCCCCCTCCCCTTCCCCCAGCCTGCCCCCCATTCCCATCTCTTCCAGGGCAAAGTCTTCCCCACAGACTGAGATCAACCTGGTAGACTCAGTCCAGGTAGGTCCAGTCCCCTCCTCCCAGGCCGAGCCAAGCGACCCTGCATAGGCCCCAGGTTTCAAACAGCTGACTCATACAATGAGCACAGGACCCGGTCCCACTGCCTGGATGCCTCCCAAACAGATCAGGCCAATCAACTGTCTCACCCACTCAGAGGGCCTGATCCAGTTGGTGACCCCTCAGCCATTGGTTCATATTTCATGTGTTTCCGTTCGTTTGGCTATTTGTCCCTGTGCTTTATCCAACCTTGGTCTCAACAATTCTTACTCATATAAACCATCCTCATTCTCTCTAATTGGACTCCCAGAGATCCACCCGGGGCCTAGCCATGGATCTCTGCATCCAGATCCCTCAGTAGTTGGATAAGGTTTCTAGCACGACAATTAGGGTGTTTGGCCATCCCATCACCAGAGTAGGTCAGTTCGAGCTGTCTCTCGACCATTGCCAGCAGTCTGTTGTGGGGGTATCTTTGTGGATTATTGTGGGCCTCTCTAGCACTTTGCTTCTTCCTATTCTCATGTGGTCTTCATTTACCATGGTCTCCTATTCCTTGTTCTCCCTCTCTGTTGTTGATCCAGCTGGGATCTCCCACTCCCCAAGCTCTCTTTCCCTCGACCCTCACCCTTCACTACCCCCACTCATGTCCAGGCTGTTCATGTAGATCTCATTCCATTTCTCTGTCATTGGGCGATCCCCGTGTCTTTATTGGGATCCTGTTCTCCAGGTAGCCTCCCTGGTGATGTGAACAGCAGTCCAGTTATCCTTGTTCCACATCTAGTATCCTGCTATGAGTGAGTACATACCATGTTTGTCATTCTGAGTCTGTGTGTGTGTGTGTGTGTGTGTGTGTGTGTGTGTGTGTGTGTGATTTCTCCATGCTAGCACTCAATTACTTGTACAAGGGACCACTCACAAAATCTTTGTGTCTAATTGTGTCAGAAGGCTTGATAAATGCCAAGTGAAAGGGCAAATGATCTAAATTTATTCAAAGAGCTGAAAATCTTTTGTTTCATGAAAACTCACTTGAAGTCTCAATAGCGAATACATAATATATATCATAGCATTTTATGTTATTTTGTTGTTGCTTAAATGTAGCTGAATTTTTTCTGGTGTTCTGCCTGGTCCCGCAGCCGCTCAGACCCAAATAAACACACAGAGGCTTATAGCAATTACGAATTACATGGTCATGGCCTATGGCTCAATTTTCCTGCTAGCTAGCTCTTGTAACCAAACTCAGCCCATTTCTATTAATCTGTATGTCGCCTTGAGTTCCATGGCTTTACCTGTGTACCATTCCATGCTGCTCCCTGGACGGCGGCGGGATGGGGTCTTCTCTCACTCTGCCTCTTTTTTTTCTGTATATCTGCCTGGATTTCCTTCCTGTCTCTAAACTGCCTTGCCATAGGCCAATGCAGCTTTATTTATCAACCAAACAGAGCAAGATAGATTCACAGTATACAGAAAGATGTCCCCCAGTACTTAAGAATTAAAATATTTTGTAATATTTTAAAGATGCAAATATTTAATTGTAAAGTAAAAAAATTTCCAAAATTTCATATATCAAATATACTTTAAAATTTTAATCATAGAAACTATGGTAAGCATTTTTGGGTTTTGAAGAATGAAAATCAAAGCACAAAATACCCTGATCCTCTAGGTATCCACACAGACCAGTCCAAATTCTTAGTATAGCCAGCTGTTTGGCATTCGGAAAATTCCATACTTTGCAGGTACTTCAAAGGAAGATGTAATCTTAGGATGAAGATATATCTGACTGAAGTTAGGGCTACAAGTACTCAGAAATCTTCACTTCTTGAAGCAACTCCATTGTTTCCTACAGACCCAGGAAAAAGAATCTTCACAAATAAAATTTAACTGTAATGAATTATCTTTTTGGGCCATGTTGATGCTTGGTGAGTTCCGTACCTTGCTGTATATTAACAGGAAGCTCCAGACACAGAGGGTTACTGTATTTAGCATCCAGCTGGGCCCACAGATGCATAGGAAGTTCCACATCTCTCAGAAGGTGCAACAATAGCTGAAGAACCAGGGTAGAGACTAGGTCTTCTTCTCAGTTAGGCCCACAGATACATGGCAAATTTGACACCTTACAGGGAAAACTGAAAGTACCTTGTAGGAGGCCCTATCCAGCATAAGACAATATCAGTCCCTTTTATGAAGATGGCAGATCTAGTCCCTAGCCCCAAATACAGTCTGACAAGGGACCTCAACTCTCCCAGAACTCAGTACTTTACTGAACAGTGTAAATGCCATTGCTGAAGTCAATTTTTTAGAATTAAGAATATATATATGAATTAACAACCAATAAACAAACTCCAGATGTGGAAGTCCCATCACAGAAACAAAACACAACAAACCACCATTAGAAATAAATACAGCATGTTTCTTCCACAAATCTCTAAACCCATAATAATGGTATCTGATGAAAATGACTTGAAATAAGTTCTAGATGAAGAATTCAGTGGAATGGTTATGCATATGTTCAAATAACCAAAAAAAAAAAAGACATGAGTATACTATAAGAGAACTAAAAAAAAAAAGAGATCAGTGAAATGAAGAAATCAAAGTTATAAACGTTAGTGATAGAATTGCTGAAGGAAACACAACAAAATGATAGAATTTAAAAATTCAATTAGTCAAATAAAAACCTAGTAGAAAGGTTCACTGATAGAGTGGATCTAATTAAAAACAGTGAATGTGGCATAGAAGACATGTCTCAGAAAACACCATGAAATTAAAGCAAAATAAATTATAACAATTACTATATATTCTTAATAAATAAGCAGTTTTGATGACTTGAATTCCTCAATGATTAGACATTTAATAGTTTGATTTAGAAAATAGTATACCACTTTTTGCTGACTCTGAGAGACCCACCTCATCATTAAGTAGAGATGCTATCTTAAAGATGCAAAAAGTTAGTCTACACAAATGTAATCAAGAAACAAATAGGCATAGACATTCTAATACCAAACAAAATCGGCTTCAAACCAAAACTAGTTGGAAGAGAGTCACTTCATGTTCAATAGAAGAACACTCCATCATAAGGATATTGCAAGTATATATATATATATATATATATATATATATATATATATGCACAGAAACACCCAATTTCATAAAAGACATATCACTAGATCTAAAACCATAGATTAGACAACATAGTTATAATAGATGAATTCAATATTCCACTCTCACCCAAAACATACAATATGAACCAAAAAACAAAAACAAAAACACAAACAAAAAAACACCATCAAAAACAAAGAAACATTGGAGTTAAATAACATCATAAACCAGTAGTACTTAATAGATATTCACAGAACATCCCATTTAAACATGAAAGAATACACATTCTTATCAGTAAGTCAAAATTACCCACATGCTAGGACACAAAGCAATTTTCAATAAATATGGTAAATTTATAAAAAAATATACTCTCTTCTGACCACTCTGAAAGCAAGCTGGACATCAACAGAAATGTAAACTTCAGAAAGTACACAAACTAACTTCAAACCAAATAATACATTGCTAAATGACAGACCATTCATTTAATGAAGAAATCAAGAACAAAATTGACAATATTTCAGCCAAATTAAACAAAAGAAATCAAAGACTCAAATTAGTAAAATCCATTAAAAGGTAGAAATTTCAATGGATACTTGAGGAATTTCAAAGAGTCATTAGGACATACTTAAAAAAATTATAGTGTGCTAAATTGAAAAATATAAAAGAAATGTATATGACTTACCAAAGATAAATCAAGATGAAAGGAATAATTTAAACTCACCCATACCAAGCAATGAAGTCAAAGTAAAATTTAAAATCTCCTACTTAAGTAATGCCCAGGGCAGAGAGATTCAGCACAGGTATCTACAAAAAAAGAAATAATGCCAATAGTTTTTAAACTATTCCTTATGAAAGACAAAGAAAAATCCTTTCCTCATTTTTTTTAAGGAAGCTAATATTACCCTGATACAGATAAAAGACAAATACCAAACAAAATACAATTATGGGCCAATCTCCCTGATAAACATAGATTCAAAAATTGTTTAAAAAATCCTGAAAGATGATTTCAAGATTAAATGAAAAAGATCATCTGTCATGATTATGTTACCTTTGTTCCAGAGATGCTGGAGTGTTTTAATAAATGCAAATCAATAAATGAAATCCAGAACATAATAGACTCAAGATCAGAAACCACATATTTGTCTTACTAGATTCAGAAGATGACTGACAAAAACCAACTTCCCTTTATTATAAAAGTCCTGGAAAATCTAGGGATACAGCAGACATAGTCAACATAATAAAGGCAAATCCAACAAGCCCCCATTCAGCAACATGCTAAATGGATAAGTCTTGAATTATTTCCATTAAAATAAGGATCAGAACAAGGACTTTTTTGCTCCATATTCTGTTAAACATTGTTTTTGAAGTCACAGCTAGAGCAATAAGAGGAGACAAAAGGGATACAGGTTAGAAAGAAGACAAAGTGTCCTTATTTGCAGATGACACTACCCTGTCTATGAAAGATGCAATAGACTCCTTCATAATATTCCTGCAGCTGCTAAACCTATTCACCAAAGTAACAGGACAGAAAATTAACACAGAAAAATCAGCAGCTTTCATATAAACCAATGACAAAAATATTGACGAAGAAGTCAGAATAATAATTATATTAGAGTGTCCTCAAAAATATCATGGCATTAATCTAACAAAGTGAAAGACACGTACAATGAAAATTTAAGACACTTTGAAAAGAAACTGAAGAAGATGCCAGAATATGAAAGACCTCCTCTGACTCTGGGTTGGTAGGATTAATACAAAAATGGGTATCCTACCAAAGGAAATTTAGACATTTGGTTCAATACCTATCAAAATTGCCATACAATTCTTCACAGAAATTGAGATAAAAATAACAAATTTAATATTAAAATACAAAATTCAGATAGTCAAAATAATCCAAAACAGTAAAACCCTGCCACAGGTATCACGGTATCTCTGTACTTTTCATTTCAAGTTATACTGCAATGCCATTGTAGTAAAAGCAAGATGATATTGGTATCAAAACAGACAAATTTGTCAATAGAATACAATCAAGGACCACACAACTACAGTCATTTTTTTAAATGCCAAATATATGTATGTACCTTATAGAAAACAAAGCATTTTTAAGAGTGGGTTGTGTTGGGGGTGGGGTGGATTGGGTACCTACAAAAGTATAAAACTTGGTAATTTTCTCTAACTCTACACACAAATAAATTACAAATTGATCAAAGACCTTAACATTATGCCCCAAACTATGAAACTTCTAGAAGAATAGGACATATACCTATGGATATAGGCTCAAGCAAAGACTTTCTGAGTAGTCCTTGGGTGACTTGTTGATTGCCTAAGAAATAATACAAATAATCAAAAGTAGGACCTCACTGAATGGAAAGATGGCTCAGCCATTAAGCTCACCAGCTGTTCTTCCAGAGGACCCAGGTTCAATTTCCTGCACTCACGTGGTGTCTCACAACCATCTGTAACCTCAGTTCCAGGAGATCTGATGCAATATTCTGGTTTCCTTGGGCACTAGGCACACCTCTGGTACACAGACATACCTGCAGGCAAAACACCTACATATATGCAATGAAAAAAAGTATCCATTTAAAGCATGACCTCATTAATTGAAAAAGCTTCTGTACATCAAAGGAAACTGTTAACCAACTGAAAACATAAGTTACAGAATAGGAAAAAAAATGTTTGCCAGCTGAAGATCTGACAGAGGTTTTGTTTCTAGAATGTACAAGGAACTTATAAAACTAAACAGACTTCCTGACATTCTCAATATTATGATCTCTCTTCCCTGACTTCTGTGATGTTCCCTGAGCCATAGATATAGGAGGGGTGATGTAGATGTATCTATTCAGGTTGGGCTCCCTACAGTTAATGAATCTCTGCATTGGCTGCGGTTGTGATTTTCTGTGATGAACTCTTCATTGACGAAGGATGGTGGCTACACTTATATGTGGGTATAAGAATAAGATTTAGAATCTAGTAAGGAATTATGTTGGTCTAGCCAAGTGGCAGTGGTAGATCGATGACTTCACTAGCATCAGAAAACTGGCAAGGTGTGCAGTACACTTGAGTGGACATTAAGACCAATTAGACAGTTATTGGTTGCTATGAACAAGTGAGTGCCACTCATTGTACCTTTATGTCTGTCTCTCCATGTTGGTAATTGCTACATTTCACAGATGTTGCATCTGAGCAGCAGTGTTGTTTGCCTCACTTGGCAACTTCCATAGTATTTTCTGGAACAATAGAAGCTAGGCTGTAGGAAAGAGGCTTTAAGGTCAGGATCAGTTCTAATCACTAGAGCTCCGTGCCCTATGTGTGTGATGTATTTAGCTATTGGAGCCAACTTTTAACCACTGAGAGGCAGCTAAGGGCTAAATTCATAATTCCTATTGTTTTGTGAGTCACTCTAACAAACCATATGAAATGTAGTTTCTCATGTCTGGTATGAGGTTTTGTTAGTCTATGGTCCTGTGGAAGCATTGTCAGCTCAAGTGACTTAAGGCTTAATTTCCTTTAATCTATCTATCTATCTATCTATCTATCTATCTATCTATCTATCTATCTATCTACCTATCTATCTATCTATCTATATCCATATATATTATGTAGATATTTACATATATAATGCATAATATTAGGTAAATATAAAATAATGTGATTCCTTGATGTTTATAAAAAAATCTTGGTGTTATTTGTCCTTTTCCCTTTTCTGTATTGTCTTTTTAGCTCCTTTTCAGATGGGGCCCTCTTCCCATTATTCTGTTTCCAATTTCATATCACTTCTATTCCTCTTCCAAACCCCTCCCCCCTTATGGCTCTTTTATACTCTTCTGGTTTCTGTGGTTACTTAGATTAGGAGCTATGCACTACAGATGAGGGAGACCATTCAGCTTATGTTTTTCTGGGTCTGGGTTACTTCATTCAAGATAATCTCTAGGTCCATCCATTTACCTGAAGGGTTCATGATTTCATTTTCTGTACAACTGGATAGGATAGTCTTCTATTGCATATATGTACCACATTTTCATTATCCATTTATCTGTTGAGAACGTTTATGTCTTCCATTTCCTAGCTATTTTGAATAGGGCAGCAATGAACATGGCTGAGCAATTATCTGTGGAGTAGGATGTCGAGACCTTAAAGAATATGGCAAGGAATATACTGGGTCATTTGGTAGAACAACTAACCATCTGGAAAAGAAACAACCCTATTAAAAAAGCACTATGGAATTGAACAGCATTCTCAAAAAAGAGATACAAATAGCTGAGATATATTTTAAAACATGTTCACCTACTCCATCAAAGAAATTATGTAGCATAAATCTTAAAGAGTCTTATTAATGAAAACAAACCCAAAGCCAGTTATTGGGGTGAATGCTCGAAGACCAGAGAAGTAGAACAAGCCACAGCCAACCTTACCTTGCCAATTCCTCAGCTGATTCTGTTTCCTTAGACTGGAAGCTTCTGAGTCCTCATCCAGACTGAATCTCAGCTGAACTGCTACTCAAAAGCCTAAAAGCCTAACCAGACCTAGTTTCTGTTTTTCACACCTTATAAACCTTTCTGCTTTCTGCCATCACTTCCTGGGATTAAAGGCATGAGTCACCATGCCTGGCTATTTCTAGTGTGGTTTTGAACTCACAGAGATCCAGAGGGCTCTCTGCCTCTGGAATGCTAGGATTAAAGACAGGTGCTACCATTGCCTAACCTCTATGTTTAATATTATGGCTGTTCTGTTACCTAACCCCCAGATAAGTTTATTGGGGTGCGCAATATATCAACCACAAAATTAAAATTAAAACTACTTCAGGATTTAATCTCACCCCACGCAGAAAGGCTAAGATTAAAATAACAAAGACATCAAATACTGGCAAGGGCCCAGAAAGACAATTATGTCATTCTCAACCATTGGTGGATTTTAACTTTGAATCTTCCAGCGTGTGTGCTCACTATAGAGAACCTATAAAATTTTGCAAACTAGAAATGGTCTATTTGTGTGGACAAGCAAAAAATCTTAAAGGGGGAGTAGTAGAACACAGGTTGTATGAATCAGAATCAGCCATAATGGGGAGGGAGGGATAAGTACAAAGAGAGAGAGAGAAAAAAAGGATCAGAGAGAGGAGGGATCAATGACAGGGATTACTAACATTAAGCATTCTAGAAAATGGCATATAGAAACATACTATTTTATAAACTTCACATATCCTATACACATACATACATATATACATGTACATGTATACATGTGTGTATATATGTATGTATATATAAGTATATTAGTGCAAAATAATTTTATTGCAGTTACACCTAACAGGGGAGGGGGACTAGGGTCATACTAGAAATCATAAGTTACCCAGTAAAAGAAATGGTTTTGAGTGTGGGTTATTTCTCTTGAGTTGTTCAGCGGCATTCCAGAGGCCCTTGAAACTATGTGGGCTATGGAATTGCTCTTGGTTGTCCACTAGGCCATCCTGATGAGACCTTATTGTTAAAAACATAACACATTAATCAAAAGGATATGGAGAAATCAAGTTGCTACTGACCAGGAGCTTCCTTCTCATTGTATCTCATAATACTGAAAGCTCTATGCAGGCTATTAGGGCAGGGCGTATCAACAACAGTCTTACTCAGCTGTGAATCATGTAAGTTGTAATAATGACACTTGTCTCAGCATAGTGGCGTGCATATTGTGGAGATCACCAATTACTTTCTGGTTGGACTTATGGCCTCCTTCACTGAAGCGAATACATGCCCGATATCGCAAACCTCACCAAGAATTTTGTTTGCTTACAACCCCCAGTGATGGACCTTGTACAATTATTTTGTTGCTTGCATACAGCAGTAAGCTGTCTTCTACATTCATTTATTTTTTTTTCCGGTTTTTCGAGGCAGGGTTTCTCTGTGTAGTTTTGCGCCTTTCCTGGAACTCACTTGGTAGCCCAGGCTGGCCTCGAACTCACAGATATCCGCCTGGCTCTGCCTCCCGAGTGCCGGGATTAAAGGCGTGCGCCACCACCGCCCGGCTACATTCATTTATTTGTCCCCATAGATTAGTGCAGCTTTCAGTCCTCATCAGAGAAATTTCTTTATTCAAATAGATGATGGCTAATGCAGAAAATCACAATTGGCTAAAGTGCAGAGAATAAATGATTGTGCATGCTCAGCTACAAATAGGTATATATGCCATACTACTCACTAAGGTTCCAGGGCATGTATGCCACACTACTTAACAAGGGTCAGGGATATTCATGGCAGAGGGAACAGGAAGATACTAACAGCCAGAGGTTGAGAAGAACCATAGCAAATTAATGTCTTCTGGGTACAACAGAACTGCTTGCACTCACACTCACAGCAGCTGTGTTGCCTGCAAAAGACTTGCAAAAATTTGAGCCAGTCAGTATTCTATCAGAGAGTGGGAAGTGGTTCATGAAGTTTCAGCCCTAACAGAAGAATTATAGACAGATGATCACTTATACAGGAAATAGAGCCAGTTTTTCTTTCTAAATAGTGTCCCTTGTAGTAGGTCCTCCATACTCTAGTGGTTGGCATTACACCTAAAGTTATGCAAATAGCATGAGTTGATAAGTGGAGCTAGGAAAGTGGGATGGATGTGGGAAGAAGAGTTAAGGAAAGTTGGAGTTGAATATGATCAATATAGATAATAAATTTATAAAACTCACAGAAAATTAATAAAAATGATTATCAACAAATCAAAAAGATTCCAAATAAGAGAGAAAAATATTTTGCATTTACTTAGAATCTATTTTTTTGAAGATGAAGTTGAAACGTTTTGGTTCAGTTTCCCCACTCAGCATGTTATATTAGCTCTTATTGTTACTGGAATTTGTAACATTGGTGGCCAATGAGATGGGACTATGCCATCATGGATTGCTTAGGACCCACTTCCTGGTTCCCTGGTAACTCTTAAAGATGTCTGGGTTTAGTTGAGGCCCATTAATGGAAAGCCATCTCCTCCTGGTCAGAAAAAAAAAAAAATGAAATCTGGCTTCTAACTCTGACCTTGTTGCAGATATGGCATTGTGATCTGCTCCAAAGACAAAAACACTACTTATTATTGTCTCCTCCCTGAAGGATTAATCCAGCTGGGCTGTCTCTTACCAGTCCATGGGTTTATTTCCCAGTAAAATCTGATTCACCAGAAGGCAAGCCTAGGAAAGGGAAGGAATAACTACCCTTTTGTAAGATGATGTACTTCCTTTCCCAGAAGCCCCTTGCTGAAGGTTGTTAGTATAACGTCTACCTTGTAGTACCTCTAAACCTCCCAATTTTTTGTTTTAACATAACTCAATTCAGTGTACTTTGCCTTTTTCTGTGTATGTTTGTGTGAACACACACATGTGTGTGTGCATCCATATGTGTATACAAACACGCCAGAGGACAACTTGAAGGAATCGATTTTTTTCTTTCCACCTAGTCATTGAATAGAATTCAGCTATTCAGTCTTAGCAGCAATCCTCATTTCTTACTGAGCTATCTAACTGCATCCCAACCCCTAATTCTTTCTGTCTCCTTTTCTTGCAGATACTGACCTATGCATGCTTTCCCAACACTCTGGGCTTTCTCAGTGTTTCTCTGAAGTCCATCACCTTTTCAGTACACAGCTGCTTGCCTGCTCCATTGCTGAACATTCTTACCGTCTTTTACTCTAAGTTAAAATGGTGTGCTTTGCTGTTTCCCCATCTCCTTCCTATTTCCAGCTGCTGATTTATAACTTACCTCCCCCTTTTCTTTTCATCAATCTCTAGTAAAATGACCCTTGGGTCTGTTTTTAAAATCTTTTATCAAGAATATTAATAATGAAAAATGGAACCCCTCTCTCTCCCTGGTATCATTATGTCCCAGTGTATGCCTTTAGGAAAGTCCTGAAATTTCCTTTTATTCTAATTCTGAAATATTCTTCAGTCAGTTATTACCACACTCAGTGTCCTTTTTATCCCTGCTTATAGTCTGTCTCGATGAACTATAGAAATATTTTCATCATTGGCTTAAAGTTAGTGAATCACAGCTTTAAAGGGGCAGAAAATGCACAATGAAAGAATAAAGTGCAGGACCTGATATTTTTAGAATACTTTTAGTGAATATTAAATAGAATTGCAAAGCTTGAACTGGCTTGCATATTTCAAGCTTCATTTTTCTTGTTGTGACTGATAACTGGAACTTGGTTTCATCCTTCTGAGCATTGTGGTGATAGGATGTCATTGGTACCTGTCCTCCTTGTTTTTCCTTCATATATTTAAATATTTTAAAGACTGGATTAGTTTCTCTGGGAAGCATTCTTGAAGAGAGCTTACTGCTGCATCCATCATACACCCAATACTCCAAATCCAGGTTTAAAAAATGGTCATCTGTCATACTGCATAGAAGTTGAGGAATCAAAACAGTTTGTAGTGTACATCATTTTCCAATAAAATAGTCTTTGTGTTTACACTAAAATATATAGCATAAAAACCAGGTTGAGAGAAATTAAACATTTGTGTCCTTATTTATTTGTTTATTTATTTATGTCTAAATCATGTCATAAAATCTGGCAATTTGAATACCTGACACCCATTTCTTGGTTTAATAAATTATTAAGTCATTGTACTATTTTCCTCTACAGAGATTTCAGGAATTACTTCCCCTGGAATATCTGATATTTTATAAGACCTTGGAATAAATTATTTTTTTTAACATCTATTTCTGACCTCAGTATATAGACCTTTAGGGAAAGTATTCCTAGGTTCTTGAATAAAGAATGCTTATATATTTAAAATTTTTTATTAGTGAACTTTTATCTACTGGGTCAGTGAATGATATTCAGGAGCCTGTAAATCACACTACGGCTTGTTTATGCTTCATGCTCAAATGTACGGTCAGAAATCTCAGAGTAACACTTATGTTTCATATCCACTATATACAATTCATCATACTGAGTGAGCTTCCTCCCTTCTTTTTCATTTCTGGAGAATGTATTATAGGAGTGGACTGAATTGTTTTTGTCTAAAGTGTACACTGATCAAAAGAGATGGAAAGAGCAGAATTGTTCCAGCAAAAGAGAAATATCCTTCAAAGTGACTTTGCCAGATGCCCACAAAATATCCACTTGTATATATCTACTGACAGGGAGGACTTTTTAAAATTATTGAAAATAGATTCTTCTCTCATACAATGCATGCTGAGCACAGTTTCCCCTCCCTCCATTCCTCTCAACTCCCCTCTTCCAACTCAGCTCTCCCCAGATCCATCCCCCTCTGTTTACCTCCAGAAAGGAGCAGGCCTCCAAGAGATGCCAACCAAACACAACAAAACAATCTTTTCACTCTTTAAAAAAAATTAAATTCTTTTCTGTCTTTACACTGTAATTTATTTCAATACCTTATATTTCAAACTCATGGACTAGGCTGAAAATTGAATCTATGGTGCTTTTCATTTTGCTTTGATTTGTGAGCTTCTTTGTTTGGTAATTTCTAAAGACAGACCTAATAAATTGTGAAATGTGTTTTGACATATGAATACCCACACTGTAAAGAGAGGAGGAAGTATAACTTAACAAGTATAAGCAAGATATTGTGGCACATGTCTATAATCCTAGCACGTGGGAGGCAGTGACAAGAGGATCAAGCTTGGGGGTTCAGTTGGGACTTTATAATCTATTCTCTGGGGACAATTTCTCAAAAATAAAATGATGACCATAATAATATGAAGAAGAAGGAAAAGGAAAAGGGTAAGGAGAAGGAGGAGGAGAAGGAAAAGGAAGAGGAGGAGAAGAAGGAGGATAAGGAGGAGGAGGAGGAGGAGGAGGAGGAGGAGGAGGAGGAGGAGAAGAAGAAGAAGAAGAAGAAGAAGAAGAAGAAGAAGAAGAAGAAGAAGAAGAAGAAGAAACAAGGAGTATCAGGAGAAAGAAGAGCAGGAGTTGGAGAAGAAAATTGGACAGAGAATTTTAGATGTATTATCATTTTCAAATGAAAGAAAACTGTAAGAGTGAGTACATATTGCAATGAAAACAGAAAATTATCACAGTATGAAAGAAACACAGTGGATTGGAGGCCACAAAATAAATTAGTTTGTTAAAGCTGTGAGAATACTTTATATACAGTAATAGTATATGCATTTCAAAAAAGTAAGTTAAATAATTATTTTTGGCTCAAAACCTAATAAAAATTATAATATGAACAATTGGCGGGTGCTTCATGTTCATATATGCTTGTATATTTTAAAAACTTGAGCTAAGGTTCAATTTATTAGTTTTTTTAGGACTTTAATGCACATACTTGGAATTGTATGAAGAATTTGGTAATTAAACCTGTGTAGATAGTAAAATGCATCGATCTTTTTATATGTATGTCTTTATAAGTATTAGCTACTATATTTTCTTCAAATGGGAAGTTTTATCTCTGATGATCATGTTATCCATTTTGCTTAGGAGTATGCTGGTTAACTGGGTATAAGTGGTATGTTTTGAATCTTTTTTCAAAATTGATATTATGATATTTATTTGCTTCAGTCATAAAGAAAAAAATTAAAGAAGTGTGCCTTATGACTTATAAACATTGAAAGGCCAGATTAAATCTTTGAAAAATATTTTTACACAGTTGAAACCTATAGCACATGTGTAGAATACTTTATATACATGTGTAAATAATGTTGGTTTCTGGCAGGAAGAGACACATTTTCTCCAAGGAAATCTTGGATCTTGTTGGACAGTCATTTGCAAAGGCAATACAGGCATCTGCCTGAGAGACATAGGAACCAACAGAGTCAGTTATTAGAGATGAATGTTGTGGAATCCTAGGTTGGATTTTCAAAGAATAACCTTGAAAGGAAAATCACTATGGAATCCTAGATTGGATTTTCAAAGAATAATCTTGAAAGGAAAATCACTATTTTTTATTTACACTGCTGGTACCCAATTTCTCACTGAATTTTTGCCATTTGATCACTGCTTGCCCTCTCTGTAGTTATGTGCCTTCCATTAAGAAAAGCAGCTCCAGTACAGAGGGACTGTGGAGTAGTCATCACTCAACAGAAGAAAGCTTGAGCCTATGATCTTACTAAAACTCACCAAGGTGAAACTGAGACTATACTAGGAGTTGTTTTATCTTGCCTATAAACTGCCAAAAGGAGGATACTATGAGATGGTATTCTAATGTCAAGTGGACAGTAGTATTGTTTCTCAGTGGAGCTATTTCTCAATTTGAAGTTCCTGAAAACACTGAGCTAGAACAATTTTTGATCTCCCTAGTCATCAGACCCTTCAGACCCAGACTTCTAGTATTTTTCAAGAGCCTCTCCCTCACTGAGAGGATCCTCCCCTGTGAGCACAAGGCTGGGTATAAAAGTCTATTGAAATGCTTTTGGAATTTAGTGGGTTCAAAGTTGCCCCATTGTTCCTCTCCTGTCACAGCTTCTGTCTGTCCTTCTATATGTTACTCCTTCTTTCATGCTTTATAGTCACAGCAGGGCACAGTCTAATACACAGTTTAGGCCAGAATATCCCAGCTCTCTTGATAGTCTTCTCTTCCTCTTTGACAGCAGTTTCTATTCTATATGCCTCTATGCAGGCTTATTTATCATATCAGTTGCTGTTACCCTAATGATACTATTGTTTCCATTTTCACAGTGATGAAATCTGAAACTAGGTTAGGGGTAACTTTTTTACTCTGTCAGAGTCTATCATCTTTCTCCTTGGGTTAAGGTACAAATTATTGTTTTTCTTTTATTACCCACCATTTTGATAAAATGAGGCATTTGTTCACAGATGATCTCTGTTGGCTTATCATTTTAAAGTGTGTGTGTGTGTGTGTGTGTGGAGAGAGAGAGAGAGAGAGAGAGAGAGAGAGAGAGAGAGAGAGAGAGAGAGAGACAGAGGGAGACAGAGACAGAGAGACAGAGACAGAGAGACACAGAGAGAAAATATATAACACATTTATTTAGGCTAACATGTATTTGCACAAATCATAATAATGTCATTATCTCCATCATAGTATTTTGTTTTGTAAAACTTGCACTTTCGTGTTTGAGTTTATCAACTAGAGTTCACTTTGTGTTTTTCCCCTTGCACATGAATCAATAGGCTCTCTGAATACACATAGTTTTATGTCCTTTGGCACCTGAATTTTTGGTCTACACTCTTCAATTCCTGTAATGATTTCTAGTAGCCATTGATTAGAAAACATGGAAATTTTTGAGTGGGGGATTAAAAGTCTCATGCTCTACAGAGATAGTCAAACATATAAATGAAGGGTATTTATAATATCTCAGAGCAGGTTTTTCTCTTATGAATTTGGTAATAATGAAATCAAGAACACAGGATACTTTGATGAGTTGCAAAGGCCCAAGGATTTGTATTCCTTGATAGACCAATAGAATGATAACAATGGAGTATGTAGAGGAAAATGCCTTCATAAAATCATTCGACTTAATAATAATTTAGAACTGGATCATAGTAAAACCACAAACACTTTCAATTTTCTTATTTATTAACTTTACCCCATCAACATCTCTCTCTCTCTCTCTCTCTCTCTCTCTCTCTCTCTCTCTCTCTCTCTCTCTCTCTCTCTCTGTTGTTTATCCCATCAGTGGCATAGCTAGCTACTTCTTAAGTTAGAAGACTGTAATAGATCTCTATATCATACAGAGTTTGGAGGACTTATTCATTTTTCCTGCAAAAGTTAAATAAAGTGCAAAACTTCCAGCCCATCAATCCTTTAACAAGCTGTCCAAGGTGACATTTCATTAGCACATTTTGTCAGTGGATAAATTGTACAGCATGCTCTGAAGCGAAGGTGGAAAACATCTAGTCCTCTTTCATTAGATCCGTCTGAACTTGAACCATTGGAGATTACATACAAAAAGCACATGAGACAGAAGAAGCACTATCCTGTCTATAAACTGCATTAATCATTCATTCCCTTCAGAGTGTCTTATGTCAGTGCCATGTCTCTGGTTAAGGTCCAAACTGGCTATTCAACTCTGAGTTGCATGACAGATATATTTCAAGGAAAATCAGAGACATTATGACTCCTGCCAAGCTTGATAAAGTCCTCATTCATCAATTAAGAGGTTCCAATAAGCTATGATGGATACAGAACAATATGGGAAATTGCATGATAACACTTGCGGATTTTCTTGCTTCTTGCGTCTTTCTGCTTGTGTATTACAAAGACTCGTTGGAAAGTGTGGAATCAGAGGCTGCCCTGGCAGCTGGAGTAAAGCTTGCTCCATGAATAAATCCATCAGGGTACCTCTGGATTTCTTATTGCCTAAGGCTTTGTGGGTTACTACAGATTCTCTAAAAAAGAAATTTTAATTAACTTTGGAAAAATTCTCTTATTTGAACATGAATGTCTGTGGACATAGAGTTTAATCTTATAGCCATGTTTTCAAGTTTGTTGGATGAAAAGAGTGCTAGAAATGGTTCCTAGTTTAAATAACTATGCTATCAAGATGCTTCTAGAATACTGCTCAT
This sequence comes from Peromyscus eremicus, assembly GCF_949786415.1. Taxonomy (NCBI): domain Eukaryota; kingdom Metazoa; phylum Chordata; class Mammalia; order Rodentia; family Cricetidae; genus Peromyscus; species Peromyscus eremicus. Next base: position 107,819,409 of record NC_081417.1, on the reverse strand, counting down.
CATAAATTTTCCCATAATACTGTTCAATATATAATAATATATACTTCAACAAATAATTTTCCCCATCTATAAAATGGGAAGAATATTTCGTTATGAAAAGTATTTTCATTTAAGAAATTTGTGAAATGAATGAAAGGTTAGATTATGATTAACTAAATGCAGCAGCATCTGTCTGATATCTAGCTGTACTATGAGAAATGATGGTATTGCCAAAGAATATTTGACATTGTTGAGGTAACGGTAAAAGTGAATTTTTGGAAAAGGAACTAAAAATTGCATTACTTATTTTCATGGAACCATATAGCTAATTAATCAACAGAAACATCCAAGTTCTCATTTGTGCCAAAGGCAGCATTTGGCAATGTTGTGAATGAGTCAACATTATTTCAAATTACTTCAAAGTGTTTTGTTTTCAATAAGCTAATGGTTTTCAAACTGTTCTCTTGAGAGCCTCATGTAGCTACCCCTCAGGTGTTTTTGTAATGATGTAGACTGAAGGGTTCATGGGTGGGTGTTTATGGGGAGCCCTCTAACGTCAACAGAGGAACTGATTTTTATATATTTTATATTTTATAAAATGATTTTATATTAATGTTTATTTGAATAAAATTTCTATAGCTAATCAGTAGAAAACGCTGTGATAAATAAAATTGAGGATTTCCTTTTTATCAGAGTTGTTTGTTTGTTTGTTTTTAAGTCATTTTGCTTTCAAAACAGAACCTGAAATTTTCAGGTCTGAACTGAAGCCAAGCACTGGCTCAGAAACTTGGATGTAATAGCTTTATTCTATTTGATGGAGTTATTGAATTTGATCTTATGATCAGCAGCGTAACCAACACTAACCATTTTATTAAAGTGACTAACCATGCTTTCTCATTGCTCAGTTTCTCCAAACATGCCTTTTTTTCTGAAAAATTTATCTTACCAATATAAGTTAAAAGCAACAATAGCCATCATATTCTCTCTCTCTACCTCTCTATCAATCTCTCAATCTATCCATCTCCTGTTAGGAACAGTAGCATGTACTCATCTTTATATTCTTTATTATGATCTGGGACCTTTTACTTTCTGTGTGCTTTATATTTCTTACAAAGTGTTCTCATGGTCATTCCATAATCTTTTCACCACTGTAATGCTTAGGTCGAATCCATTCAAGTTGTACAGATGTATATCCCAGACACACACAAACAATGAAGCAGCAGAAGTTGAACTTGACCCAACCATCTGCCTTGCAAACATTTGGCTTTTGCAATTTACCTTCCTCACCCCTAGATGGGATTGCTTCGTGTATACATTACAAATGATGGTTTTCCACACCCACACAGATAGATATGGGTTAGAACGAATTTCAAAATAATGGCTAAATACCCATTTCCAAACATTTTTATTTAGTAATGCCATCATTTGTATGGACAGCTTATTTTTATTTATATTTGTAATTTGAAAATAGAAGCATCTTTGCTTGACATTTTAGGCAAAATAGCCATAGGATATAGTTCAATAAGTATGATATTTTTCTTGAGTATCTCTGGGATAGTCTCATGCTTTTAGGCAGATTTGCACTTTATTTGTTCATAATTGACAGAAATTAAATTGAGGGAATTTTGATCAGAATAAAGGTTTTTTGTGTGTTTGTTTTAATTCAATTTATCCCTTCAAATTTGACTAAGAAAGATATTTTACATTTACCTCAAGTGTTATTTTTTTCTGTTAATAAATACATCGGACATTTGCATATACATGACAGTGGAATGGGAAGATTATTAGTTAAAAAAAAAAAAAAGCAACTTCCACATCTACTGAGTGGAGAAATTTGTCTCTTAATATGAAGAGGCCAGATGAATTCTTTAGGCCTCTCACAACATGCTTTTATTGGAATTGCTTACAGAACATGTTTAAAAGTTACTTGCAAGAGAATGGATGACACACAAGAGCTACAGTAGTGAGGAACACAGATTCCAAGAGTTCCTTGATGATTTATCTAGAAACAAATACAAAATTCCATTTGCTCTATCGATTGGTGGTTCTTAGCACACTTCATTTCTGTCTGTCTGAGCTTCTCTCCCATGAACTGCTGTATCCCATAGAACCCAGTACATTTGAAAGATGGCTCAGTGGGTAAAGCATTTGCAGTGTAAGTGTGTATAGCTGAGTTTGGACCACCTCCCCCATTACTGCATAAAGCCAAGTGCAGTAATACATGCTTTGATCCCAGATTTCATATGGCAACATGGGAGTTGGACACATGAAAATCCCCTAACAATTTTAGACCAGGTAACTTGTTGTAAACGTAGCGCAAACAAGAGCCCTTTGGTAAAATAAGGTAGAAATTTTGGATCACCAATATCCAAGTTTGTCCTCTAGCCTTCATACATGTTTTGTGACACATGATTACCTGCAAACCCACAAGTGAAAACACACACACACACACACACACACACACACACACACATTGATAGAGGAGGGGATTTTTTAAATGGGGAGAATGGACTTAAGATGGAGGAAGAAACAGGTTTAGACAGAAGGAGCCACAAGGAGGTAGTACTAATTTTGGGTTCAAATTAATTGTGCGGGTGCCTGAGGAGGGAGACTGGCTAAAATTGCAGAGTTGAAGAATTGTTATTCCTCGAGCTTTTACTGATCCAAACTTGCAGCCTAGTAACAGAATATCTAAGTTGTTGAGAATTATAATTATTCCACTGTTCTTTTCGTGTGAGGGAAGGACGTTAAAAAGAAAACAAAATAAACAAACAAACCCCATCCAAATATTTGGGCCTTTGTAGATCTCTGGTTAACAACTGAGTTAATGCAATTCTTACAGTGAGCTGAGGAATGGCCCTAGGTAACTAAAACTACCAGCTACTGCTTATATATTGAAGGAATTAATGTCTTAATCTGTAAACTAGGCTCATAATTCTCTAAGTTTATTTTTACTGCATAATTATATTTGCCTTATACATGTTGCAATAAAACTGTGGCAGCTCTGCAAACACCATTCTTCTGAAATCCTTTTTTGCTTCAATCAGATTATTATGGCTATGGTTTGGGAAGATTTATTATTATTGTAAATATGAATAAACTACACTGGAGTTTTATGGAAGTCTCTGTATTTTCACAATAATTTACACCAAGCACTATACATCTCACTAAAATATAATAATAAAAGTATAGCAAAACATAGCTGCAGTGCTCTTTCTTTATAGGAGATATTTAGCTAGTCATATGTACATGATATAAGCAGAAGCTTCATTTACAAATATTTTGTAGACTCACTAAATTAAAAGGCTATGCTAAAGGTAAGATTTAACTTTAAAATGGATTTATGTACAAAATGATGAACAAATGAGATAAGTGTTATTAAAAGTCTTTAAAAAGAAAGAGAGAAATCTGTGATAATTCACATCCATAATCCCACCATTTAGGAGGCTGTTGGAGGAAGAGTGCTCTGCCTCAGCTACATTGTGAACTTGAGGGCAGCCTAGGGTAAAGATTAAGACTCTGTCTCAAGAAACTAAAGCAGGCTTTTGTGGGGAAAAGGAAGGAACTGTGTATCTTTCCAGTAAACAAATTAGGACAGACAGAGAATTTTATACACAATATATCATCATTCTTGAGCTTGAGAAACCAAGATTGTAGAACCAGAAACTAAAAATCGGGTGAAATCATGTTTTTGTGGCACATCACATTACGAAAAAGGGCATTAGTCTAACATATGCCCTTTAAGTATTTCACAAAGCACTGATCCCAGTCATGAAGTTGGTGCAATTATGATTCATTCACTTTCCAAAATAATTAATTTATTCACCCCATCGTCTTCTGGTTTCAGTTCCAAAATACAAATTTTAGGATACGTACATTTAAACCACATAAAAGTATTCCTAGAAGTATGTTCTTTAAATAAAACTATTTTCAGACAACTAATCTGTTATAATAAAACCAGATATTTTGAAGAAATGTGGGTTTTATTTAGATTTTCAAATCCCCTGGGAACATATATTTAGTTTCCTCAGAATTTACATAAATTTTGCAAGTATATTTTGAGTTCTGTTTGCAGCATCCAGTTCATTTTAAATTTTTTCATATATTCATATTCTCAAAACTCATAATATGAGAAAAATCTCGACAAATCAATAACTATATTAATGAATGTTCTTGTACTGTACATGCTGTAAAAGTTGCGTGACTTTTCCGAGGGATATATGAAGACACATATGTTCATCTCAGACCACAAATCAAAGTCACAATCCCAACCATATCTAGATTGATGGACCAATGAATTACTCAGATTACTTACTCCAAAGCATGGAGGAGGGAAGGATTACTTCCAGAAGCAGCTAAATGACTTTATAGCCCACTGCAGCCTAGGTAAGAATCCATTAAATAGGCATCACTAGAACTCTCTGTGGTAGGCAGCTCCACAGGAGAGAGTCTCTTCTCTCAGCTTATAGCAGCTTTACAGGTATTATAGCTTTCTGCACTTCTCAAGAATTGCAGGTTTTGTTAGCTTGAGTCACATGAAGTTCCCTGCCATATCCAGGAAAGAATGCTGTAATTGGAGGAACTAGCCATGCAATCAGGAGAAACACTGAATTATCTTGTAACCCTTATAGAAAAAAACATTACCTTAAGCATACAATCTTGAAGAGTTAGAAAACATGCTACTCTCTGTGTTAAGTCCCTATGGGCTAACATTGAGGCCTCATTGAGGAAGGGCTCTTAAGAACCTGGAATGAGTTTGGTCAAGTAGAGAAATCTGGTCACTCCATAGAAGTCAGTCTTAAGTTAATGATTTCAGAACAAGATACTTCCAGAAAGTCTAACTTGGAGGTTCTATAGCTTGTGTACCTTTACAGTCAGGTGAGTGTCCCCGATACCTGCCCACTTTCACCGCCCTCACTCTCCAAGGTACAGCGTAGAGAATGCAACCTACAAAGTGGCCTAGAAAGACCCAGCCTGGAGTCACACCTGCACACATTCACTGTTACAAATGAATTGTAACCCTTTCTGTAAAAAATGAATCTTAAGTGCCTGAAAAACTGAACTACCAACTCTTCATACCTGATCTATAATCAGGCAAGGTTGAGAAACAACAAAAATAAGAACAACTTCTACTTAAATGAGGCATCCTCCCTAACAGAGTGCTCTCCTGTCAGAAACAGAATTAAAAATCCACATGTACGGATCACATGATAAAAAACAGAATTTATACATAAGGTCAAGATAATTTTCTGTCCACAGCCAATACTGCCATATAATTTTTCTTCATTAAAAATTATTGAAGGCAAATGGATGGAACTAGAAAAAATCATCCTGAGTGAGGTAACCCAGAATAAGAAAGACAAACATGGTATGTGGGATAACCATGCTACAATCCACAGATTCAGAGAGGCTAGGTACAAAAGAGGGTGCAAGGGGGTGATATATAGATCTTCCTGGGAAGGGGAAATAGAATAGATCTCCTGGGTGGATAGGAGGCAAGTGGGGATCGGTATCTGAGGAATCGGGTTGGAGGGTGGGAGGAGGGGGAGAGTACTGAAAGAGATGACTGCAAAGGAGGGGCTTTTGGGGGTAGAAACCTGGTGCAAAGGAAACTACCACAAATGCACAAGGATGACCCCAGCTAAGACTCCTAGCAATAGTGGATATGTAGACTGAATGGGCTGTCTCCTGTGATCAGATTGGTGACTACCCTAATTGTAATCAGAGAGCGTTCATTCATTAACTGTCAGAAACAGATGCAGAAACCCACAGCCCAGTAACCTGGCTTGTAGCAACTCACAGAGTCTGAACCAACAACTGGGATCCTGCATGGGACTGACCCATTTCTCATACTGGATTGCCTTGTCCAGCCTAAATACAAGAGGAAGTGCTTAGTCTTACAGCAACTTGATATGTCATGCTTTGATACCCATGTAAGTTCTGTCCCTTTCTAAAAAGAAACAGGAGGAGTGGATTGAGGTAGGGTGCAGAGGGAAGGCTGGGGTAGGAGGTGAGAGGTGGGGATGACAGAATGGGAGGAGAGGAGGAAGGGGAAACTGATTGGGATATAAAATATATAATATATAAATTAAAAACATTACCCACATGAAGCTCAGAACACAGAATTTAAGAGAACTAAAATTTAAACATGACAAATACCTCAGCAAAATCAAAGAAAGAGAGAAATTTGTGAATAAGGTCTAGGCCTTTACAACATGCATATAAATGACATTACTTGACCCAAACACACTATATTTACATATGTAAATGTTATTTATATACATATTATCTATATATGTTATCTATAGACATATACATAACTGCAGAACCACATGATCATCTCAATAAATTGTGGAGATGGCCTTTGACAAAACCAGTATGCCATCATGTTAAAAGACCTACTCAATTCTAAAAATCCAGGATAAGATCCACAAGTAATAGAGAACATCTGTTGTTTGACTTTATGGTCTGGATTACCCCACTCAGTATATGATATTTTCCAGTTCCCTCCATTTACCTGCAAATTCTGTGATTTCAGCTTTCTATATACCTAAATAGAATTTATAATCACACTTCCACTATTTGCTGACAGACTTGTAGATTATTAGATTATTTTCATTTTCTAGAATTACTTATAGAATGGCATTGAACATGGTTGAGAAAGTTTCTTTGTAGGAGAATACTGAGTCCTTTGGATATATACCAAGGTATGGTATAGCTGGGTCATATGGTAGATCTACTTACAGCTTTTTTTCAACTGTCCACACTGATTTCCATAGTGACCACGCTAATTCACAATCACTCCAAAGTGAACAAGGGTTCTCATTTCCCCTGAATCCTTGTCAGAAATTTTTGTCAACTCTTCTCTTGATTTTAGCCACTCTGATTGGTATCAGTTGAAATATCAACATAGTTCTAATTTGCATTTCCCTAACTGCTAGGGACATTGACCACTATTTGTAAAATTTCTAAGCCATTTTTATTCTGTTTTCTGAGAACTCTCTATTAATATTCACAGCTCATATTTTTAAATTGAGTAATATATTTTATTGATTCTTTGTTTTTATATTCTGCATATCAATCAATCCTTTATCAAATGTAGAGCTAGCAGAGATTCTTTCCAATTCTGTAGGCTTCCTTGTCACCAGATTTGTTTCCCCTGGCCCCTTGAGGTCCCATTTGCCAATGGTTTGCTTTGATTCCCTAGCAAATGGAGTCCTTTTTAGAAAGACTTTTCTTGCATCTGTAACTTATAGAATACTACCTATGTTGGTATTTTCAGCAACTGCCAATTTCAGCATTTCACATTCAAATATTTATCCAGCAGAAAATGATTTTATACAGGATGATAAGCCTGTGGACATAGGGCTTTCCCAGCACCTTTTGTTTATTGAAGGTACTGTCTTTCAACCAATGTTCATTTTAGATATTATTGTTAAATATCATAAGGCTGTAACCTTATGCACTCATGTTTGGATCATCCACTATGTTCACATCATCTAAATGTCTGTTATAGGTGCCACTACTATTTCAGTTTTGTTACTACAGCTCTGTATAGCTGGAAGTTTGGTAAGAAACCCTCTAGAGTTGTCCTTTTCCTCAGAAATGCTTTTGTTTCTGGATATTTTTGAGCTCCTATATGAACCTCAGGATTACTTTTTCTTTCTATGAAGAATGTTGTTGGGATTTTGATTGGAATTTTACTGACTTTGTGAATTGCATTTGGTACTGGCTTATTTTCACAATATTAATCTTATCAGTTCATATGCACGTGAGATACTTCCATCTTGTAATTTCTTCTTGCTTTCTTTCTGGTTTAAAGTTTTTATTGTAGAGGTCCTTCAACTTCTTGATCGGGCTTATTCCTAAGTATTTTTCTTTTTCTTTTTTTTTTTTAAACACTATTTTTTTCCGAGACAGGGTTTCTCTGAGTAGCTTTGTGCCTTTCCTGGAACTTACTCTGTAGTCCAGGGTGGTCTCGAACTCACAGAGATCCGCCTGGCTCTGCCTCCCGAGTGCTGGGACTAAAGGCATGCGCCACCACTGTCTGGCCCTAAGCATTTTCTTATTGAGGCTATAACAAATAGGAGTGTTCTGTGATTTCTTTCCCAACACACTAGGTATTAGTATATAAATTTTTGTGAGTTGATTTTATATCCTGACTTATTGCTGAAGTGCTGCTAATGTCCAGGGGGTTACTAATGGAGTTTGTGTGAATCTCTTTTATACAATGTCTTATCTACAACTAGTAACAATTTGACCTCATCTTTTCCAATTCATTTCACATTAATTTCCGTACCTTGTTTTATTGCTCTATCTAGGCTTCGGAGAGCTACATGGAAAAGAAGATGGCATAGTGGTCCTTTCTTATTCATAATTTTAATGAGATTGCTTTGAGTTTTTCCCCTATTTAGAATAATGTTGGCTGTGGGTTAGTCATCTGCAGCCTTTAGTTTGCTTTGGTATATGAGCCCATATTCCCCAAATAATTACAAAAGTCATGAAATTAAAAATGGACCAAGGAAGAGTAGAAAGACGAAGCACCAGAAGAGAGAACAGTAGGAAACAGATGCCATGAAAGGGGAAGGGAAGTAGGGGGCTTTAAGTTGGAAATGTACATGTAGGAGGGGGTAATACGAAGGAAGAGGAAAGAAGTAGAGGTAACACCAAAGATATTTAGATAAAAAAACAGAGGGAGATATATTATTTTGTGATTCTATTTGTATGACAGAGCCAAAATCGATATATTGATATTGACAGAAAGTACCTTAGTGACTGCTTATGGCAGGTAGGAGCAAAGCAGAGTGAGAGAGCAGGATTAATTGTTTCTACAGCATGCTTTCCTTTTCAGGAACCACAATGTTTGGAAATGAGGTTTGTGATGATGTTTGTAAATATTCACTGCACAAATACTTAGATGAACTGTGGCCAAAGAGATAGCCTAGCAAATAAAGCTTCTCACCAAGCCTGATCACTTGAGTGTAGTTCTCTGGAGTCACAAGGTGAGACTCAACCCTGTAAGTTGTTCTCTCACTACACATATGTATCATGACAGACTTATACACATACAACACACACACACACACACACACATACATAACACACACACACACACACTAATTATAATGTTATAATTAGAAAATGAAAGTGATGAATGCATCAATATTTCAATTTTAATAAAATTTAGAAATTAATAAAATATCATTCTTTCATACATGAAAAGAAAAGAAAAAAGATTGACAGATATTATATGTCATACTCTTTAACCATAGACTCAATTTTTGAGTGTCCTTGCTTGTCAGTACAGAATGCCAATTATCAATCAGTGAGTGCTTATCAAGGGGCTGCCAGTCCTGTCTAAGAGGTGCAGAGGATGATAGGAGATCCAGTTGAAAACCAAAACGCTTATTCAGCTATATGCTTTACCTAAATACTAGAAATAGCCAGATGGTTAAAGCTTCTACTGGAAATATAGTGCTGTGATATAATCATTCTCCCCTTAATTCTCTCCCTCCATTCTGTTCTCGGTCTGTCAACATTTCACACTGACGTCCAATTAACTGTGCTGCAAAGTCCCATTTGGTAAGCAAGATTGTTGACTTCATTATGTTTTCATTACATTTCCAATAGTTTCTTCTGCAATGGAAATTTAGTTTATAGTATGATCAAAGATGTTAACACACCACCTGTTCTATGTCATAATACTTACCCTGTTTAATGGGATAAAGGCTAAGGTGGGAATTCCTTTAAACAGCCAAGGGGAGATACACACAGTGCTCTGTAAATTAGGAGACGCCTTTTTTGCTTATTTTACCTATTGTTGATCCTTTGTCTTTTTGTTTCTACCTAGTTTTTTTTGGCAAATTAACTTTTTCTGTCAATTAGAACACACACACACACACACACACACACACACACATATCATTTAAAGCAATATCTGAGTGAAAAGATTTAACCTTAAATTTTTCTATAGTAACTATTCAAAAGATATTGTCAAACTGCTTTGTATTATAATTAAAAATCACTAAAATTTATTAACTCCTCCGAATTAAGTTAGATATTTTAAATAATTTGAAGGTCATACACAAAAAAATGTGTTAAAGTTAAGATCCTCTTAAAAATATATATTTTATGGTTGATTGGTTTTAAATAATAATTTTATTTTTATAGCACATTTTTCTTATAATAAATGATATCCTATGCAAATAATCTCAGATTCTGGTATTTTAAAGAGAGATATTTTTGTGTACCAACCACAGGGAAACAATACTATAACAAATGATTGTAGAAATGAATGGATTAACTAATGCCATTTGATACTCCAGGGTGGTGCCTGGAACATTAAGTAGTGGATAAATGCTAGGGTTTTGTGGGTATGTGTATGTTTTCATGGAGGCACACATGTACATGGAGGTTTGTGTGAATGTTCACATCAATGTGTTTTTCTCAATTGCCTTCTACCTTCCTTTTCAAGACATGTTCTCTTACAGAAGCTGAAGCTTGCTGATTGGATAAGCTGGTAAAACCTGAGCCCGAGAGTTCTTCCTGTCTCTGCTTTCCTGACATTGAGATTAAAGGTGTAAAGGGCCACATGCGGATTTTAGGTGAGTCCTGGGAATCTGAGGGACCCAGGTACAGATTTCTGTGCTTTTATTACAAAAACCTTTATGTCAATATTCATATTTATATTTATAGTTTAGAAACAGTTGCTAAATTTCGTATTGGGAAACGTTGCTCTCCAGAGTCACAAACTATTGGAATTTTGGATGACTGTTTGTTGTTCCATAGCTTTATTTCTATCTTTTGTAACAGACAGCATTGACAGATCATTGCCCTTTGTCTTTAATTATATGTCATAACTTCAGAATGTTTTATCAAAATCATCTTTAGGCACTAATAAAGATCTAATTTAACACATCAGATGAAGGTCACTTGCATTTCCCGTTTATGGTCGTAAGCAGAGACTTGCAAGCAGCTTGAGGGCTAAGGAGCAACCTGAGTGGTGAGAATGATAGCATGATACCAAGTGATACCAGTGATACCAAGCCTTGTCACTTCCTGTCTAGAATTATTATACAGTTTTTTTAAGCTGCCTTCTTATTAATATTTTCAAAGTGGCCATTGTAGATCAGCTAAAAAAATCAAGTGTTTCCTCTTACTTTCTATTAGACTAAGCAAGAAAGAGCTAACTGCATTGAGATTTGAACTTAGCATCTTTAGTTTATAGGAGAACAAAATATCCTGGGAGAATGTTTTAGCTCTGTGACAGCTTGTTAGTACTCTCTTTATCCTGATGAAGTAATTGCTCATATATATATATATATATATATGAAATTAGCAATTATATTATATATAATTAGTAATATGTATATATATAAGTAACTAGTAATAGTTTTATATATATGTGTATATATATATATATATATACACATATATATATTCTTGTGTGTGTGTTCTCTCTCTCTCTTTGTCTCTCTGTTTCTGTCCCTGTTTCTCTCTGTCTCTTTTTTTTCTCTTTAACCTCAAAATGTTGGCAAATATGGGGTGTTGAATCTGGTTTGTTGGTTAATTACAAAACAAAACAAATGTCTGGCTAAAAAGGCAAAGAGACTATGATATAACAGGTGGAAAGAGAAATCCAATTTGGAATTGAGTATCTCATATCCAGTCAACAAAACTCTTAAAATAGTTTCCAGACTTAAAATCCCTAAAATATCTCAAATTACCTTATGAATTAAGATTCTATTGAACAGACTCTGGATCAATAGGTGTTAAGCAATATATATTCAAAACTAAAGTTAATGTCATCCAAGTTTATGAATTGAAATTAAGAATTTGTGGACATGTTATTTGTTTAAATATGTTTCAGGAATAGAGTAATGAGTTTCCAAACGAAGACACTGTTTAGAAATTTGTGTGTGAAATTGACAGTTTCTCATCTTTGCTACTGTCCACTCTGTCTTTACAATACATGTGTTTGGTACTAGTTTTAGTGTTTGGGTACATTTTAATAAGTATCAACAGGAAGACATAATGTGTAAGTGCTTTTGTTTCTCGGAGATTCTTTCATCTCTCTTTTCCTGTCCCAATCTCATCAAATGAATTGAGTCACTCAATTATGGAGGCTGAGACATCATATCCCATGATAAGCAGTCTGCTGGCTGAGGATCCTGGGAAGTGCAGCTCAGTTTAAGTTCAAAAGCATCAGAACTAGGAGATAAAAGAACAAGACTTTTAGCTTAAGGATGATGGCCTAAGAACTTCATAAACCACTGGTAAAAAAAAGTCCCAGAGTCGAAAAGCCAAGGAATATAGTCTTTGACATTTAAGGACAGGTTTGGAAGGTTGATTTTTATCAAATTTTCAAGAGGGAGTAAATTCACTCTTCTTCCACCTTTCTTTATATCTATATTTCTCAACTGGTTGGATGGTGCCTTCCTACATTGAGAACTAATCTTATGTTTACAACTCATTAACTCAAAAGTCAGTCTTCTTTACTAACACCCTCATAGACATACCTGTGACAGCTTCAAAGACAGATCCTCATGGATACATCCATGTTGAAACACTATGTCTTCTTCAGTAGAAAAAGGAATGATTTAAATTCTGATGAACACTGAGAGTAAATCATGCTTTACCAAGTATCTAAGGACTCTTTGGTTCCATAGAGCAGGGTAGTTGAAGCACATAATAAACTATCACAGAGAACATCTCAAGATCTGTGCAAAATAAAAGTATAAAACTGTACATCAGCACAGATCCAAAAGTTCTTTATAAAATATTAACAACTTGATTCTAGCAATATATAAAAGAAGTTATATACCACAATCAACTGAGATTTATCCAAAAAGTAATTACAATAGGCTCAGTAGAAAAATCCTATGATAATGTTAATTAATATAGAAAAAGTTTTGAAGAAATATCAAATACACATAAAGTTAAAATATTTCTAAAGAACAAATACATCTGTTTGAAAACTTCTTTATTTCTTACATATATAAGTATCATTGTTCACTACTCATTGGGTATGTACAGTGTTAAAAAAATCAGTTGAGACTAGTATATGTTAGTTGTTAACATCTATCAATGTTTCTTTGCAATACATTTATTTGAATAAAAAGAAGTTACAGAATAAATTGTGAGAAACTGAGAAACCAATAGTGACTTGTAATAATTTAATTCATAGAACTATAGCTTAACAAACGTCATTAGGCTGGCAGGTTAAATAATGAAGTAATTGATTGTAGTGACTATGTGAACATAATGATGTGTGTAAAATGACTTGAGACAGAAAACAGCACACAAACATGAGATAGTTAGAATGTACTGACTTTTAAGAGCTTTCCTCTGGACTCCACATGCATGCCATCGCTTTTGAATGATTGTGTGAGCCATAACTTGGGTACACATAGCACACCATAACACACACACACACACACACACACACACACACACACACACACAAAAGCACAATAAAATTTAATAAGTCAAGAAAGCTTCAGAATATTCTATAAACAGTCTCCATCTTTGTTAAATTCTACTTCACTGACACTGGATGCTGCTATTTCTGTATGCTACCCTTATATAGAGGGAAAATAATTTATTTTCTTCTTGGTAAGATATGGTATTATTATTTCCACAAATATAGATTGCTTTGTCTAATTACTGTCAGTAGAACTATAGACCATTGATTATAAAACAAATAATGGTTTCTGTTGAGAATTTTCAGTTTAGATCTGTACTTCATTATTTAATTGTATTATTTAGTTTTTTATGTCTAGTTTCTTGAATCCTTTATGTATTTTGGAAATCAGTTCTCTGTCAAATGTGGGGATGTGAGGATGTAGAGATAATGAATATTTTTTCCCATTCTGTAGGCTGCCATTTTGATTCCCACGTGGCCAAAAAACACTAAGAAACATTCAACTACCTTAGCCATCAGGGAAATGCAAATCAAAACAACAGTGAAATTTCATATTACACCTGTCAGAATGGCCACGATCAGAAATACAATCCTCTTATGCTAGAGAGGATGTGGAGAAAAGGGAACACTCCTCCATTGCTGGTGCGAGTGCAAACTTGTAGAGCCACTTTGGAAATCAATATGGTGGTTTCTCAAAACCCCCTCTTGACCTGAGGGATGTTCAATCATAGCCACAAGGAGGACACTTGCTTTACTATGTTCATAACAGCTTTATTTGTAATAGCCAGAACATGGACACAACCTCGATGCCCTTCAACCATAGAATGGATAAAGAAAATGCACATTCATTTATACAATGGAGTACTACTCTGCTGTTAAAAATGATGACATCATGAAATTCAAAGGCAAATGGATGAAACTAGAAAACATCATCGAGGGTAATGTAACTCAGATCCAGAAAAAGAAACATGATTGCTGACTAGCCCAGTAGTCACCAGAGAGGCTTTATCCAACAACTGGTGGTAACAGATGCAGAGAAACATAGTCAAACATTAGGATGAGCCCAGGGAATCATGTAAAAGAGAGGTAGGAAGGAATGTAGGAGCCAGAGGGTCAAGGGCATCACATGAAACACACAGAAGCAACTAACCTGGGCTCATAGGAGCTAACAGAGAGTGAACTGACTTTTAGGAAACCTAAATGGGACTGACCTAAGACCTCTGCATATATGTGACAGATATGTAGGTTGATCTTCTTATGGTACTCTTAGCAGCAAGAGCAGAGGTAGTCTCTGACTCTTTTTTCTGGCTTTTGGGATCTTATTCTTCTACTGGGTTTGCCTTGCCCAGGCTGAATATAAAACAAGGTGCTTAGTCTTACTACAACTTGATATGCCACATTTTGTCAGTCTCCAAGTGAGTCCTGCACTTTTTTGAATAGAAATAGAGGAGAGTAGTTGGGGGGTGTAGGATGGAGATGGGGGAGTAGACTGGGAGGAGAGGAAGGAGAGGAAATTGTGGTGTTGATGTAAAATAAATAAATAATGAATTAAAAACTAATATTTTGGCAGCTTTCCCTCTAAATTTGACTATGTTATGTCTAAAAAGCTTAATATTTATAGAGCAGACAAAATTAGAATGTGCATTAGTCTGAAACAAAGACTCAGATTTATTTGATTAACCCTTGGCAATGTACTGTAATAGTATATCAAATAAATCTTACAATAATGACAAATCAGATTATATGGTTAAAAATTAGAATTATACCAGGGAGATACACAGGTCAAACATGTATTTTCTGTGAAATGTGAGACCTGCTCCACATAGCATTGAATAGAAGTTGAGGTCTTATCTCAGCAGCAAGGAATTTTGTATCCAGCTTTTCACTATTTCTCCTACATGACTTGGAATGAACAACAGAATCTAAATCTAAAGAAGCTAAAATCTCTGATGTTTTCACACGTGTTGCCTCAAGTCCAAAGCACCTAATGTTGAAAAGAGTTAAAAAGAGTTACAGCTGGATAAAAGCTGGACATATGAGGCTCAAATATCTGAGGAATCAAATTGTCTTTTGTACTCTACTCTAGATGCTAGGAAGAATGACCTTATTCATATATGTTTTGAAAGTAGAGGAATGTTTTTTTTAATAGCCACATGATTTTGATATGTCTGTTTCATATATCCTTCATAAAATATTTGCTTGCCTGAGGATTTGGATACTATTCTCAAAAATAAAAAAAAAGTCACGCAGAATAGAGACATCACTGTCATACTGGAAAACAACAATAACACAACAAATGTGTGATGAGTTTTAGTGGCTTTCAGACTTTTTATCAGATAAAAGATGCCCAAACTATATTTTAGCCTATGGAAGGTACACTCAAAGCATTGTAAAGTCATTTTGATCCACCTTAGGTGTTCCAAAGAGTGGGTGTTGAAGGTTTCCTGACTACTACCAAGTGGGATATAGAATACACGAGAAAGTGACAGCTCAGTAGTGAGACTGCTGTTTTCTACCTATTAATAATTGGGGAAAACAAAGTGGAAGTTACAAAGACCAGACAAGCATGAGGATGGGAAAAGTAAGAATTATCTATATGAAGGTATTACCCTTCATAAGTGATTTCAGCTTAGACTTAACAAAGGGCTTTCACAGACCTTCACAGTCTCAGGTGAGTGAAAAAGTAAATATTACCTATGGTAGTTTGAATGAATATAGCTCCCATAGGTCCACAGGGAGTGGTACTATTAGGAAGTGTGGCCTTGCTGGAGTAGCTGGGGCTTTGTTGAAGGAAGTGTTTCACTGGTGGACTTTGAGGTCTCAGATGCTCAAGCTGGCCCAGTGTTTCACTATCATGTACTGCCTGCCTATTTGGATATAGATCTCTCAGCTACCTCTCCAGCACCAGGTCTCCATGCCTTTGTTTGGAGGAATATGAAACACTTTGGGACTTTGGACTAGAAAAGTAATTGAACACTTTAAGTGAGGTTTAATGGATAATTCTAGTAGAAGCATGGAAGAAAATGCTGCTGAATGTGATTTGAACTGTGGAGGCTTGGCTCAAGAGGTTTCAGAGGAGAATAATACTATTACGCTGTCTAGAGACCAATTTTGTCATATTTTGTTGAAGGCTGTGCCTGCTTTCTACTCATGCTCAAAATATCTGCCTGAGTCCTAATTGAAGAGTTATGGATTAACAGCTTTGGCAGAGGAGATTTCATGACAGCATAGTATCGGCTGTGTTTCTTGGTTATTAGTGGCCATGCTTATGTAGATCTTAAATGAAAAGGAGCAAGCTGATCAAGGAAAAATTCAAAATGTACAGTTTGAAGAGAAAAGGGGCACCAAGAAGTGGGATGGAGCTAAATCCTGTGTTCAAAGAGATAAACAGATTAAGAAAAGGATTAAAGGAAGTGATGACCTCAGGCAAAGACCCCACCTGGCTAAGCTTCCTTGTAAATAAGAGTTAAAGAAAAGCTTGAGGGTCAAGTGTGGTGGTACAGACCTTTAATCCCAGAACCTAGGAGGCAGAGGCAGGTGGATTTCAGAGTTCAAGGTCAGACTGGTATACAGAGTGAGTTCCAGGACAGTCACATTTAGACAGTGAAGGAAAACATCAAAAACAGAAAGTTGGTGAAAATGTGTTTGAATGAGGGGACCATGTTTCATTCCCAGAAAGCAGCAGAACTTGGCAGATTCGACCACGTGGTTCTGGGTTTAGAGTCAAGGATAAAAGAGAGAGGCTATGGAATTTCCCTCCTTGCTAAGGAAAGCTGCTGAGGCCAGGAATGTGTCAGGGATGTCCACTGCATGGATGCCTAGAGAGGTCATTGCTTGAAGGTATAAAGGTGAATGGAGATGTCAGAGTCATAGGATACCTGCTGAGGAGAGCTGCTAACAGGGAGTGAAACCAGCCCAAGAGAAAGAAATGTGTTGCAGTCAACAAAGCTGAAAATAGTTGGAGATCTGAAGGGCATTTTAACATCAGAAATAGAGATATAGAGTTTGAAGTTTTCCCAACTGGTTTTTGGTCTTGCATTGGACCAGTATTTCCTCACACTGCTTCCTTCCTCTCTTTTAGAATGGCAATGTATATCTTATGCCATTATATGTTGGAAGCATGTGATCTGCTTTTTCATATTGATATTATAGGAGATTATAGTTAAAAGATTGCATGAATCTCAGCAGAGAATTTTAACTTTGGACTTTTAAACAGTGCAAAAACTGTGATAATATTGGCTAATGAGTCTTTTGAAGTTGGACTAAATGTATTTTGCATTACAGAATGGCTACAAGCCTATGGGGGCCTGAGGTTTGAATGAAAATGGCCCTCATAGGCCCACAGGTAGTGGCAGTACTAGGAGGTTAGGCCTATTGGATTAGATGTGACTTTGTTGGAGGAAGTGTGTCACTAGGGTTGGGCTTTGAGGTCTCAGATGATCAAGCCAGGCCCAGTGTTTCATTATCCTCCTGCTGCCTGCTGATCTGGATGTAAAACTCTCAGCTACCTCTCTAGCAACATGTCTTCCTGCATGCCTGCCATCCTTACTCTATAATGATAATGGACTAAACCTATGAACTATAAGCCCACCCCATTTAAATGTTTTCCTTTATAAGAGTCATCCTGGTCATGGTGTATCTTCACATCAATAGAAACCCTAACTAAGATATTATCTATCAAATAAATGAATAATTCATCTTTAAAAGCTATAGAGCAGTGGTTCTCAACCTTCCTAATGCTGCAACCCTGTAACACAGTTCCTCATGTTATGGCTACCACAGACGTAAAATTATCTTTGTTGCTACTACATAGTTGTAATTTTGCTACTGTTATGAATTGTAACATAAATATCTGATATGCAGGATATCTGATATGTGACCCCTATAAAAGCTCATTCAGTACCCAAAACGGTCACAACCTACAGGTTGAGAACCACTGCTATAGATAGTAAAGGCATTTACAGTACTGAGCTTGGAAGTTATGAGTCAGAAAAGGGTATGTATTTGGGGGAGGTCTCATTGGCCGAGTAACTATAGTGGAAAGTGATTTGAAATGATTTGTCATCAGTTGTGAAATAAGTGGACCTTATTCTAAAACATATGTCTATTATTCATAATGAAATAAGTCAGATACACCATTTAGTAATTTGCTAAATGATGTTGATTTTAAATGAAGATTAACATAAACGTAGCTGAGCATATGTTTCTCCACCTATGGCTCCTGGTACAATAGGTCTATTCAGTGAAGCACTGGCCACACCAGACCCAGAGAAACTTTGTACCTGGCAGTTTACTATTGTATCAACTAGAATAACAACTCAGCTTCTTTTTTCTATTCTTTCATTTCTGTTTTTGTTGTCCTTTCTAAAAAAAATAAATCAATGTGCAATTATATCATTCCTCCTCTTTCTTTTCTTTTTTGCCTAAACTTCTCGATCCACTTTCTTTCTTTTTCTAAAATTTGATGGTTTAAATGACTCGTTTCATAAGCAGTCCATGCTCATGCTTCTAATGCATCATCAAAGATATGTTCTTTGTTGGAATTCTCTTTCAATTTTTGAATCTACATATTGTATAATGTAAGAAAATACTTTTTCATTAAATGAAAATCATAAATACCCTTGACAAATAGTAAATGTACTAAATGGCTTATCATTATGAGGTCCTAGAGAGAAAGGCTCATGTTTTATTTGTTTTCTTGCTTAGTGTTTGGCAAGCAGAATATAGTAAATGAATGTTTGTTGAATCAGCAGAGACACAAAAAAAGAAAATTTAAAGTAAACAAACAAGCACATTTCTTGTTTTCCTGTATTTTAAGAAGGTAAAAGAGGCTAGTAATCTGATAACCTTGAACACAGGACCAATGTAATAGAAGTGTGTGTTAAATACCAGACAGAGACAATTATATCAAGGATAAATCATGTCTGCAACATTGCTTAGCTGGGAATATCCTACAAGCATTCGAACACTTCAGTGAGGGGTCCTTTGGGTATCTGAACATGCTGATGGAGATTTGATAGTCTTACACATATTAACTATCAGTGAGATGCACACTGTGGGTGTTTATAGATAAGGAAGGGATTGCATAAATCTCAAAAATGCTCTTTTCTGCATTTAAGTAAGTACCTCATTATGATCCCTCAGAACAAGACACTGAAAATTCCATATGTCAATCATATTCCTCCTAAAATGAAGTTTAATTGGTTAAATAGAAGAGGGAGCAATTCTTCACTTTCTTGGGTAGTCTTACTCTTTCAGCAAATGGAAAAACCAGATAATGGTGAAAGACTATACTTTTATCATCGATGTCTCTCTTGAAGTTTTGATCCATCCATCCTCCCGACTCACTCTTGCTCTTGCCCTCTCAGGAGCATAATAAAGGTTCTTTGAAATAAGGAATAATTTATCCCTTTCTTAGTGAACTTAGAGTAGTGTGGGGGAACCTTCAGAAAACCAATTTCTAATGTTATAAAAATATATTTTCATTTCTGGAATAATCCCTTGTTTTTCAAATTTGTATAACTACAATGTGATTACAACTCTTAGTAAGGGAGTTTCTCCTATAGTACTGTGTTTTTTCTACTAGGTCTACCCAATTTCATCTCAAACTAGGATAACTTCATTTTAGTTCAAATAGTTCATACATGCATGTGTTTGGGTGGGAGCTCCACCTCAACCCCTGGCACACTGGCATCCCTATACCCAAAGAGTCTAGAATGTTTGGAAGGAGTCTGGTGGAAGATCTATCTCAACTCCCCTCCCTCATCTCTTTCCCTAAACCCACCCCTTCAAAGCCCACCAAACACAGTTCCTCCCGCAGAGAGGCTCAAGACCACTCCCACAGGGTATATAAGCTGCATCCCAGAAAACAGACACGTGGTTCTTCTGGTCTCTCGGCCCAGTCTCTTCTTTACAGGGCCTGGGAATTACCTGGAAACATTTTACCCATTAATTCTGGGCTTTTCCAATTTGGTCTCATTCAGTTTGCTACGTTGGTGGAGAGGCCTTCAGCGTGCAAAGTTATCAGCATGTATTATCCTCTCTTTTCTTTGGTAGGTGCTTTTATAGTTAAACTACATCTTCTCTATCAAAGCTACTTTATAAGTTCTTCATTGAAGTCATCACAAATAGAAACACTTACTCAGTATCACTATCTCTCTCAACTTCAGAGTCATTTCATTTGTTTCTGTCTTCATAGATTTACTAAAATCTTCTCCATACCATGGTTGCTTCTCTTTTTAGATAATTAACTGCAATAAATTAAATCCAAAGCAGTATCAAATTGCTTGAATTCTATCAGATTGTAGTTCTAAGACTCTTTAGGTGACCAGATTCCTCAAAGTGATCCTCTTACTCATGCATGTTATTAGGAGGGTAAAAGTCTACATAGGCCCTTGCTTCTTCTTGTATATATTTAGAGTCTAGCTAATGGGTCACATGATGCACTTGTGGTACATTATACCTGACTGTTCTTATTCTGAGTTATTTAGTGACCTCACAATCTATGTCTTCCTATTGCCACAATGTTAATGTTAAAATCAACTTTAAATTTAGGATCATAGTTTAAACTGGAAATATCACAGGGCTTGGAAAATTAGTTTAATATTACAAAGGGTACTGATTTTAATGCATCTAAACATGTATCACTTTAAGTATAAACACCAAATGTGATTTGTGTTTTGTAATACTGGCATTTTCTCTCCATAAATGATTATTATTGCAACAAGCTGTTGCCCTGTGGGTATTTTTCTTTTGCAACATATGTTTACAGCAGAGGGAGTAGAAAATATGCATAAATGAATGTAGATGACAAAAATCAAAAATAAAATTGTGTGTGTGTGTGTGTGTGTGTGTGTGAGAGAGAGAGAGAGAGAGAGAGAGAGAGAGAGAGAGAGAGAGAGAGAGAAAGAGAGAGAGAGAGAGAGAGCACATGGACTTTATCTTTCTCCATTGCTACTTCTCCCTCAATAAATAGTGATAATTTAACCCTTTTGTTTTTGTTCTCATATTAAATAGTATTTGCTACTGCATTTTGAAGAGGTGGGGCAATTTAGGTATCAGTGTGCATGTAAAATTACCATGGAAACTGTAGCCACATTCTGCCAATGAAAAGCTTCCAACATACTTCTTCAACTTCATGCCACTTACAAATTTAGTGATTTTAAACACCTGTTCTCTAGCACATGATTGCTGTGATTTAATGGGGTCCTATTAGAGCTGTAAATAGGATGGATGTCTTAGGGTGATATGGAATATTAGTGTGCATGTCTATTTGTAAAAAGGATAAAAATTCCCTCCAATTTGTATTTCCATAAATCTAACATTCATTTTCTATTATATAGAGATATTTGATAACTTGAAAAGGCAAATTTACATGAAAACCACATCCTTGATCTTGTTGGCATACAAATTAATAAAACTTATTTCATTGCTGAACTCCAGAAAAAATTCAATATTTATACTGAAACCCAAATAGACCCATTGTTTTAACTGCCAGATGGCCTCACATGCAATTGAATTATTCTTAGTTTGCAATGAATTTATTCTCCCAGACTTTGATCTTTCACTCTGTCTCTGTGGCCAGGGATCTCTTTTCTTTGGTTCTTCACATTCATTTAAAATTCACTTGCAGCAATAATTTCTTGCAAGTTCTAAAGACTATATCCATTTTGACATTTTTGATATTTTAGTTTAAATGATAAAATTTTGACAAAATCTAATTCTTTGCCATTATTTGTCTTAATTTATATAAATGAACAGTGATATAGATGCATACATTTCTAAAAAGCAATTTTGTGTGTATTTTAAATTATATATATTATATATATATACATGCATGTTTATGCATATATGTATTTGGAAATTGTCTTAATGGATAATGATTACTTCATGAGAGAGAATGGTTCAATTATCTAAATGTAGATGAATATTCTAAAACAAATAACTTACACTTCAGCTGAAAGATATTGGAAATACGCCCAGACACTCTATCTAAATATATGTTATTATTCAAAGTAATTTAAGAAGGTTTTGGTTTAATACTATAAAGAAATGCATAATTATTATCTTTCTTCATCAATTAAAACTTCATTTTACTTCGAAACTTCACTTTGTTTTTGAAACAGTATCCTTATATTGACACTTTGTAGATATTGTATGAGTTTTCCTAAAAAATATAGAGACAGTAAGGTAAATCACAAACCTTAAAATATAAAAGTTGGGAAAATGTAGTTTATATTATTATGTTAAGAATACAATAAAAATAGCGTAAATTTGGAATTTCCAAAAACTATTTTCTTTTCTTTTCTTTTTTTTTAAATTTATTTTTATTTTGCAATACAATTCAGTTCTACATATCAGCCACAGATTCCCTTGTTCTCCCCCCTCCTGTCCCCTTCACTTTCCCCCAGCCCACCCCTCATTCCCACCTCCTCCAGGGCAAAGGCGCCCCCCCCCCCCCCACGGACTGAGATCAACCTGGTAGACTCAGTCCAGGTAGGTCCAGTCCCCTCCTCCCAGGCCGAGCCAAGCGATCCTGCATAGGCCCCAGGTTTCAAACAGCCAACTCATGCAGTGAGCACAGGACCCGGTCCCACTGCCTGGATGCCTCCCAAACAGATCAAGCCAATCAACTATCTCACCTATTCAGAGGGCCTGATCCAGTTGGGGAACCCTCAGCCCTTGGTTCATAGTTCATGTGTTTCTATTCATTTGGCTATTTGTCCCTGTGCTTTATCCAACCTTGGTCTCAACAATTCTCGCTCATATAAACCCTCCTCATTCTGGCTAATTGGACTCCCAGAGATCCACCTGGGGCCTAGTCATGGATCTCTGCATCCAGATCCCTCAGTAGTTGGATGAGGTTTCTAGCACAACAATTAGGGTGTTTGGCCATCCCATCACCAGAGTAGGTCAGTTCAGTCTGTCTGTCGACCATTGCCAGCAGTCTGTTGTGGGGGTATCTTTGTGGATTTCTGTGGGCCTCTCTAGCACTTCGCTTCTTCCTATTCTCATGTGGTCTTCATTTACCATGGTCTCCTATTCCTTGTTCTCCCTCTCTGTTGTTGATCCAGCTGGGATCTCCCACTCTCCAAGCTCTCTTTCCCTGGACCCTCACCCTTCACTACCCCCACTCGTGTCCAGGCTGTTCATGTAGATCTCATTCCATTTCTCTGTCATTGGGCGATCCTCGTGTCTTTCTTGGGGTCCTGTTTTCCAGGTAGCCTCCCTGGTGATGTGAGTAGCAGTCCAGTCATCCTTGTTCCACAGCTAGTATCCTGCTATGAGTGAGTACATACCATGTTTGTCTTTCTGAGTCTGGGTTACCTCACTCAGGATGATTTTTTCTAGGTCCATCTATTTGTACGCAAACCTCATGATATCATTATTTTTCTCTGCTGAGTAGTATTCCATTGTGTATATGTACCACATTTTGTTTATCCATTCTTTAGTTGAAAGGCATCTAGGTTGTTTCCATGTTCTGGCTATTACAAACAATGCTGATATGAACATAGCTGAACAAGTGCTCTTGTGGTGTGGTTGATCATTCCATGGGTATATGCCCAAGAGTGGTATAGCTGGATCGTGGGGGAGATGGATTCCCAATTTTCTAAGAAAGCACCATATTGATTTCCAAAGTGGTTGTACAAGCTTGCATTCCCACCAGCAGTGGAGGAGAGTTCCCCTAGCTCCACATCCTCTCCAGCATAAGGTGTCTTCAGTGTTTTTGATCTTAGCCATTCTGACAGGTGTAATGAGATGCAGTAAGACAAGGCAAAAACCCTTATAACGAGATTGGGCCAAGAAACGGAGGGAGAGTGGATCTGGGGTAGAAGGGAGTTTATAGGGAGGTAGGAGGACAGGAGGGAGGAGAAACTGTGGCTGGGAGGTATTGTATGACAGAAGAATCTATTTTCTTTCTTTTATGTAAAAAAAAAAAATTACTTACATTTTTTATGAGTGCTCTGCATGTATGATGCATTCCAGAAGAGGGCACCAGATTTCATTACAGATGGTTGTGAGCCACCATCTGGTTCCTGGGAATTGAATTTAGGACCTCTGGAAGAGCAGCCAGTGCTCTTAACTGCTGAGGCATCTCTACAGCCCCCAATACATCAGTTTTTTTCTTTTTTTTTTTCATTTTTCTTTATTAAGAAATTTTCTTGTCACTCTTCATACCACCCACAGATGCCACCTCCTCCCTCCTCCCACCCCCAGCCCTCTCTTACAAGCCACCCCACATCCCCACATCCTTCAAATTAAGGTCTCCCAAAGGGAGTCAGCAGAACCCCGCACACTGAGCCTAGACAGGTCCAAGCCCCTTCCCACTGCACCAAGGCTGCACAAGGCGCCACACCACAGGCACTGAATTCCCAAAAGCCTGCCCATAGACCAGGAAGAATCTATTTTCAATAAGAGAAAAGAGAAAAAAAATACATTTCTTGGTTGCAGAGTACATGTTAACAATTAGGACTGTTTCTTATAATAGTTTTTTTTCCCTAACATTAATGATTTATCTCTCCAATTTTGATATTCTGTATCAATCCATAATTAAAATGAAAAATATTTTTTTATTTTCTTGGCTAACTTTTTCTTTTGTGTATGTATGTGTGAATGCAGGGTCACATGTAGCATGCACCAGGTGAAGGTCAGAGCACAATTTTGGCGAATCTCTTCTCTCCTTCCACTTCCTGGAGTGAGAGTCTCTCTTGTTTCTGGTGTCTACTCCAGGGTAGCTAATCTTGCAAGCTTCTGGATAATTCTACCTTTCATCTGGCATCTAATGGTGGGTTTATAGACACACACTACCTCATCTGGCTTTGCATGAGGCTCATTGATATCACCCTCAAATTGTCAGGCCTGGGCAACTAGTGCCTTTAGCAACTGAGTGGCCTTCCTGCACCTATTGACCCATGTGATTGAGATCCATTAACAGCCCGTACCCTGGAAGTACTTCCTTCAGGAAGTTTTTCATCGTATTTTATTTAGAACACACATTTTACAAACATAGCCAAGCATCCAATAACATCCCATCATCCAGCAAACATGTCTGCAATGAATACTGTGCATTCATTTGCTCACTATTCCTATGGATCTAAAGCAGAATAAAAACCAATTGCTGGCATTTTAAAGGTTGATGAAATAGTTGAAAAGATGTGCCTACAGATAGTAAAGACCTGATTATGAGGGCAAACACCCTCGTTATCCCTGTATTGTTCTTGTCTCCTGTGTGGCCATTCGGCTTATGGAACTAAGTTGATGAAAGAGAATTGTTTTATTTATTTTGATGACTGTAGGTGTTTTTTGTCTATTTATTTGTTTGCTAGTTTGTTTTTTTTTTAAATCATAGGATGTCCTCTCTCTTCTGCTTGGACGCTACTACTATTACCTTAAAAAACTTTAGTAGCAGATGGTTTCATAGATAAAAAGCAGTTTAGAAAAGTGGATCTTAGATCTGTTGGGTACATATTTCTGTCAGTAGTCACACCTGATGTACGATTGGGAATAAGAGGAGATGTCAACTAGTAGGAAAAGATGTGTATTTTTGTAATTAGAAGTTTCTTAATCACTTATCTTCTCAACCCTTCACTCCTCCCCTTGAGGTATCAATTCTCTATGAAAAAGGAGACTATTTCCTGAAATATTATAGATTTCTAACCAGTTTCAATAATTTTTAACATTCTGGGGTCACTTGTACATTAAACTGCACAATAGAGGCAGGCAAATATATCCCTTATTATCCATCATTATTATTAAAAAATAAATCTCCAAAGTACACATATAAAGGATTTGTTTCAGTACTTTGCAACACAGAACCCAGTGTCCTTACATTACAGGGTTTGGCTTATATTAACCTGCAGTGTGTAGCGTTTTGACCTGTCTCAAGCACCTCATTTGATTGTTCTGCTTCATTTATCTCAGCAGTAAGGCCATCCTTAAAAGCACCAACTGGTTAGAGCAGTTCTTGAGAGCATAATTCTTACAGCCTTCTTTGTAAATCAACACTGAGCTCAGTTCATTTTAACTTTCAGTTTTGCAACATTTGTAATGTAAAGAGGAAAACAAAAGAAATGCATTTGGAAAAAGAATCCAGGGTCATATGTAATGAAATTGAATAGTATTTTATATTGTGCCATTTAAAAACTAGGCATTACTAGCTCTTATAGCTTTTGATATGCATAATAAAATATTACAATATAATACAAAGTGTAACAACATAACCTACAGTTTTACCACATAATACAATATAGCCTGTGTACATGTATAGAAATGATATAAACATGTATAAAAATATAAGCATAATAAGTAACAAATTCATCAAGTAATGCTTATTATTTGGATAATAATATTCATCTAATAATGCTTATTAGAAATCATGGTGTTTTCTAATCTAGATGATCAGAATCAATTAAACATGTTTAATGAGACCCACAAAGCTATGTTGATGACAGAGTAAAGTCATATAGTTTGAAAGACATTGGCATATAGTATGGCATTCATGTAAGTGTCTAGTCCAAGGAACTTAGTAACTATCTTATGATTTTTAGGAAAATGTTTCAATATTTTGTATACCTTTCTTAGGTGCTATATGTCAGGGACCAAACATGAACCATGGAAAAGTACTAGCTAGGCCAGAGAACAAGCCACAGACCCTAAACCAGATGCCCTCAAAGAACATTCCTTGGTCAGGTAGGTCAGGTAGCATAGCAACAGAACAATGGGCCCTGACCAGTGACCTTATCACCTAGCACAACATCCTGCAGCCTCACAACTTGCACATCCTCCTTTACTAGCACATCTCCCCTCAACTGCACGTGCGGCATGTCGTCGTGCACCCCTTCCCTCCTTCCTGCCCCCTCCCCCTCCCATGCTATATAAGCCTTGCTGAGGAAAATAAAATTTGCAGCTTGATCAGAACTCTGTCTTGCTGTCTTCCTTTCGTGTCTCCCATCCCTTTCATTCTCTCCAGCAGGTGGGTCACCCCCCCCCCTTGACACCCCGCTGGCCGGGGCAGCTATACTTTATGGAACATGATATTTGTCCAAATATTAAAATCTATTATCTATACCAGAAAGTTTCCTCTCAAGAAATCAAGAGTCTGTTTTAGTTTAGTAGAGTTAATTTTAGTCATTGTTCCTTTTACCTCCTTGTATATAAGGACTGATTGTGCCTTACTTGCATGTACTTCAAGAATCTCACTAGAAAGTATTTTAAGGAAATTTATCTAAAATTAATATTACAATATATTTAATTGAAAAATTTAAAACATAGACCAAAAAGTTAAAAATCCACAAATAAACTCCACAATCATATAAAATATAATATTGATAATTTTTGTATTAAAAATTTTAATAAAAGAATTTCATGAATACTTTTTTGTATATTGCTTTTTTAAATGTGGCTTTTTCACTTGTTGATTGCTAAGAACAGTGTGACCTTTTCACATTGTTTATATTTTCCTATGTTTGAAAGTAACTGCATAGTATGCCATTCTTGAATGTAGAAATTATTAACTCCAATTGTTCACTATTTAGACATTTATAACTTCAAGCACATACGTACAAACTGTTTATAATCCATTCATATGTTTTTATTTGTTTTGGTGCATGACTTACACTGAAAAGTAAATTTAATAATGTGGAACTATTAAAGTTTTAATTTTTCTTGATTCACATAAGTATTTATTTCAAAAGCAAAAAATTAAAAGTCAACACTACGAGTTAGTGTTTAGCTAAGTGTTGTAATGAAGAGAAGCACACCATAAAGTTTTTATATATCAAAGTAGAGTAGATCTCACTCATTTGCATTTTCCAGTTGTACTTACCTTGATTACAATTTTAAATAGAAAGATGATAATATGAGTTTTTCTATTGTCAAAGGAATATATTACAAAAAATAAGAGTTCTAATCATCCATGTCACTTATTCTTTATGATAATTTTCAAACAAAGAAATCTTTTTCAGCTCAATGAAATACTGTTGCAAAGAATATGTTGGCCTTACAGGAAGAGGTTATTAAAAGTTCCTCGACTATAAAAAGATATCTCAATCACTACCACCACCATGTCTCAAATCAATAAGTTCAAAGATGGAAATATAAGAGTTATTAAAAATTAATTGCTAGGTTAAAAAAATTCCAGTATGACTAATAGCAAGTCAAAAATATATGATGTCATAAATATCTGACATGCACTAAACCCCTCTCCCCATAAAAACATTGTGGTTTTCATGCACTGGTTATTCTTTGTAATTTATGAACAGCAAATGGAAGCATGACAGAGAAAAGTCATGATATGTAAGAAAATGGAGAAATTAGAAACAATTTAATAGGCAGAAAATAACTTGAGGGGGAGCATTCCACTGAAGTTGATGGTTGATCTTCACTGCCTCAGCTTATAGTTGGGGATAATATAGATACCACAGACAGTTTCTTCAATATGTGTTTCTGATAGAGTTTCTTTGTTTGCAAGAAGTGGCTGTATTTACAGCTGCATATGGCTTGTATTGTTTGGACATGGAGCTTTGAAAAGAATTTGTACATATTTTTTAAAGTGTGTGAGAGCATTGAGCTGTCATGAACAAGGATAGTATGAACTTCTTTGTACTGTATATTTACAGTTCTCATTGATTTCGCTTGATTAAGGACCTTGTTTTCTATCATTCTGATTCCTGATACTTTTCTGAAGAGTTGGTGTGAACTGTGAACTGAAAAATATGCATATGACTTGCATGACACTAATTCTGTATATAGCTTTTTTATTGATTAATTCGAAAATCCATGCATTGGTTGACATATTGAAAATCACAAAATCTATAGAGATTTATCCCTCTGGAATTGTTGGGAAATACCACAAGAACTGTTTAACAAAGTGAGACAGCAGTCTAGAATAATTGGGAGACTTCACTGGGAATGCAAGACATAGATAGAACTGAGAAGCAAGTGAGGTCCTTAGTGAGTCCTATACTTTAACAGATACTCATGAAACTAAGGTCTATTTTGGTTTTACAACAAATTCTTAACTTGTTGTGTAGGCCAATTTGAATTGAACTTATGTCACTTGAACTTAAGATAAAAAGCACTCCTAAATGATCTATTGGATAATTCAGAAAGTGCTGTGAACTCAAATCAGTATAGATAGATGGACTCTCCTCTCTTTAGCCAGTTACACATGGAGCAGTTCTTTGTCCTTAACAACGTGTTAAGGATTTTAAGTCTTATTAACAGTAAGTCATATCTACAAAAGTTATAAGACAAAAAGCATATACCATTCAGACAATGATTCTTCATCCATATTTAATTTTGTATCTTTGGCAACATTCATGATTTGGAGTATAAATTAAATTAAAAACATCCTCTCACATCACCTGTAGATATGTAGTAATTATAGAAAAAAATATGTTTGTTCAAGCATCAGCTCTGTCTTGGTCTTAAAAAAGAGTTAAGTTTGAATGTGAAAAGGCCCACAAAGAGCCACATTCTTAAACACTAACACTTGGTTTTCACATGTTATACTGTTTTGAAAGGTGGTGGAGATTTGCTGAGAAAGTGATCGCTGTTAGTGGACCTGAAGATTTGGTAGCTTGGCCTCAATCTGAAAACACAATGTAAGGAGCTTCTTTATGTTCCTGTTGATATAGCTTCGCAACCATGATGAACAGTATCCTTTCTTAAAGTGTAAATGGAAATAAAGCCTTCATCCTTTATGTTTCTTATTGCCATGAGAATAATAACTAAGAATATATATATATATATATATATACATTTTGCAAGGATATAATTTTCCCAAGGATTTAGATGTGATCCATCATTGTTTGAGAGACATAATTTTCACTTATACCACAGCCAGTATGTATTGCTAGGAAAGGAAAGGTAATGTAAATAGTGATTAAAAAAAAAAAACAGAATAAACAAAGCCAACAGTAAAAAGGTCAGGCACTCCAAAAGGTGGCACAAGATTTTACTTCTTTTTAATTTGAATACATATTTAATAAATTAATTGTATGCAGATATGTTGGGTAAATAGTGTTGAGCATTAATTCTTCAAATATTTCAAATTATGTTTTAATTAAATAGTAATATTGCCCAATTATAGGATAACTCTATCTTAATTCCTTCCATGATGGCCCATTCTATATTATATTTTTCTCTGTAAACAAATCTATCTATCTATCTATCTATCTATCTATCTATCTATCTATCTATCTATTTATTTATCGATTTATATCTTCTATTATTTATTCTTTTCTAATGCATACAGGAACTTAATGAGAATTCATGTCTACTTCTTCACTTCCTATGTTCAGAATGTATGTCTTAATTGGGGCCTTGAGGTTTAATTTAAGGGTTTATTTCAGAGATAATGACCCCTGTATTATTATCATACAAAATGTGGATAACTTTTGTAGCACCAAATGAGTAATATTACACTTCTTTTAAAGTACAAAGTAGTATGCTACTCATTCTCAGTAGTGACTATTTATATTTACCTATATGTCTTACCCCAATTGTACCCTGCTAGTATTTCTAATGTCTTTCCTTACTCAATTTTCACCAGCAGCAGTGAAACTCAGTCCATCCCTCATATTTATCACGGATCTTCTCACACAGTTGAAATGCTTACCTTTCTTTCCAAGTCTGTGTTCACTCCCTCAGTAGGACTTTCTGTGAAAATCGAGCTCAACTTCCAGAATTCTTTGTATCTTTCTTTCCCCATCACTCTTAGTGTCATGAATATACAACACATTTTGCTTTTTTATTTTCTTTCTTCTTCCATTCTATTGAAGATTATCTAACAAAGACATCACTTTTATTTAATATTTTTGCTTGTTTGCTTGCTTCTTTTGTTGAGGAGGGTCTTTGGGACCCCACTGGGCAACAACTCCAGAAGAACTAAAACATCCCTATAGGGCTAGGCTTTTTATTTGTTAGTGTCTGACACCTAACAGAGGCATTTCTGTGCACAAACATACTTGTAAATGCACATAAAAGGAGCTAAAGTGGAGCTACCCTATAGTGGGTCAGCACTGCTGTCTATTAAAAAAAAATGCTTTATTTAGAGTCTTGGAAAAGGTATTAATGCCCAACTGTCATTAACCTTACAAATTTGTATTAGTGCTATTTTGTTGAAAATGTTGGAATAATCTAAGAAAATCTACAGAGTTCTAAGTATTTAGAAAATTACTCTTTTTTTTTGTGTTTTAGACTGGTGATTGTTATTATAATTACCAGTAATTTTGCAGCCTAGTTAACTAATTGAACATACAGAAGCCACTCAAACCATTGATTATTCTTAAGATCAGAAAATTCAGAAAAAAATCACGATGAACTGTTCTTGTGCAGTATGCCAGAAAAGAAAGCACATACTATCACAATTTCATTGCAAGACTTGGACT
This sequence comes from Peromyscus eremicus, assembly GCF_949786415.1. Taxonomy (NCBI): domain Eukaryota; kingdom Metazoa; phylum Chordata; class Mammalia; order Rodentia; family Cricetidae; genus Peromyscus; species Peromyscus eremicus. Next base: position 107,787,615 of record NC_081417.1, on the reverse strand, counting down.
TGATATAACTCAGCATTAATTCTTTGTAATATTTTTCCTAATCCAGAAAGACTTCTATAACCATTAAATTCGCCATTTTGGAACACAATTTTTACCATTACTTTTTGAGAGAAATATTAGATTAATTTGTACTAAATTTTGCTTAGAATATAATTATTCACTATATCATTTATTTAACCCCTGAATCAGTATTTTATGAGCTCCCAAAGTATGTCAAATGTGCTCATATAATGGAACTGATTTTGAGAAATGTAGCCTTAAGCCTTCTCTATTTAATCAATTGTACTTGGCTAAATTGCTTTCATTTTCTCATTTTTATTTGCTCTTGAATTTGTTTGTTTTGATTTAGTACTCATCTCAGCATACTCTAATCATTCAAGAGTATTCCAAATCAACCAACAAAACAAACAAAAATGCAATACATGCTTTGGTAAATATGTCATTGTGGTCAGAGTATCGTCAATCTGATCTTTGACAAAATATAACATATTATCCTACATAATATCACATGAGTCATCCAAAAGTCAAGTTAGACTATAGATTCAGTTTGTATTTGATGTTTACAAATTACTTTTGGTTTTTTACCTAAATACTTTTTAATATTTTTTAAATTTATTTTTTATTTTATTATGCATGTTAAGTGTGTGAGTGTCTCTGAGAAGAGAGAGAGAGAGAGAGAGAGAGAGAGAGAGAGAGAGAGAGAGAGAGAGAGAGAGAGAGCACATGGGCCATATAAGTTCAATGCCTATGGAGGCCAAAATTGGGTGTCAGATTCTTTGAAGTTGGAGCTAAGCGGTAGTTGCAAGCCTTTTGATGTGTGTGTTAGAAACTGAACTCAATCCTCTTCAGGAGCAGTTCATGCTTATAACCACTGAGCCATCTTTCCAGCCTCAAATGAGTTTGATTATTTTGTTTTATGTTTGAAAAGTACTTGCCTTTCACATTTCAGTTTGTTAAGCTATGTGTCTTTTAGTTGTAGAGTTGAGGATCTGTAGAGAAAGGATTGTTTCATGTCACTAATGATATTAATCATATACAGCTGAAATATCAGTGTTTATCAACTTGATTAATCTCAATACCATAAAAATTAATAATACTCATAAATTCTTTACAAGTTGTATTTTAAAACAATTTACGTCCATTTTTGTGGGGTTCCCCTGACCCCACTAAAGAATTAGGCCCACTGCCTGCCAGCAGACCTTGACTGAGCAGGAGTAGAATGCCACTGGCCCATCACCCAGCCTCCCAGTACCTGGAGACAAACAGAGGCAGTGGGGAGCCTTGTTAAGCAGGAACTTGTTTACTAAGCATCAGCACACCTTTATAAGGCAACAAACCACAAGCCAGCTTTCCTTCTTCCAATCACAACAAAGGTCACATATCTAGGAGCCTTTCCAGGCATAGCTCAGCATGGTGATCACAAGGAGGCCATGCACCTATATCATCTCTCCTGATCACAAGAACCAATCATAACTTTTGGTAAACAAGTTAGGTCCCTGCCCAGCTCACTTCGCAGCACCATCTTAGACTTTTGCAGCCCAACATGTGCTCAGCATACCCACACATTTTTCTTACTTAATATTTGAAACTCTTTGAAGAAAATGAATGCAAAGGCATTTACCTACTACTGTTCCCACTAAGTTTTAACTGTAGCTCCAAACTCGTGATCACAGAGACAGCCTTGGTTAAACTAAATGGGTCACAAAACAAAACAAGTAGACAGGGCTGTGGTAGACATTTGGTGGGAATAAGGGAAGTCGACACTGAAAGTAGGAAAAGAGGTATCATTTAAATAGTGTGCATTGTATATGTGTACAAAGTTATTTTAGAACAAACTTAATTAATGTATTCTGCTTATTAAAAACAACTGACAAGATGGGATAAAATATTTGATTAATACCCATAATATATGAACAATTAAAAAATAAATGAAAACAGAAAATAATCCAATCAATAAATATGAACATTAGTCGAGTAGATTTCAAATGAAGAAACACAAATTTCTAATGAACATATCTAGAAAGATGTCATTCTTTTTAGCTATCAAGAGAATGTAAGTCAGAACTACAGTAGCAGTCCATCTCATTCCAGTCAAGATGATAATCAAGGAAACAAACTAGTATCATAAGTTACACAGGATGAGGGAAATTGCATATACCATTGTTGGATATGGAAATTTGTCCAGCAAGAGAGCAAATCAACATGAAACTATCCCCAATAAAATAAGAAGAGAATTATCCCACTATCAGGATGTATGTCCAGCAGGCTGAAAGTCAGACATGCCTGCATAGTCATGGCCCTTCCTTCAGTATCTCCAATGGGATCAGCCTATAAACCTAGGTTTTCATAGGTGGATGAAAAAGAAATTAGAGAACATATATACAATGAGTTTCATCATACATAAAAAAAGAAAGGATTTTTGTCAGGTGCAGGAAAAATGTACTTGTCAGGAGATCATCATGTAAAGTGAAATAAACTGATCTCATAATAACAAATAGAATGGTTTCCCTCAGTAAGATAATAAAGAAAAAAACATGGAAATAAAATGTAGTATTATCAGAGTTGTGGAAGGTGATAAGTGGTAAGTTATAGAGCAGGTGAACAAAATATATCATACAGTTCTTAGTAATTGTTGAATAAATTATCTTTGGAACAATTGTCAAGAAGAACCTTGAAACATCAATTGGTTACAGTACATTTGTTCCATGTACTAATTTATATATTTATTCATTTCAGGAGTGATTATTGACCACTGATGTGGATGAGGGACAGTTTAAAGTGTTAATGAACTACACATTATCTTTATGGGAATTCTGCTTTTTTTTTTTTTTTTTTGGTTTTTCGCGACAGGGTTTCCTTGTGTAGCTTTGTGTCTTGCCTGGATCTTGCTCTGTAGACCAGGCTGGCCTCGAACTCACAGAGATCAGCCTGCCTCTTCCTCCTGAGTCCTGGGATTAAAGGCATGTGCCACCACCACCCGTCTGGGAATTCCTCTTTCTGTATTTCAACACTGGCTATGCTGTCTTGACCTGTATTTACAGTCTTACCTTCATGTGTTCAAAGTACCAGGAAGCAAAAAGAAATCACTCATAAACACATAGTTTTCAGTTTTATAAGGCTGTCAATGATAATTTATAGTTCGGTTAACCATGTGTTGATAATTATATGTTTAATATGTGGCTGATTATACAGATAGTTCAGTCCAGTAAAATGTTGCTCTTACACAGTGACTTTATTATTGAATTTATTATCTGTGTATTACACAAATATTGCCTTAGAATATTCTAAAATACTGTAGTTATAAAGAGATAGTATTTAGAGTTTTCCTCTGCATTGGTCAGGGTCTGATTTCAATTCATGTTCATCACATGGATATTTAATCTTAATACTAGGAAAGAATGTTTTTACTTTCCCCCCCTTAGGCAGTACATGGAAATTAACTTGGGGCCTCATACTTGTAAAACAAGGGCACCATCATAAAGGTTACATCACTGGTGAATGGCCTAGTCCTTTATTAACCTTTGTATTAACTACAAATGAGATGTCATAAAGTGTCTTATTTGATCAAAATATTTTCTGTTTCTCTTCAGTGAATTGTAGCTTAAAAAATCAAAATGACTTTTCAACAAATATATCTATGAAATACAATGCCTTGTTCTATTTATTCCTTTAGTGACCTTAATATAAATTAATATAAAGAAGTGCTTGTTTCTATGACAATTCATTTCTCTCAGTAAATTTTTCTCTGAATATGCTATTCTTCCTTCTTCAAATGCAGCTGAATAGGAGTATAATGAGTATAAATAAAAATCCTTTTTGTTTTTTCTATTGTTCCTTTCTTTTTGACTGTTGATACTTCTTTGTAAATGCTGGAAACCTTTTTCCTTCTCCCTTTGCATTCCTTTTGCATTCTAAACTCTTTCAATCTATTGTTCTAGCGCCCCAATTCATAGGACCCTCTTTTCATTCACTGTTGCTTATTTCATTTCCCACTGCCTTTGGGATGTATCCATATGATAAGGCTCAATTTCTGAATTTACTAAGCTTATTAGCAGTTGTGGTTTGTCTCTATTTACTGTGCTCATGAGGTATCTATTCAGATCTTGTTTATTTTTTAAAATGTCACATTTCCTTCTCTCGTTGAAATTCTTGTTTTCTTGCAAGGACATAGCTTCCATTTGAAAGTGTTCTTTAAGGAAGAACTGGAGGTCAATTTCTGGTTTGTATTCCCACAGGAAGTCGGAGGAGAGGGTTGGAGAGGTTCCTCAGGATGAAGACCCTTGAGCAGCAGCAGGCAGCACTACTCTCAAAGATTTGCTTTCAAATTATTCATCTGGCCGGGCGGTGGTGGCGCACGCCTTTAATCCCAGCACTAGGGAGGCAGAGCCAGGCGGATCTCTGTGAGTTCGAGGCCAGCCTGGGCTACCAAGTGAGTTCCAGGAAAGGCGCAAAGCTACACAGAGAAACCCTGTCTCAAAAAAACCAAAAAAAAAAAAAAAAAAAAAAAAAAAAAAAATTATTCATCTGTTGAATTATTTTCCAAATATTTATGGAGCCCTCCATAAAACTGAGAAGACAATCTCTGCAAGATTAATCTTCAATCCTGAAGACTGAAGGAAAAAGGAGTTGGAGATTCAGCAAGCACATGTGGTAGGGTAGAAAGTTATTAACTTCTTTTTATATGTTAAGTATTTTTTTTTTTTTTTTTTTTTTTTTTTTTTTTTTTTTTTTAGCTCTGGGAGTCCAATTAGCGAGAAAGAGCGGGGTTTATATGAGCGAGAATTGTTGAGACCAAAGTTATCAACTTCTTAATCAGCTTCTCTCTTCAGAAAGACTTCTATCTTGTAAGTTTGTACCTCTGGGGCACAGTTCATTCTCAGCTCGACCCAGCATCTTCTGTAAAGGAGCAGGCTTAGCCATTTTCAAAGCAATACACAGGAAATCTAGAACTATAACAAAAAAAAATTTCTTATAGTGGTCCAAATATTTTTACTTCGTTCAAATTTACCTGTTGAAGCCCTAAACTCCAGTGTAACTACATTTAGAGAAAAGTTAATTTTGGTAGCAGGTAAGATTAGAGGTCAGAGGTAGAATTCTGATATGCTCGGTGTCTTTTAGAGACAAGGTACCAAAGAGTGTGCTTTTCCCTTCTCCCCCTCACTCTTTTCTTCAGCACTGAGACATGTTTCTAAGAAACCAGGCAACTGAGGAAGAAAGTCTACTCTAGAAATGGAATCAACTCTCATCTTGAACTTACACTTTGGTTATAGAACTTTGAAAGACACACTTCAATTTTTAAGCCATATAGATTATGGAATTTTGTTATGCTTACTCTTCATTTATAGCTTCTTGAGGTTTTCTTTTCTGGAAGGGAACCAGCTTCTTGGGTTATTTCTCCAGATTGTCAGAGCTCTTTGCATGTTCCACTTGTGGAATGGGAGATCACTGGGTCCCTGGTAAATGGTTGAGAATAGTGATTGAAAGGGCATCTGTTCCCATTGGAAACAAATGTTTTAGCAATCATCGACTTCAGAGCACTCTTAATAGCTCTGGCCAGCATGGATTTTGTACTTGTTTTTGTTATTATCCTGATTAGGAGGATGCTTGGTGATTTTTTATCTTCCTCAGATAGATTACTTTATTTAAGAAATCTATGAAAAATATTCTGGGAGATCTTAATTATTCCTCAAGTTATGTGCACAGGGACTACATGAATTTCTTAATGGCTACATAATGGCTACACATACAACTGTGAAAGTTGTAATTTTAAGCAGTAAATTCAATATGTCCCATTTATGATTTGAAGTTACAATAACATTTAATTTATGTGGAAAACATGTTACTCCAAAGGCATTCTAATTCATAATGTCTTACAGAGTGACCACAGATAACACATTTATTTTCAAACAACTCATGTCTGCAAGCATACACCATACTGGTTTGTATTTTCTTTGGATTGCAAGTGGGAGTCCCTTGCTCTATTTATATGATGTGAATCTATAAGCCTATACAATTTAGAACATGCAAGTTATTAGGATATGAATAACATGCCATGTTTAGATCATTATTTAGAGTGATACTTCTTATCACATTACAACTCACTAGTTGATGTTTATTCTCTGAAGAATGCTGATTCAACAGTTCTTGCATGGCAATGTGTTGAATATAAAATACATATGATTCGTGAGTATAGAACAACAGATCTTCAGAAATAAAAATTAGCGATATTGATAACAACTTGAGATGAGAGCTGAGCTACAATGGATGTGCCTATTCATTTTTTTAAGTGAAGAATTAGTATAGGAAATTATAATTTAGAAATAATTTTTTTCTTTGAGAATTTCATGCTTGTATGTAAGTTATTTGGGTTGTATTTACATCTGTTACCTCTCATATCCTCCACTCACACCTGCTGAATGCCATCTTCTTTCTTCCAGACAAGTTAGAGGAGGTAATTATAATCCAAATAACTATGCAGAACATGTGTTTCAGTGCAGAAGAAAGAGAGTGAGGGAGAGAAGAAGGACCAAAAAGCGTGAAGACTAAGACAATAAATTATTAAAACTTAAAGGAAAACACAAAGAAAAGAAGCACTAATGGAGCAATAGAGAAAGAAAGCTTGAGATTTTTTGTGTGCGAAGATTTCAATGCATATATTATAACGCACAGAATGGTTTATGCAGAAGAGTAGCTACAAACATGATGTGTGGTGGGTCAGGAAAAAAAGAATTAACTCAGTTTTAAGTGGGTCTTGAAAATGATAAGCCAAAATAAAAATCATACACCTGAAATTATGGTTTGATCATAAGTGGTGTTGCAAGTAGGGATTAATATAAAAATAAGCAAGAGTTTTCTTGGGCTAAGCCTGTAAGACAGTAATAACACATAAGTGACCCTTTTACCTCTGTTCTAAACCCAGCATAGACAGTAAATTTTAGGTATACAGTACAACTTCTAAAATAGGCTAACACAAGCATTCTGTACGTTGGTCAATTTGTAGCATCTCATGTTGAATGCCTCTCAGTTTAAGCAATCATCTTCCAGAAGAATCTATTTGCTTTTTTGCAAGCAGATATGATCTACGTGCATTTGACTGACCTCTAAATTTGTACACACTGAATACATGCTAAATATTTCAAATACATTTGAACAATTTAGGAAAATCATGATATGATAGTGACAGATTTGCTTACAATGGCATACTGAGCACATAAAATTTAACAATGACGTTCAAATTAACTTAGTGACAATTTTCTCTCACTCAGCTTGTTTTACACAATGCTCAGTAAAGACAGCTACTTCCCAGCTTGTCCTGCTTCTGTTAATGTGAAAAATTAGATTAGCTCACCAACCTTTCCATCATCATTTATGGTAATATCTACCTGCCTGGTGGTAATAAACATTACCTATGCATAAAATGTAAGGGAATTTAAATTGTCCTTAACCCAAGTAAGTACATCATGTATAAATATTTTACACTCACTTCACATTAAAATTTAAAAATCATCATTATTATCCCCACTGTCTTGCAAACTCAAAACTCATTCATAGTAAAGTTTTTTTTTACCACCAAAGTAGAAACACCTGTATGTCAGGAAGCCATTTCTTTGAATGCCGTCCCAGGTTCTTACTTTGTCTCCCCATCTGAACCAAAGAATTCCAGAATGCAACTAGAGCTAGGCATTGTTTTCAGACTTGGAAACTGTGTTCTAGATACTTTGTTTTTATGGTGCTCTTTATGTTTTACAATAAAGTGAATCTTCCTCCCTTAATAAATTGCTACAGGAAGCTAGATTTCCCTTCTAATCCATAAACAGAGGTTTCTTTTTGTTGCTGTTTGTTCCCCCTTGGCCTTCACAATTTCAGAAAGTCCACTTTTATCTGTCATCCTGAGTGAGGGAGAGAGCCAGCATTGCCCTTGTGTGTCCTGTCCTTTTGAAGGAGCTGTTTCTGTCTACACCTATGCTGTGGTCTGTGCTCTCCATATTGTGTCTAGCCCTATGTTATATTCTTTAGGTGTTATGCCTTCATATGCTATATGTTTATCCTTCTGGTAGGAAGTATTAGACACACCTCTACTTACTGTATATCAAAAAGAAAAAGATGTCTTAACATTTAAGAGTTAAGCTACTTTTGAAAGGGACTGGAGTTCAGTTCATAGAACCCTGTGTCTGATGGTTTAAACCACCTATAACTTAGCTCCAGGGAACTAACAGTCTCTTCTGGTCTCCAGTGAGTACCTGTACTCACACTCACACACTCACACACAGACACATTTAAAAAAAGCAAAAAATAAATAATTTCAAAAAGAAATCAAAGTAAATAAACACAAAGCGATAAAAAAATTAATCACTGGTGTGGTGGTTTGAATTAAGAACAGCCCCTATAGTTGAATGCTTAGTCATTAAGAGTGTCATTACTTAGAGGAGGTGTGGCCTTATTGGAAGAAATGTGTCACTTCCAGTGGCCTTTGTGGTTTCAAATGCTCAAGTCTGCCCTCCCTCCTTCCCTTCTGTGTACAGATCTAGACGTAGAACTTTCAGCTACCTCTCCAACACCATGTCTGTTGGTTTGCAGCCATATTTCTTGCCATTATGACAATGGACTAAACCTCTGAACCTATAAACAAATTCAAATTAAATAATTTCCTTTATAAGAATAATGTTGTTATGGTTTCTCTTCACAGCAATAGAGCACTGAGTAAGACAACTGACTAGTGTGTAATTAAGGAGGTAGACTAGGTTTATAATAGAAATTTCATGTTAGGTTTTGGAAAGATTAGGTTTATATTGTCTGTTGTACATTAAGATGAAATTTTAAATTAAAGTCACAGTTATAAGTATAGTTATCATGAATGAGCAAGTACACTAATGATTTCTTCATATGATTTTTCAAAATAAAGCATGGATAATAGGAAGGAAGGGACCTATGAATCTATGAAATATGAGAAAACACTTAATTCAAAACTCATGATAATAATCTTAACTGGTAGCATTTATTAATATATATATATATATATATATATATATATATATATATATATATATATGAGTTAATTATCCTGATTGAGAGATTCAACCATTGATATTCTATTATATTGTTTAGTAGTGATAATCCTACTAAAATATTTCTACTGCTTCTAGGATGAGATTCTGTCTTAGAATCCTACCCGATGTGTGGAGAAAACATTTTATGTTACCTAAACCTGCTGAAAAGTGATAGCCACATCTGTGAGAGGCAGTTATATTCACATGGAGAGATGTTCTTGTTTTTTCTTGGAATCCTTTTAGAAATTTCATGACTTCTCTTTCATATGAATCAACAATGGCAAATGCCAAAAATAAAATGTAAAGATAAATAATTCTGAGAGTCTTTGCCATCTGCATGTTTTATGCATGCATTTCTATTCTTTAATCCCATTCAAGCTTGTAAGTACTTTCAATTCAAAATTGCTTGCATCTACCTAATTTAGAGCAAAATCTTAAGGAGCTACATTTTTCCACCAGAGATTCTTCAGCTCTGTGGAAAGAAATTGCAAGTAGGTATACATTTTCATGGAAAATCATGATAGATAAACATCAAATCAGGCCAGAGATTGTAAGTAGATGAAGTATATTACATCAATAGACTTGGCCAAAGTTATCATGGCCTTCTAAGATGAATTGAATAATGCTCACCATTTCTTAAGCATGGTTTTGATCCCATATGACCTTGATAAATTGTAAATTTTAAATAAGAGAGCAAAGATATTTAAAGGTTGGGGAACTCTAATTCCCCACATTAAATATCATCTCTGAGACACAAAACCAAGCGTTCTAAAACCTATGTCTTGAACATAATTCATTTGAGTAGTTGGAAAAGGGTTTTCAATCTAGCAAGGACCAGAGGTGTTTAAACTATGAATGTAAAAATAAAAATTCATGTAGTTCATTCGGTGAAACCACAGGGAGACAATCTGCAGCCAATGCTATTGAAGAAAACACAATGTTGTAGCAAAATCTGTGTGCTTTGATACGTGTGTGTTTTTGAAACATTTTACTTTCATTTAATTTCTTCATCACCTCGAGAACACTAATGGGTAGAATTTCATATTTTATTCTACATTTGGTATAAAAAAGTTGATGTTTTCATGAATCCCCAAAGTCCATGACAAAGTTAATTTCATTCCAAGTGAACAGATACCCTGCACCTTCTCTTAATAAGGATAGCAACCTGGGGCCTGCCGAAGACAAAGCCGAGAGCAGCTTGGCAGCTCTGCTCAGATTTCTTTTAAAAGCGAGCAACTTCCTTTTGGCCTTTCTAAAAGACTTTGTAGAAAAGCTGTGCAGTAGGGGAAACCATCAGAAATCATTCTTGTAGAACAGCAAGGCAGTGAGGCAAACACTGTCTCCCTCGTGGTTTTACAGTCTGTAATAGAAATTAACAGTGCCATCTGCAGCCCGATTATGCACTTTAAGATCACTGCATGCTTTATAGCATGCATTATGGTATACGGCAGCAATTTTTGCTAAGCTAGTCACAATTATATTGGTTTCCAGAAAATTAAAGGAACCTTAAGACATAAAGAAAACTGAGACAGAGGTAAGAAGAGAGGCCATGTGAATGTTAAAAGAAAGATCTTCATCTAAGTTATCAGATTCTCTTTTTCTAAGCCACTGGTATCAACTCTTTCTGTTCCTGATGTCTTTACTCTCCTTTAGAAATAAATTTTGTGCTGCTAAGCCAAATTATATTATCTGCTCTAATGGTCTAAGTGAGCAATGTGTTCCATATACTCATGACCTTTGTGTGAAATAATTCTCCCTGCATTTTCTTCTTGCTCTTAAGCTCACTAATTTTGAAATTGGTGAAGCACTAGTTCTCCAGCATAGTGGGGAAAAGCAGGATGAGTCCATCAGTGATGCACACAGGGACCTTAGATGAGGAGGGCAGAGGCTGACTAGTCTCAGTTCTGCCTTCACATCTTGCTTCCTCTGTGTCTGGCTGTCAACTCCTGACTCACCCTTCCTCTTCCCAGAATTCTCCTTGTCTGCTTGTCCACCTGTACTTCCTGCCTGGCTACTGAACAATCAGCATTTAACAACCATTCACAGCATACAGAGCGACATCACCCATCATCCTAACATACCTCCTTTTCTCCTTACTCTCTCTCTCTCTCTCTCTCTCTCTCTCTCTCTCTCTCTATATATATATATATATATATATATATATATATATATATATATATATATATGTGTGTGTGTGTGTGTGTGTGTGTGTGTGTATTCATTCTATAAGTTCTGTCACTCTAGAGCAATGGTTCTCAACCTTCCTAAGGCTGTGACCCTTTAATACAGTTCCTCATGTTGTTTGTGACCCCCAATCATAAAACTTTTGTGTTGCTACTTCATAAATGTAATTTTGCTACTGTTATGAATCATAATGTAAATATTTGTACTTTCTGGTGGTTTTACACAACCCCTGTGAAAGGGTCACTTGATTCACCAACCCACAGGTTGATTGCTACCAGTCTAGAGATCCCTGACTAATATACAGTCCCACCATAATAAATACTTAGCAGATAATTTACTTAATATCAATAAAATTCTTTAATGAAACTATGATTAAACTTCACTTTCCAAATGAGGAAAAGAGAAATCCCCAAGTTTGACAGCATTTACTATTATTCTTACATTGCATTATGTCCAGTGTGGTTTCTACTGCTCTAACCTAAGTACCTTCTGCATCTTCATGAAGTTGTAAGGCCAGTGAAAACGGACTGTTTATTTGATAAGGAAAGACTTTTGGCTGTGAGCAGTTAAAGGCAGGCATATACATATATATTAACACTTCAAGTCATTGACCTAAGGTTCTATAACTAGCAAGTACATTTATAGAGGCAAGTCCGAGGCCCTCCCCCTGCCTCAAGATGTGCCAGGTGTCCCATCACAAGTAGTGTGTTCCAAAAAGCCAGCTCATGCACCAGGGATGGATTCTGATCCTACTGCCAGGGGGCCACTTAAGCAGTTCAAGCTACACAACTGTCTCTCTATGCAGAAGGCCTACTCCAGTCCCATGCGGGCTCCACAGAAGAGGGATTCTATGAGCAAGGGCATCAAGATCACGACGGGGAAACCTACAGAGCCAATCAAACCAAGCTAGTGGGCATCAACTGTGTTTTTCTGACTTCTGGCCCATTATTTTACAGCCAGTGTCCTATGTCCCTGTTAATCAGGTGTGTTAGCACTCTGGCAGCTTCTTCTGTGTGGCATAATATTTGAAAACTTTCCTGATTTCCATTAATTGTTTATCATGTATTGTTGGGTGTTTTTCACTGTGTTACTGGAATACAGCACAGTTTTACCTCTTCTGTGTTTGGAAATTTTATTCGCTTGTTTCTGTGTACAGAGGTACAATTTTGTGAAGACTTTTAATACAGATGCTCAAGTTTCTTAAACTAAATGGTATTGTGGGCTATAATTTTAAACCAATTCACAATGTATTTGTGTCTTTATAATTAAAGGTTTTGTTTGTGTGTTTGTGTCTTTACTTGTTTCCTTTTTAGTTTTTGAGAATTTCATGCTTGAGTAATGTATTTATGTCATTTCCATAACTTCCTCTCCCACAAAACTCCTCCTAATTTCCTCTACTCTCTATCTCTGTTCATTATCTCTTCTTTTATAATTCTTTCTTTCTTTCTTTCTCTCTCTCTCTACATACACGTGCGCGCGCGCGCGCACACACACACACACACACACACACACACACACACACACACAAGAGTGAGGCCTAGTAAAATTACTTCCATCCCACATTTGCCTATCAACTGGCACTGTTATTATGCCGGTCTTTTATCTGCAACCGTATTTTTGAGATTTTAGATGTAGCATCCCTGTTGTGATTAGAAAACACTAACAACAGGTATCCTGTCCTTCTGGCTCTCACTGGTGTTCTAGCTCTTCTTTTATGATGTTCCTTGATCCTTATGTGTAGCGGTTAACTTGTCAGGCCAGTCATCATTGTGGTTCATAGGCTTTACAGCTGAATACAACTATGCATTGCTTGTCTCCCTTGGCAGCTTGCATAGCAACTTTGGTGACTAGGAAGTTAGTACTAGGGAAGAGCCATAAGGGTTCTTCTAGCTTGATTCTCATAGCCCTCTGTCTCCAGTGTGTGATATCTTCAGCACTGTGGTTTAACCTTCAAGTTTTAGGAGGCAAAGAAGTGAAATGGCGATGGCAATAATTATTTTAGGGGTCTCTTAGACTGCCTCCCATCAACAAAATGGAGGAAATTTCCCATGCCTGATACTTAAGTTTTTGTTAAACAGTATATGGCTCTTGGGGGAAATATTGTCACTCCAAGGAACATAGTGTACTGTCTCTCTTTCTCCCCCTCCGTCCCTCTCTCCCTCCCTCTCTCTCTGTATATCTATCATCTATCAATATTATAGATTATATATCTGTGTGCATTTTTTTTATGAAATTTAAGTTTATAAAAACAACATGTTTCTCTATGGCTTCTTCAAACATCCTTAGTATTATTTATCCTTTCTTTCTCCCTCCTTCTCTTTATTACCTTTCTTCTCTTACTCACTTAGAGTACCCTATTTTATCCGCCACACCACAACATATATGTCCTACTATAGCAAGAAATCCTAGGGAGTCTATTAGGAGTCTATAGGGGGTTTATTAGGACATAAATTGGTGAAAACAATTCACTAAACAGAATAGGCAATCATCGCAGGGTCCTGGAAGGCTGAGGTCCTGGCCCATGCTGCTCCTGCGGCCTGAGTCAGGCTACATCATTCAAGCCCACGAGGGAGAGAAGAGGGCCAGATTTATGTGCCCCGCAGGTTAAGCTAGCCCCAAGGCCATGCCCTGGGGGCTGTACTTCAAGGTCATAGGTGGAACAGGTACCCACTAGCTCCTACTATATTCCTCTCTAGAGTTTTTTTTCCTTCATCATGCTTTTGGTCCTTTTCTACTTCTCTGGCTTCTGTGATTACTTCAGGTTATATACACAAATCTAAAGATTCAGATCTAGGAACCACAAATAAGAGAGAATACTGGGTATTTGTCTTTGTGACTCTGCATTATCTCAGTATAATACTTCTCGTTACATCCATTTGCCTGAAATTTGATGATTTTAATCTTTACACCTAAACAGAATTCCATTGTGCCAATACACCACGTTTTGATTATCTGTTCATTAATTGGACAACACCTAAGCTGTTTTGTTTCCTAGATATTATGAATAAAGTGGCAATTTCCATGACTAGTAAAGTATATTTGTAGTAGGATGTCAAGTATTTGGGAAAATGCCAATGTAGTATAGCCAGATCATATGATAAATCTACTTTTTGCTTTCTAAGAATTCTACACACTGATTTACATAGTGAGTGTACCAGTTTGCAGTCGCAGCAACACTTAATGAAGGTTCTCTTTCCCTACATCCTGGTGAACATGTTTTTGTTAGTTGTTCTGTTCAGGATAAGATAAAGTCCCAAAGCAGTTTTAATTTGCAGTTTCCTAACTGATAATAAGCATGTGGAACACTTTGAATGATATTTCTTAGTATTTTGTTTTGTATTTTGAAAAGCTTCTGCTCACAGATCTATAGCCAATTTTTGCAATTGTATCTTTTTTATTCTTTATTCTTCAGTTTTTGTTCTTTGTATATTCTGGATAATAATCTTCTGTTGGGTGTATAGCGAGTAAAGATTCTCTTGTATTCTATTGTCATTGAATTTGTTTCTTGCTTTGCTATACAAAACCATTCTTGTTTTGTTTTTGGTTGCTTGTTTTTGAGAGCCTATTTTATAATTTTAAATGAACTTTAAAGTTTTGATAATTTTAATTTGAAGACTACTAATTTTTGAAAGACAAATATCTGAAGAGATTATAATTAACTATGATATAACAACAAAATTTTAATAGCTCAGAGATCTAAGAATAGAGTTGGTCTTTGTGTTTACTAAGTCTTCAGTGTGGGTCCATTGTTGTTCTGATCCTGTGCCCTTACAGGAATATATGCATTTGTATGGCAAACTAAAAGAATGAAGCGTTACAGCAGACTAGATGGAATTGTATATACTCTATACACACTCAATTTTCTTTCCTATATTTAATGGTCATAATAAGTCAGAAAAAAAACCCTAAGGAACTGTTCAGAGGAGAAATAATTTTCTCTAGGACCAGTAGAAAACACCTATAAATCTGTCTGCAAATTACGCTGTAGTAAACCAAATTCCAAGTAATGATTTTGAATGTACAACATAGCAATGTAGATGGGAAGTTTTGGAGTAATATTCATGACGTTAAATAGGAAATATAGGTGAGAAGTCACTCATCTGCCCAATTTTGCAGTATGTTTTTATTCTTATGATTATCCTTTTATATAACCCATGCAGTAAAAGTTTGGATTATAGGCCATTCGTGAACATTAGATTTATTCGTGTGAGATAATTTATTTTAGTTTACTTATGCAATTTTTTATTACTCTTGGAGTGTATTTGAGGTTGAGAAAATCATGCAGGTCAAATTTAGTATTTTATAATTGTGTTGTAGTTTCATTTCTTTTATACATTACTTAAAATTTAGTGCCAAATAATAACTTGGGATTTTAGTATGCAATGAAATTATTCCTTGATAGAATTTCTTGCTAACCTCAGGGATATTCATGGATTTTATTTATTCAAAGATTTTGTCAGTTGATTGTCCTGCATTTAACAAATAACTAAAAACATTCCTTTGAAAATATTTTAAAACACTTGCTTTATAATTTAAAGGACACCATAACACCTGCTTGCAGAATCACATTTTGTTGTTAGTATTTCATTTATTTTGATGATTAATTTACTCAAGTGTTGGGTTATGTTGATAGTTGATCTGAAGGAAAACATAGACCAATTTTACTTTATCATCGGTGAGTGAACCTTACTTTATAATTGTAGTATGAGTGGTGCAGAGTATCCTAGTTTTGACATCAAATTGCTTATTTTAAAAACATATGTGAGAATGAGATGTTGGTTAAAACATGGAGTATAACTTCTTAGATACTATCTAGCTTTGTTTTGAAAACCTGTCCTTTGGTCAGTGCTAATGCTGGAGACTTTGTTTTATGCTTCTTCTATGTGCCAGACATTGAGGTAAGTAGTTTTCATGTGTTTGTTCTCAATCCCAATCCACTGAAAATGTGCACCCCATGGATACTTATTCTGTGCACTTTAATCAGCTTCTTTAATGAGGGGTGAGATCTAATCTTATCCATTTATAATTAAGATAAGCATTTAAAATAAGGTTTGAAATTATACTAGTTTAGTTAAATGACAGTTGTATGGTCTCTTGTAGTGTATATATTCTTTCAATCCATGGATATTGGCTAGATTTACAATGCCAGTGTGTATGTGTGCATGTGTGTATGTGTACGTGTGTGTGTGTGTGTGTGTGTGTGTGTGTGTGCTCTTGTGTGTGTGTGTTGCCATATAAACATGAGGGTACATGAATGTAGAAGCTGGAAATTGACATTTGGTATCTCTACCTAACACATTCCACTTTAGTTTGCTTTGAGACAGAAACTCTCCCTGAACCTGGAATTCAGTGATTGGAGCAGACTGAGCAGCTATCAAGCCTCAAACTTTCTTCTGTCCTCCTCCTCCTCCTTCTTTTCCCTTGACCTATTTTTGAAATTAGAATTATATCATTTATCACTTCCATTTTCTCCATTCAAATTCTCCTAAATACCCCTACTTGATTTCAAATTCACAAACTCTTTTCCCATTGTTTAATTGCATGCATATGTGTATTTGTGTATAGATATATATTCCTAAGTATAACCTATTGAGTCCATATAATGTTACTTGTACATGTGGATTCAGGGATGACCCCCTGTTTCCGTTTCCTTAACATACCCTAACATAGATGTGTTCCACTCTACCTGGCCTTTTACATGGGACTTTACCAAGGGTCCTCATGCTGTATGTCAAGCTTGAATGGGGTGACTCTAATATTCATTTAAACTAATGTACTATGGCATTCCCAGTTCCCCCCTCCTCTCTCTCTCTCTCTCTCTCTCTCTCTCTCTCTCTCTCTCTCTCTCTCTCTCTCTCTCTCTCCCTCCCTCCCTCCTTATTTTTAGAATATATTCTGATCATGGTTTTGCTTCCCCCAATTCCTCCCAGAACCTTGCCAACTCCCCATATGACCAATTCCAGGCCTTATTTCTCTCCTTCCTTAGAAAACAAACAAAAGGCAAATAAAACAAACAAACCAGAATAAAAAATAAAGTTAAACAAAGAAAAAGCACAAGAAACAAGAACAATACACACACAGAAAACCATAAAAATCACAAAATCAGAAAGCACAATAACATCCCACATTTCATGAAGAAATAAGTATAAGAGATAATGTCTGAACTGAGATCACAGAGTAAATGGCATAGCAAGTCCAAGTCTTCCTGACACCAGTGTCTGTACCTTTCTAACCTAAATGTGTCCATGTTCTACTAAGGAGGACTATTGATCTTATGATGTAGGTAATCTAGTAGTATGGATTATGGACTTCTGTTTCAGGTTTCAGTGATGTTGACACTTGGAGTTCTCACAACTACATTTGTTAAAAAATGCTCCCTTCCTCCCACATACACTTCTCTCAAGTCTTTCCTCACTAGCTTTATTGGGAAATCATTCAACTAACACACCTTAGACCACATTTTGAGTAGCAAGGCTACATGTTTCTGATACATCTCTGCACAAAGAAAATATTGCCTTTTCTTGGTGAAAATGAAGTAAATAAGGATTGACTTTCTTCTATAGTTTCTTACCCTGATTTTCCAATAAAGCCTTTCCTCAACCTCATTTCCCTCATCTATCCTCCTTTAACTGCTCAAGAACATGATTGATCTGGACTTTCATACTGTTTCTGTTGTTTGACTTTTTCTTTGCTGTGTCTTCCACCACGTCTTCAAAGCAATGACTCAAATTGGTCATTTTTTCTCTAAATTATAAAAAGAATCATGCAATCAATTAGGCTGCGACACAAGTACATCAACATACCCTTCATTTACTTTTGCAAAATGAATTTCCTTTAGTTGCTAGGAATAACTAGTTATAATTCAGTTCATTTCAATTATGAATAAATAAATAAAGGGTTAGTACAGTAATTCTACATGTTATGTTAACATTCTCTAAAAGTTGGCTCAAAGCTAGGATTCATGGGACTTGTACTTGGAAGAATTGTGGGAAATGAAGTCAATCCACTGATTCTTAGCTTACACATTGTGGGCTACTGCTTAGGCTGACCATGTTTGTGTTTTATCAACAAAAGCAAATTTCCTTGAAGTCCATTCAAAAGAATTATGAATGAGAAATTTAAGCCATCTTTTAAGTTCTGAACTTTAGTTGGATATTAGTTCATCTGCCTTACTTGTTGATTGTTTTTACGTTTCAGTGATCATATTATTTATTTTTGATCCTAAATTTCTTTTAACCACATTTAATAGAGATAAGAACAAAAGTCATGTCCTGTAGTCTTTCTTATTTTCTTGTCAGTTGCCTGATAGGTGTTTTCCTGTTCTATTTTGTCTTGATGAAGATTTAATATTTAATATTTCTGCTAAGCATTATCTAAATCACTTTGTCCTTGTTCACAGTTGGCACTTTTAGAAGGCTGATAATTTGTGTTGGTTCCTTCAGAACTTAGCCTCATGAGCACTTTAAATCTAACTATGATCATTCGATCTTAGATGTTCCCAATGTGAAGCTTATTTAACATGCTTGGCACTCATTCAGGGACTAATTCCAGAATTCATTGGAGTCATGTTGGCTGCTCAACCGACTATAGAGCAAAGTGATGCCGCTACACAGGCCCAGAGGAAACACAGAGTCGCTGTGCTCCCGGTGCTGCCAAAGCTAGACCTCTAATAATACACCAGCAATGGAAATTCTCATGCAAGGCCTATTTTTAGCATGAATCTTGGAGTTTAACTGGCTTATCTTATGCTCAGATCTTGTTTGGAATTCCAACAAGGAACAATCCTGTGTTCCTGTCTTCTAACCATCTGTTGTTCTGGCTATTCCTCTGTCTTTCTTTTCCAGTTCACTGCCTTTTATTTTTCAGAATCAGTAGTACCAAACTAAAAATTTGTGAAGCCCTTTGAGTTTCAGAATGGTCAGCATTCAAAATTCAACAGGTATATACTGGAGCAAAACAACACAGATTAAATTTTCGGTCAGGAATTCTGCCACTCAGTATTTACCAATAATGTTTGATTTATACCTTATTATTGGATCTTCTAATATATTTTAGAAACATGGTATCTTGTAATTTTTATTACTTATAAATGTGTTTAATACCCTTCATTCAGTGGAAGCAATTAATTCTAATTTTTACTTTAAAAGTATTGTGTAATCATTTTGATATAATACTACATATAAAAAGTGAGCATAGTTCTGCTAAGTAGAAATTAAATTTATTTAGATATACAGAATCATGAATTATTAGTTTTTTCCTTAATTAGACATTTCAAATTTATTTTAATTTATTATATGTGTATGGCTATTTAGCTGTATGTATGTCTGCACACCATGTATATGCCTGTTGACCTTCCCATCCAAAAGTGAACATCAATCTCTTTGAGCTGGAGTTATAAATGGTTGTGAGCTGTCATGTATGATGAGAATCAAATTCAGCTTCTCTGAGAAAGTAGCCAGTGCTCTTAACCACTGAGCCATCTCTCTGAACACAAATCAGATTTTAAACACATGTTTGCAATAGCTTATTAATTATTTAAAGCAAGTTATTGAGTGAAATTTCACTGAAATTTATGTATAGGTCACATTTTCAGAGATCTTTTTTCTGCAAATTTTCTGCAAAAGTTCTGATATACAAATTACGTATTATTTTAAGTCATTAGTAGATTTTAACACAAAAAATACTTCAAAATTTTTACTAGTTTGTTAAATAAAGTTATCATTTCTTAGAGAAACAATTTGAATATCCATACTGGGAAAGATTGAAATATAATTAAGTTAACATCTTGAACAAAAAAGAAGAGAAGCAGAAAAAAAAATCTATGACATAGTAGTTAGTTAGCTGTTAGACATCAGGAGAGTGAGCTTTGAAAATATACCAAAGGAAAAACATGACATAATAATGTCTCTATTGTGAGAATCTAGGTAGTAATAAAATGAAGACAAGGACAGAGTTTACTGTAAAGTATGACAATTGTGAGAATTTGAGGACAAGATAAAAGAATTTTACAGGTGTAAGTGCTTGCGAATATAAAATTTAATTATAAACACCAGGTCTTTGCGTATTTCCTGATGAATTTTTAGCTAAATAGAGGAATGTGTACTCATGTGAGACAAAGCATTTGAAGGTAGAAAAGAAATGCATGAGTGCATTGGGATGAGTAAAATATGAGCTCACACAGGTCAGAAAAAAACCCCACATATCTAAACTTAAAGAAAATTCTTATTAAGGATAATTTGCAACCTAAAGTACTCATGATTGTACTGAGTCAGTTGTGGGAAGCAGAAATCAATTGGTTACCTAATAGAAAATGGTCAGTCCTGGAAACATAAACATATAATAGTAATGTAAAATGGCCTGAGCAGGTTATATACAATGTATTATTTGTACACATACACATACACACATAATAATAACTTTTTCATGAAAAAGACAATGCATTTGAAAGAGAAGTGTTAGGTACATGGGAGAGATTAGAAAGAGGAATGTTTAGCGGTATCACTGCCTGGAAGACAAACTCCAGACAGTTCGGGGCTCCAAAGGAATCCATAGCAATAAGCATTTGGTCACTTTTCTATCTGAGGGCGTTAAGGAAAAAGATATTCACACACTCTCTTGATGATTTCCTTCTGACCTTTTCTTTATTCTTCTTTTGCACTCTCCATTCTTTATTTTCCTGGTGATTTCCTTCTTTCATTCTTGATGTTTTCTTTCTAACTCTATCTTTATTCTTGATGTTTCCCTTCTAGTTCCTTCTCACTCTCTCTTGATTTTTTCTTTCTAACTCTATCATTCCTGATGTTTTCCTTCTAACTGAATTACAATGTGGTTACATTCTGTTTTTCATGTGAATGATTATAATAAATACAAACAAAGAGTAAAAAAACAGCATGTTTTTAATATCCCTTACATGATTAAACATTTTACACATTACAGGTGAAAAACAAATTATCCCAAGAATCCACATACATTCATACCCAAGCAACTTGTTATAGATTAACTGTGTGGGCAAGCAAGGTATTTTTCTCAGCCATGTCTTTTACTGGTAGGCTGCAGTTTTGCAGTTACAAAGAAAAGGCCAATTACTTTATTATTTATCTTGAAAGATATTCTTATAAGAAATCTTAAATGAAACACAAACCTAAACTTCTATATATGAAAAAGAATCAGTCAGCTCTACTTTACATCTTTAGGGTGCATACCCATTCCTCAATAGTTTCTTTTATCAGGAGACTGAGGGCAGAAATGGGTACAAGGAATTAATCATCACCTTTGGTCATCAACCAATCCTAGAAAGAAAAGTGTGCAAGCTAGTAATAATTGGGCTGCTTTGTTCTTGTTTCCTGACATTAAAATGTTTCATGTTTAACTATGTGCCTTTCTAAAACTTTAGATTATCTTCCTGGAATTTTCACCTCAAAGCTATTTGACAAAAAGCATCTTAGTCTAACTTTAAGTTATTTTCAAAGCTTTGTTTCAGGTATGACACACTCTGAAACCTGTGCACACATCTCCCAACATTAGGATTAAAAGGATTTAAGCTAGCTGGGCTAATTGGGACTCAATTGTTTTTCTTAATCATTAACCTAAGCCACAATCTATACGGCTCCTCAATAGAGACTTATGTGTTGTAACAGTGTGACACTTCCTTGTTTATATTTTTAACCATCAAAATTCTATTTAAACTAACATTGTGATTATAATTTAGACAGTACAGCTTAGGAAGAAATCTTCCTAATAATAATCCACAAGTAAAAATGTCCAGTAGAATGGGATGTTTCCATGAGATAAACATACTAAATTACATGTACACCCGAGCAAGTCATGCCAGACACCCTAGAAAGACAGCAGCAGCAAACATGAAAAGGCACAGCAGAAGCAAAAGACATTTTGGCGTCTGTGGGCTCAGGACTTTGCCTCTCTGAGACTGACCCATCGGAGAGTTTCTTCCCGGTGGACCTGACACCTTGAAGTTCCATTGCAACCTGCTGCTTCTCTGACAGGGCCACTGGCAAAGAGTGAACTGATATAATCATCAATAATCTCAAAATTATTTTTAAAGAAATTACATTTTAGATAACAACTTTACATGAAATCCCCCCCAATTAGCTTTTGCTGCTGCATTCTAAGAAATATATGTGACAGTTCTTTGCTGTACTTAAAATTTATGAGTCACAAGACATGACTAAATCCAAACTCACTTTAAAAAACTACTTTATGGATTGAGGTTAATACAGAAATGATTCATACATATATGTAGTTAGTGAGAGTGAAGATATATATATATATATATATATATATAATCAATTGACTTTTTAAAGTCAACATCATTCTGACAAGAAAATTATATATTACAAGTGGTCTAGAGATAAATAACAAATCTAATGACAAATAGCCACTATGATATAACAATGCAAAACATCATAATCAAATGGAATTTATATGAAGAAAGAGATTCGTTTAGTCAATACATTTAACATCATAATTAGAAAAATTAAAATCATATAATAATCTCAAGAATACATAAAGAGCATTTGAAAAAATCTATTTTCTTTTCTTCACACAAAATGAGATCAGATGGCTAGGATAGAGACGTTCTCAATATTATGTTAAAGTTTATTAAATTCTTGAACCTAATATCACACATTATTATAAAAGAATGAATTAATTATCCCTTAAAATTAAAAAAAAGGACAAAGTTTCAGGCATTGATTTGAACAAGTACAGGCACAATATTGCTCTATATATTCCCAAAGAAGATAAAATATAACAACAAATTCTAAATACAAATCAGATGTGGAAAATCTAGACACAAGCACTGTAAAATCTACAGAAAACTACCTCTATTTTTCAAACTATCTTACAAGTTGGGCATCGATCTCCCATGGGATTCAGTAATGTCACTTCTAGCTGCTTTACTAAAAAGAACAGAAGCAAATACACAACTAAATTTTGTTCGTAAATGGTCTCTACAGCATTATTTATAAAAGCTATCACAGGTAAGCCATCATGCACTCATTCATATGGAAATGGAAAAAAAATCATTGTTTTCATAGAAAATGAAACCAACTGATGAAACTGATGAGCTAGCTATGACAATATCATAAGGTAACTTTGGTGATTTTCAAATAAGTTATTACAATGAATTACTTTGGATTGTTTTGTATTTTTTTTAACATGATCATGTGTGTTTATATGGACCTAAGTATGTGTGTGTGTGTGAATGAGTGTACGATGCATATGCATGTGTGTGCCTGCAGGTTGGTCAGAGCTCAGTTTCAGGAGTTGGTCCTTGTCTTCTACTATGTGTAATACAGAGTCATTTTGTTTTTGCCCATTGCAAACAACAACTTAGCTGGCCAACAATCTTTCTGTAAATTTAATGTCTCTGTTTATTCTCACCATAATATCAGTGCTATTACAGATGGAGTTTACCATATCCAGTTTTATGTGGATTTTAGAGTCTGAACTCAGGTCCAAATATATTTCTGGCAAGAGCAACCCACTGAGCAATCTCCTCAATCCACAATACTGTATTTTCAACTCTGCCTAAGCATAAAATATTCTATGGGGTTTAGCTATAACCTGAATACAGCAAAACGAGATCTACAGAATGTTGCTATTTCTTCAGGCCTGAGTCATATTTACAGAAAAGTGAAGACCTTGTCGTCACATAGTAGAACTGGAAAATCATATTAACACTAAATGCTTGCATAAAAGAAATTAAAAACCTGTATTAGGTGTAAATATGCTTTTGAAGCCATTGTAAGTGTGCAAACAGAAGTAAGGACTGCTTTACAACTTTCTTATTACAATTGGATCAATTAACTTGTGACAACTATAATAAAATCTATTTCATACACACAAATAAAAAATGATAAAAGAAGTTTATAGGAAGCCCATAGCCAACATCACCTGAAAAGGAGAGAAACACAAAGCAATTCCACTAAATTCAAGAACAAGATAAATTTGTCTACAGTCTCAATGATTATTTAATAAAGTTCATATAGTCTTAGCTAGAGCAATAAAACAACTGAAGATCAAGGTATACATACAATACTGAAAAGGGAAAAGTCAAAGTATCTGTATTTGCAGATGATGTGATATAATTGACCCTAAAAAGTCAACCATTGAACTCCTACAGCTGATAAATACTTTAATCAAAAAAGCAAAATACAAAATAAATTCACCATAATCAGTAGCTCTCCTATATACAAATGATAAATGGATGAGAAATAAACCAGGGAAACACACCTTTCACAATATTCTGAAATAATATAAAGTATCTTGAGGTAACTCTAACCAAGAAAGTGAGAGACTTGCATGATCAAAACTTCAAGTTGAAAAAGAAAGATGTTGAAGAAGATATCAGAAGATAGAAAGATCTTCCATTTCCATGGATCAGTAGGATTAATATTGTAAAAATGGCCATCATACCAAAAGCAATCTACAGATTCATGCAATCCTCATCAAAATTTCAACACAATTCTTCACAGATCTTGAAAGTGCAATTCTCTGTTTCATATGGAAACACAGAAAACTCAAGAGAGTAAAACAATCTTCAATAATTAAAGAACTGTGGGAAGTATTACCACCCCATATTTCAAATTGTACTACAGAGATACAGTTACAAAAACCAACATTAGTGTTGGCACAAAAACAGGTACATTGATGGATGGAATTGAATTGAAGACTAAGATTATAAATTCACACACCTATGGACTCCTGATTCTTTATAAAGAAGACAGAAATATACAATTAACAAATGGAAGCATCTTCAAAAATGGTACTGGTCAAACTGGGTGGCTGAATGTAGAAGAATCCAAATATATCCATATTCATCACTCTGCACAAATCTCAGCTCCAAATGGATCAAAGATCTCAGCATAAAACAAGATAAACTAAACCTGATAGAACAGAAAGTAAGAAATAACATTAAACACATTGGCACAGGAGAAGACTTTCTGAACAGAACACTAGTACCACAGGCACTAAGATTAACAATTAAAAATGGAACCACATGAAACTGAGAAGCATCTGCATGACAAAAGACATCATCAGTTGGACAAAGTGGCAGCCTACAGAATGGGAAAAGAGTTCTACTAATGACACATCCAACAGAGGGCTAATATCCAAAACATATAATGAACTCAGAAGACTAGATATCGAGAAAACAGATAGCCCAATTTTAAAAAGGGGTACAGATCTAAAGAGAATTCTCAAAAGTGGAAACTTTAATGGATGAGAAACACTTCAGGAAATTTTCAACATCTTTGCCATCAGGGAAATTTAAATAAAATTTACTCTGAGATTTCATTTTACATCTGTTTGAAAGGCTAAGATCAATAACACAAGTGACAGCTCATGTTGGTGAGGATGTAGAGTAAGGAGAGCACTCCTTAATTGCTGATAGGAAGGCCTTTCACAGCTACTATGGAATTTAGTGTGGCAGTTACTCAGGAAGATGGGAATTGGTCTACTTCAAGATCCAACTATACCACTCTTGGGAATATACCTAAAGAATATTTTATCTTACCACAGAGACACCTGTTCAATTATGTTTATTGCTGTTCTATTCATAACAACCAGAAATTGGAAACAACCTAGATATCCCTAAACAAGAGAATAAAGACAATGTGGTACATTTACACAATGGATTATTACTCATCCATTAAAAAATAATGAAAGCCGGGCGGTGGTGGCTCATGCCTTTAATCCCAGCACTTGGGAGGCAAAGGCAGGCGGATCTCTGTGAGTTCGAGGCCAGCCTGGGCTACCAAGTGAGTTCCAGGAGAGGCGCAAAGCTACACAGAGAAACCCTGTCTCGAAAAAACCAAAAAAATAAAAAAATAAAAAAAATAAAAAAAAATAATGAAATTGTGAAATTCACAGGTAAATGGATGGAGCTAGATAAAATCATCCTGAGTGAGGTATCCTAGACCAGAAAGACAAGCGTGGTACATGTTCACTTATATGTGGATATTAGCTATTCAGTCAGGGATAGCCAAGCTATAATCCATAGAACCAAAGAGGTTAGATATACTGTTTGGGACTAGGGAGGACAAATAGAGCTTGTTAGGAACTAGAATAGATAGTTATGGATAGATGGAATGGGGTGATCAAATGGGGAAGAGCTGAAAAGATGGCGACAGGACATGGAAAAGGGTACAAGGGTAGTGCAGAATGGGATAAGGAAGAAAATATGATATGGGGAGAGGCAGCTAAATTAAGGGCAATTTGAGAGGTATTATGAAAACCTAATACAGTAGAATTCTCATAAAATGTATACATATATGAAGAATATCTAAATGCAATTGAAAAATAATAGTAAGACAGAGTCTGAAATTGCTATCTCTTGTCAACAGATGATGCTTCCAGGCCCAGGATTGAATTTTTAATGAGTTTTTGACCAAAGAGTTCTCAAGCTGTTGCCAAGACTGTAGCTTGCTCTCACAAACTCACGGCAAGAACCTATTGCTGAAGACAACACCTACAGAACTCATTGAATATCCAGAAGTCAAGATGGTGCCTATCTAGAGTCCTAACCCCTATGTTCTAGTGTCTTTGGTTCAGGAATGTAATCTGCACACCAGCCCAGTCACGAACCCTTAGATAAACAACGGTGTCTGCCTGCAAGATATAGCACAATGCTTTTTGATCTAACCAACCAATATCTGATTTGACTTAGGGCCTACTTCATGAGATATAATTCATATCTGGCATTGCTTGAGTGATTAGGATCCTAGATTAGATAGATCAGGGACCTAAAGTAAAACCTGACATTGCTGTTAAAAATAACATAGCAATAAAATGATTCCTAGTGACATTTTTATATACTCATAGATCAATGCCTTGCTCAACCATAATCAGAAAAGCTTCCTCCTGCACCAAATGGGAGCAAATGCAGAGACCCCAAGCCAAACATAATGCAGAGAATGAGAAACCCTGGATAGTCAGCCCTAAATGGGATACTTCCATCAAAGCATTCACTTCAGGGCTGAGGGAACCTAGTAGAAGTGGAGGCAGAAATAGTGGAAGAGCCAGAGAGGATGGATGACACCAAGAAAACAAGACCCTCTAAATCAACACGATCAAAGCTCATATGAACACACAAAGACTGAGGTAGCATTCACTGGGCCTGTATAGGTTTGTACCAGGTCCTTTGTTTATATATTATGGCTTCTAGTTTAGTTTTAGTTTATTTGTGGAATTTCTGACTGTTTAGATGGATCTCTGTTTCTTGTGCCTTCTTTTGGTCTCATTTTTTCTGTTTGATTGTTTTGTCCAACTTTGATGTGTTAGTGCTTTTTTTATTATATTATATTTCACTTTTTACAGTATCCTTTAGAAGCCTGTTTATTTTTAATAGAGACAAAAATAGGGTGAACTAGATGAGAGGGGATGTTGGGAGGACCTGAGACGAAGAGAGATAGGGGAAACTGTAATTAGGATATATTATGTGAGAAAAAAGTCTATTTTCAATAAGAAGAAAATGAAAGTAATGATGAATCCAGCTTTCCACCAGGGATTAATAGACAGCAGCTGTGTCTAAGGAATTTTGTCAATGAAATGACTTCAAAGGTGAAGTTTAACTGCTTGGAAGAACAAATTCTCCTGTGAGACATGAGCATGAAAGAAAGGAATTTCTAAAATAATAAATATGATGAAAAGTTTAGGTAGCCAGGGAAAATTGAAAATCAAATAAGAAGCAATTTCTTTTTCAGATTTGAAAGCTTGTTTCTTATATGCCAACTTTTTGGAAATTTATTTTCCGGGATATATATATATATATATATATATATATATAATATTATTACAATAATTATACAGTACTTATATATACAAATGTTCTTATATTTAAAACAGCATAATACATTCATTTTCAAAGTAAAGAGTACAGATAAAAAATATTCTGTAAAGCAGTGCTCATACTATCCAATATGCAAGCTATTGTGTATTTATTATTTATTTATTCATGGATTAATTTTTTTATCAAACTAGACTAAAATCCAAGAGCTATTATAATATTATCTGGTATAGATAATATTATATATCTAAATTATAACTCTTCTAAATTAGTAAGTATTATAGTCTTCATATTGTTTTTTTCATGTAGTATTGAGATCCTTTTCCCCACACTTTTAACAACAAAGTTCTCTCCCTTAAAATTTTTTTGCATGTATACAACCCATATTGGTTCATCTACAATGAAACTTCTGAATTTAAGGCTTAGAGAATGTTTCAGGAGGTGGGAACAGAACATTTATAAAAACCAGAGAACCAAGCTGCCTGCTGATAGGTAGTTTTTTCTACATAAGACAAAAAGGCTGAACCTATAAAATCTCAACAACATGGTTGTCCAAAAAAAGACCAGCATAATGGCATTGCAAGTCAACATACCAATGTGGACGGGTGAATTTCAGAAGGCTCCACAGCTAAATGAAGATCAGTAGGCAATTAATTGCTGTCAAAAGAGGAAGATTCACTTTTCTCTGGGAGTGAGCCCCTTAATAGGTTATTCAATTGCAAACAGACACTAAATACAGGTGGATATTAGCAACACCAAATGGACTAAGCATATTGTGTGTGTGTGGCGGGGGGGTAACCATAATTAAAGAAGAAGGTCATGAATTTGAGAGGGATACAAGAGCACAGGAGCTAGAGAGAAAGTCAAGATGATTAAAATATAGTTGCATGTGCAACATTCACCCTAAATGAAAAAAAAATTAAAAAGAATAAAATAAATCTTTTTTTCCTGTGTCTTCTTCATGACTGCAGGGAGAAGGATCTGTTAATCCCCACAAGGGCCTCTAGATTTTGGCTGAAGTGCCTCACTGCTGAGAAATAAACTTCAGCTTCTTCATTAGCAACTAAATATGGTCCAGACCAAGGGTTCAGCACTTATTTGTATATAAGGGATAATGTCAAAATCAGATGGTTGTCACAGCATACTCAAAATTAGAAAACATTCAAAACAGCAGCAATAGTTACAGTTCAATGTCTAGTATAGTATAATGACATCTCAAACACTCTAGACAAGCTTCTTTTTTTCTTTTTGGTTTTTGGAGACAAGGTTTCTCTGTGTAGTTTGGTGCTTATCTTGGATCTTGCTCCACAGAGCAGGCTGGCCTAGAACTCACAGAGATCCTCCTGGCTCTGCCTCCAGAGTGCTACAATTAAAGGTGTGTGCCACCACCGCCCGGCTTAGACTAGATTTTTATTAAATGTTTTTGTCAAATTTTAACAAGATTCTCCGTTGAGCTCTATGAAACTCTAGAGATAAGGCCTGCCTTAGCTAAGTATATCACAACTATCTTTCCAATGCTTGATAAAATACAGATAATACTTATTTCAGAAAGCTTTATCTTACCCTTTAGAAAAACAAATTCTACAGATCTATGGTCTGCCAAAATATACTCATGAAAACTGTACTAGAAAAATTGAAATGCTTATGAGTGTATGTTTGATGCCATTTTCTGCCTAAGATATGCTTGATTTAATGTTCTTTCACTTAGACTTTCATCTAATGAATAGAATTCTGTACTTGTAATGCATGGAAGACTGGATAAAGGACTAATCATAGACTTTCAAGTGGACTCATTTTGGAGCATTTGGTGCAGTTTCCTTGGTATTTCTAGAAGACACTTACCAACATGGATGCCTAAACATTACCTGATCAACTAAATAGCTAATAGACAGAAATGGGGAAGGGAAAAGCTCATGTGGACTCTCATGTTTACTCTCTTCTGTTGCTAAGATTTTCTTTCCCACTAAGTCACTTTGTTAGCTTGAGTAATACCCTCAATGCTGGGGCCTGGGCTCCCTGAAACGTTCTACAAATACTTTTTTATCTACCAATGATTTCTCGGATAAGAATTGAAGATTAATTGGTTAATTCTAAGACAAATACAAACAACATAGCTAGTACTATGTGTTTTTAAGATGAATGCATTTGTCTCCTTCCTTTTGGAGGTCACCTACAAAATAAATGAAAAAACTGCCAATAATAAAAATTAAATTTTAAAATCTGTTAGGTACAACATGAAACATAAAGATTTACTTTTGTATGCAGTACACCACAAGGTATGCTTTTAAGTCCTGTAATTGTTCGTTTGTGCATCATGACACTGACTGTTAGCAAGACAACTCATCCCTCAACTTTTTCTAATTTCATTGGGAATAATAACAATACTGGTTGCTTAAAACTACTGTGAAGATGAATGAGTAATGTGTGTTAACAAAGATCAGTGTTTGGATCATAGTGACATCCTCCACCCATGACTTCAAAACCAATAGTATAGACTAACTAATAGAAAAGTCAATATTTTGTTAAGCATCTTTTATTATGTGTAGCTGAGATGATAAGGCTTCACCATTAGAATTTTTAGAATAAAATAAATATAAGTATCATGATAATTCTCCCTTCACATCTTCAGCACTCTTCTTTTCTGAGAGAGATTCTCACAAATCCTTTATTATAAGCACCTTTATTTTGTGATCCTGCAGGACAAAATGATGATTAGTGGATTATATTATGTATTTAAAATAATAAAATGAGGGAAATCTCAAACTTGTAAATAATAATATATACAAAATTGATAATCATGGTACTAATGCATTGAATTTATCCATTTCAATTCTTAATTTTTCTCATATACACCAACGGTAGAAAACATTTTATTTAATTGAAGTTTACACATTTTTAGACTTATGTGCTCTATAGCACATGCTAAAAATACATGTGTACCTACAGATACTGAAGTTATAATTTTAATGTTCTCATGTTTTCTCTTGAAATGCCACCTCAAAATATATAGCACTATAATCCTTTCATTATGTTGAATATTTAAATATATTGGAAAATAAATTCATTTTGTGTGGTTTTGAGAGATAACCAAATACGTACTTGAAGATAAAGTAATATATTACAGAAGGTTGTGGATTAAAATACTTGGGGAACTGCACATTTTATTTATTCTTTGTTGGTTATTTAATGACTATTATTCAGTAACTGTTTTGAACTTGACTTTACAGCTTCAGAATGGCTAGTATAAGTGAACAGCAAGTTCTTGGAGATATACAGAATTTGGGTCTGGTTAATTTTGGTTTGTGATTTTTTTCATTTTCAAGTTATTTATAATAAAGTTTTAATTTAAAAAAAGAGGAAAAATATCATCATATAAATAGAAATACTTCATTTCAATATCTCATAGTCCATGGTCTTATTTATCATGTAGACACACAAAAGGAACAAAATTGTATAATAATTTATGTTCCATAACTGAATTTATATGTATTGGTTGGGATAAAATATAATCTGTCTAACATGAACAGAAAGTAAATACAGCTCTCAATAAACTTTCTTAATTTTAATTTTATATGATATTACTTTAAACAGAGATTTCTAGAACTCCCAATTATAATAAAAAGTAAGCATCATGTAATCATTATTATCAATGTACAACGTTTCTAAGAATCTTCCTTGCTGAATTGCCTAGGTTAGAAATGGGTAAGCAGAGTGTTCATGAGATGAGGGGGCAGGATGACAGGAGCAGTCATTTTATCTCAAAGTATCTGCGCTGATTGTGGTGACCAAGATCCAGAAAAGACCCAGAAATGCCAATGGCTTCTAGTTTCTTCTCAGTTTCCAGTCCCCATTATGGACCACTGGCTTGCTGGTCAAAAGAAGCTCGGGCCTATTATACAAAGGTGGTTCTCTCCATACCATTGAGTCTCCTCAAACCTAACCATCCTTTCCCTTTGTGGGTGACTTTGACCCTCATTATGCTACCTGTGGATCCTTTGAACATCCATCCCCTTACCCCAGGGAGACTTGCTTGTCTAGATATCTCTTGTATATTCCTATAAATTTCAGTTTCTCTAAGGACTCCTTATGGTACCTTATGTTGCTTTACTTGAGGATGGATATTGTCCATTCTCCAAAATCATTTCTCTCCAAACTGTTCGTTGTAAAATAGGGAGAGACAAATATAGAAGGATTAAAAACTGGCTATTAGTTCATCAGGCCAATTTAGAGTATGGCTTTTGAAAGTCAGCATAACCTCTGGGATTCTTATCATATCTAATAAAATTGATAAGTGATATTAATATTGTCCTTAAATATTAGGTTTATAGCATATAAGTGTCATCATTAGGAAATTGTTATGAAAATTCAACTAAGTTATTTGCACAGTTTTTATCCTATTAACTTTGTGACACTCTATTGAATTCACCTTTGTCTACTCACCTTCATTCTCAAATATTTATATTCTTTTAACGAATTCCCTTGACAAACATCCAGCGGAATAGAAAAGAGCAAAGCTTAAATTAATTAGTTTTTCTTTGTAGGTACAGCAATATAAATGTTGATTTCTGAAAACTTAAATCTAATTATGAAAGAATTTTATTTTCCTGTCAATGAGATAATGAATGAAATTCTATACTCAAACTATGCATTTTAAAGCACTGATATTCGTGGCATTTTCTTACACTGGTGATGATGTTATTTTCACCCTGTTATGTTTAAGACTATATTAAGCAAGACCACTTTGAATACCTCTATAGATGACACTGTAGACAGGTCATACATACTGGAATACAACTATCTCTCAAGGGATAGAGAATGCGTGTATAGGCACAATACTTTCTCCCCAGAGTTCCAATCGCAAATTCATCTGGGCTATTGGGCAGGATTTTCTTAAGGAAAATATTATAGTAGAATTCAAATGTTAAGATTGGAAAGCTGACTCTAAAACCCAACATTTATCCACAAATTCAAATGAAATTAAGTGATTTCAATTAAGCTGCAGACACAAAATATTGGCATAGGTAAAATGAGCTGCTTTTTATAACAGAGCTGTCTATCTTAATATACTAATAAATACTGAAACCAGACAATGAGGTGTTAACCTAAGGCTGTCAAACACACCGAAATATGATCATACTATCCAAAGTGACCATAAAAAGTAAATAACTTATTCTAACCTTGAAATGTGATAGATATAAAAAATGTTAAATACATAATACAGAATAATAACATAACTATTCAGAAAAATTACCGTCAAGAAAGTATATCAAAAGGTATGTAAATGAATAGAGACATTTCATTTTAAAAATATTTATTTTTAAATGTGGTGTGTGTGTTTGTGTGTGTGTGTGTGTGTGTGTGTGTGTGTGTGTGTGTGTGTGTGTGTGTGTGTTTGTATCTGTGTACTTGAGTGAAGGTGCCTGATGAGGCCAGAAAAGGGTGGCAGATTTTCTGGAGATATGTTTATGGGTTGTGAACCACTAAGACGGAAAATGCAAACAGAACTCATGTCATCTTCAAAAGCAGTATGTACTCTGACCTTTAATCCTTCTTTCCAGCCTCTAAATGAGGATGTATGAAAAATAAACTACAATCTAATGAATAAGAGAAACTACTATATATATGGAAAATTGAATCTCTACATTATCAATGAAGATTTATATGAGTATAATAATCCAGAGTTAGGCATTCACTGTAAAAGAGATGGAGACCTGGAAAAATTACTAAGTGGTATGGAGGGCAGAATAAACACAGAGAATGCTAATTTAATTGGTTGTCCAAAGTGAGAAAATAAAACAGTGATTGTAAGTTCTCCAGATGTGACAGAGGTGAGCAATGAGAACCATTTAAATCTGTGTTAACATTAGGGAAAAAAGAGCAGTAATTTGGGCCCCAATACCATGAGAGAACAAGGTAAATCAGCCTTCAAAATAGATCTAGATAAAACCCAGACAATAAGAAAAATATGTTCAGAGTATTATGAGAAAAGTAGATCTACCCGGAATGCTGTATCTGCCAAAAATACTACTCAAAGATATATATATATATTTAATACTAAGATGGTTCTCATAAGGGAGTATGACAACAACTGGAAAGAGATGTACATGAATGAAAATGTACTTGTTTTTCTAACTGTACAATTTATTTCAAAAGCACTAGTATCTAAGATCTTAAATATTCTTATTTCCACTTGCCTACCAATGTACACATCCATTTGCTTAGCAGTTTTACAAGCTCACAAAACATGAGGACAACAAATATTTATAAGAATATTGTTAATTAAAAAACTGGAAAATATGTTGATAAGAGGTCATTAGAGAATAGTTTGTGAAATTGTGATGTGCCCCAAGAGAGTATTACATGAGTGAAAATAATCAAACTGCAAAGCATGAAACAAGGCAGATTGGTGAAATATGCTATTGATGGAGAAATGCAAACCCCAGAAACCTCTGTACAATTTAATACTTTACAAATATCTAATAAATATATTTGTAAAATGTATTTTTATATTTAAATATGAATCCTCAAACTAATTGAAAGCCAATAACAGAAGAAAAAGATACCTAAATATAAATCAAAATCTCCCTTTTCTGGAGGAAAAGCAAGAAAATAGCGTAAAAGAAGACAGACATGAGGGAAAAAGGTCGACCTATAGGTAGCTTTTTTTCTTAGAATGATTATTAGGTTTACATTTGTTTATATAGTTGTTAATTAAAGTAATGAAACTGAAATATAACAGGATAGACCTGTTTAAATAAATCTACAAATATTTAAATTTAATTCTCTATAATTTCTGACTTTTAGAAAGAAATGTGTTTAGTAGGGTTTACATGAATCTAGTTTTGCAGTCAGTTCAAATGCCCATTTCCTTTCTTTGGCTCTGTGGAACCCTTTGAAGTTTACTGTAGGCTATTATTTTGTGTTGCAGTAGTTTCCTGCTGCTGCATCACACATTCTGTGGTCAATCTGAGAGAGTGTTAACTTTTTGTATAGCCTAGACAACCCTCAAGTCCACTGAAAATTTATTGAAAAATAATAGTGTACACCAGATGCGGTCTCTATGTATACGGTTCATTGTGGCTATGTGCATTCAGACTCAAGTGAAATCTGATGGGGACATTTTAGAATTCTCAGGTACCTACACTGAATGTTCAGCTTGAGTCTTACTGAATGAGGTTGTGTCTTCTTTATATACAACTATGAACTTAACTAGTGTTCGGTAATATTACTGTTTTCACGGAAGTAGGACATGGCAATAGAAGGCTCTAAAAGTGGGAAGACTATTATTTGATAGATAAATTTAAAGTCTGTAGCTAGAGTTTTTCTGGTCCTGCCTGGACAAATCTCTCTCTCCCGCCAGTACCACAGCTGCTCAGACCCAACCAAGTAAACACATAGAGATTTATATTACTTATAAACTGTATGGCCGTGGCAGGCTTCTTGCTAGCTGTTCTTATACCTTAAATTAACCCATTTCTATTAGTCTATACTTTGGCACGTGGCTCGTGGCTTAGTGGTATCTTAACATCTCCTCATGGTGGTGGCTGGCAGCTCTCTCCCTCTCACCCTTCCACTTGTCCGAATTCTCCTCTCTCCTTGTCCCACCTATACTTCCTGCCTGGCTACTGGCCAATCAGTGTTTTATTTATTAACCAATCAGAGCAAAACATTTAACATACAGAACATCCCACAGCAAAAGTCTTCTCTTCTTGTCTTGAAGCTGGTGTCAGATCCAGTCCTAAAAATGTATGGTATTGGCTCTCTTTCATTCTACATCTTGGTCTCAGTGATTTCCGGGGTGGGGGGGTGGGGGGGTGGGGGAGAAGGGTACATTGAATGTACAGACACTCATGTTTGATATCCTGAGAATGAAAGAAAAGGAGTGAATATGTGTCAAGGCTTTATAGTAAGAATTCTTTGACAAAGTTAGAACTAAGTGCTCCCAGTTCTGGGGGGGGGGACATTTCAAAGTTATCTCTTAATTAGTATCTCGCTGTATAATCTTTTCATTTCCCTTGTGTTGCAAGGGAAATAAAGGTAGGCATCAACCTAACACAGCAAGTCCATAAAATGTGAGCTGAGGTCAGTGGATCAGCAGTTCAAGTTGAATGATACCTCGACTTGTCAGAAAAGGAAGAAGACTTCAATAATTCATCATCCATGTGTCTTTAGGCAGAAGCTATTCCAGTAACCACAAAACTGAAGATTATGTAACTAGACCAGAATCTGAGTGTAAAGTATATAGGCAGAAGATATCATCTATTTAGAACTTTTTTACTCCATAATTAAATAATGCTCCAACTTACTATTTTGTTTCTAAAATGCTTTATAGTTATATTACAGTTCATATGACCCAAGTCTATGAAGGATAAGAAAAAAGCAATAGCTTACATATGTTCTAAATTTGATTATCATCCAGGAGTTTAGTTTTTCATCAAATATAAGCTTATTTTGATTCAATTAAATGTAATAGTTTTCAAATACAACTTCACATAGATCAGTATTATCAAAACATCTGGAGGTCTTTTTTCCTCATGTATATAATAGAAACAAAATAATACTGATAGTATAATTAGAAGATGATGAGGTTTTAAATAAAATGAAATATTAGTATAAACCATGATATGGCTTTATTAGTAGTAAGTTCTTATCATTTGGGGTTGGAAAAGTCCAGTCTTAGGAACTAGGTAATCTATGCATTAACAAATGGTAGTTACTTCATGTCTGAAATCATGGCATCTTCAGAATGATAGGACAAATCTCAGACACTGACTATGGGAGATGAAGGTGATCTTCATTTGAATGGTAATCTACAGTCAAAATTATTAGGATGTTTCAAGATACTTGGTTCAAAACTGAATCACTGCCTCCCAGATACTTCATTTTCTGTAAGTAGCAGCTATGAATTCAACTGAGCAGTGATTCACTGGGGCAAAATATGGTATATCATTGTTAAGAAATAAAAATGTAGAGAGTGGCTACTGGTGTGATTTAAGTCAAACTATAGGGCAACAGAAAGCAGTAAAGGCAATGATTCTCTTTGGGTGGTGTATATTCCCTTGATATGTGTAGAAATAAGTAATGTGAAGAGTAAGGGCTTCAGAGGGGTGGGAGGGAGTGGAGGCACTGGGTTCAATCCCTGCCCTTATTTCTTAAAATATTGAGACTCTGGTCCATGCTAAACTCTGTGTTGCTAGGGTCCAGCTGTCAGAAAGGGTAATGATAGTCATTCTCCTCCTAGGGCTTTGGTTATTTTGCAAAGAAAAATAAATGTCGCTATTAAATCCCTGCATGCAGTGCTGGAATGTAATGATAATAAGCACAGGGGTTTGAGCCAGACGGCCTCTGTTTGAATCTTGGCATTGGCACTTACCAGATGTGTGGCCCTTGGCAATTTGCTTAGCATCTCTCTGGCATATTTTCTTAAAACTATAAAAATAGCAAGGGTGATAATAGTATCTATTTCATGAGGATTAAACTAGTTAATATTTTTAGTCTGCTTAAACCAATGTTTAAAAATCTTAAAAATACTACTATAATAAGTAATCTGTTAATAAAGAAAATGTGTGGAGAAATTATTACTATTCAGGAAACTAGGATTATAAATTTGTATATTACTGAAATTCTTGGGGCCAATAGTTCAGGTTGTTTTGTTCATGGCCTGGAGTACCTACACAGAATATCAAATCATTCTGATAATATTCTCTGGGAAATCAAAGGAGGAAGTTTCGACAAAGCTGGAACCAAAGTCTGTGCTCTAGCTGTGAATAATCACAGCTGGCTTGCTTTAAAAGGTTAGAGGATTAGAATGTTAATAATTTTGTATTTCTTAAGCAAATATGTTCAAACATGCAATGAACAGCTGTTTCCATGGAAGAGTAAGCTGCTGACAAGCCTCGTCCTTTTAAAGGGAAGATATTTTTGATCACATAAGAGTGCAAAAGAGTGCTTTTAAAATGTCTTTTAATGACAGGAAACATAAATATTTTTTCAGATCTTTAACTGAGAAAACAGCTTGTGTAATTTTCCTGAGCCTGAGAAGAATAGACAGAAAGATGAACTTAAAGCCTATGATTATCAATTGTTAGGATATAAAAGAAAATTGGTTAGGAAAATAATTGATAATGTGTTAGACATAAAGTCAACACATGAAGTAAAAATGTTGGCTTTCTTTGGGTGGAATTCTCAGTACATTTTTCATAGTCATGCTACCAAAGCATTGTAGAATATGCTAAAGGAGGAAAGGATGTAGACAAAGGTTTATTTTATCCAGTGGTGTCAGAGCGGTTAGTCCATTGTCTTCAGAATTGCATTTAGGAAGTACATTGTGGGCAATAATGGAGCCAAAATTACTCTTTTTGGTGGACAAAAAAAAAAAAAAAAAAGAGAGAGAGAGAGGCAGGAGCCAGCAAACAGCAGCTTGGTAGACCTTCCAACATCCCAGCCCCTGTGAGAGCAATTTCTTCTAGCAGGACCTCCTTCCCAAAGGTTCCCAGTGTTCAATAATACAGATTGAGACCAACCCTTCAATGCTCACTCTTTGGGGGACATTAAAGTTCCTAACTATAGCTGGCTTATGTATTGCTTTATTCTCCTTGGTTTTAATTTTAGCACTAAGAAGTGTCTTTCATTTTGTTTTTGTTTAAGACTGAAAAGTCAGTGATTTCTAGAGTTTGGGAGAATGGTTCAAATATTTTTATATTTTCAATACATTTTTATTATTTCAGGAGTTTCATTCAGCTGCCATTTATAAAAAGGCTGTAAACAAATGGGAAACAATATATTCTCCCATGCCTCACCTTCCTCATTTATAAAATGTGGATTAGGGTATGAATATTTTTGTGGAGTGACAAAGTGTGAAAGAGTTAACTTACTATGAAAAATAGAATAATGCCTAGTAAATAACATATTTATAGTTTTCTTACGTTTTAAATTAAAACTATATTAATACCTTATTTTTTGCATCATCAGGAAATAGATTTAGCTTATGAAACCAATTAGAAGTATAATTTAGACTAAGAATATAGAATAGAAATAGCTGGAAACCAAGTCATATTGTCTGTTAGATGCTCATAGGGTTTCTTTTATGCATATTTTCTCTTTCATGGTTATCATTCTTTAATACTGTGTTCAAAATGTTTACACACTTTCATACCTAGGATTTCTGAGCTAACTGGAAAATTCATTCTGAGAAGGTTTCATTGGCCTAGATTGTTTGACTGTCTTTCTTTATCCAAAATTTCTATGATCTG
The DNA here is from genome assembly GCF_949786415.1 of Peromyscus eremicus. Lineage (NCBI taxonomy): Eukaryota > Metazoa > Chordata > Mammalia > Rodentia > Cricetidae > Peromyscus > Peromyscus eremicus. The sequence goes on along the minus strand of NC_081417.1, from coordinate 107,748,325 downwards.
TGGAGTTAGAACCAGTAGAGTACAAAACCAACAGAAGCATATATTGAGATTAGTGGTAATTATACATTAGAGTGTTGTAGTGTAGACAAATATGCACAGCTGTCTGCTGCAGTTAGGTACTAGAAAATAGCACTTCATTTTAATTTCCTGTATTTTCTGATTTAAAGTTTTCTGGACATAAGGAATTAATTACAAGTGGATTGATCAGTTTGAATATTTGCTAGAATATTTCCATCAAGTGACTATTGACAGTGTGTCTATACAATGTCCTAGATACCATAAAGCCTCAATAGAATACCAAGTGAATAATAAATTTTTTTAAATCCATTAAAATGATTCCATGTTCAGATAAACATAAATAAATCTCCTTCCCCCGAGATGTTATGACTTTCTATAAACACCCAAAACTTAATATGTTTGAAAAATCTATCCAAAAGTGCCAGTGGTATGTAGGTCTCTCTCTCTCTCCTATAATTTTAAATTGTTCTGAACAAGGTAGCTGTGGTGGAAGAAATTTAGAGAAAAATTGCAACTGAAAACTGCTTGATAGTTTGCATCAATTAAACATGTTTACTCTTGTTTTGGTGAAAAGATTTTACACTGTGCTAGAATAACAACATACTGTGAAAGTTCAAAATGATAATAACTTAGAAACATATTGCCAGATTGTGTTTAAAAATAGCTCCAACTAATAATAGCACTTCAGTATAAAATATTGGGAAGTATCATTACTCTCATTCATACATCCTGGGCATTAAGCCTCATGGTATAGAAACACAACAAAATCAAGGAATATGTTGTAGATTTGGTCATTAATATTATATGTATATGGATCAAAACTTGTTCAAGTGAAATTGTTTGTCATTCAGCTACCTTAACTCTCAAGCCATTAGAGCTTGCCATCCCACACACATGTCACATATCATCCTCATGGTAGACAGGCTCCTGTGGTCTTCTATGCCCAGATTGATTTGCTTCTGAGTGGAATGAGATGTGGTGCAGAATTTATGAAAGAAGAAAGACTTTAGGATTACGACAATTTAGATAAGAGTATTGGAAATCAATCCAAAATACTTTTATGTGATATTTTATATGATTCTTATGTAAATTGTATTGAAATGAATATAAATAACATAAATTGTCCAAGATGCATTTTCTAATGCATTTCAAATGCACACATAGTTATATATTAGAGATAAAATAATTTATAACATTATGGATTATTTCTCTTCATTTAAAAAACAGAATAACTGTCAGTCTGATGAGACTGGTGCATATTTGGGTGATAACTTATTTTTTTTTATCTTTAATTTCTTTCTTTCTTTTTTTTTAATTTTTATTTTGCAATGCAATTAAGTTCTACATACAGGCACAGATTCCCTTGTTCTCCCCCCTCCCGCCCCCCTCACCTTCCCCCCAGCCCGCCCCCCATTCCAATCTCCTCCAGGACAAAGCCTTCCTCACAGACTGAGATCAACCTGGTGGACTCAGTCCAGGTAGGTCCAGTCCCCTCCTCCCAGGCCGAGCCAAGGGACCCCGCATAGGCCGGGTGATAACTTATTAATTTTCATCCAGAATTATAACTTTTCACATGTGAACATATTCCATATATTGTGGTGAAAAATATACTGTTGACATATTATATGCTTATTTTATTTAAAATGTATTCCTAAAACACGTAATGGATTGCTTACTTTAATGAAATCATTTGAAAAAAATTGGCAAAATCCTGCATGTCTAAAAAGTAGATTATTTGAAAAGGTAATTGGAATTCAAGCATTCATATCCTAAATGCTCTCAGAAAATATAATCTCAGAGACAAACAATATTTTCCCATTATCTGATGAAATTCAGCCTTTTATAATGTAAAATACAATATAGTAAATGAAGTGCTCGTACCCGTGTGTGGGTTGTTTCATAGTGCAAAGACCATCAATGTTCTTTCCACCCATTTTGTCATTCCTTCATTTCACCAAAACTTTCACAATAACATAAAAGTAAACTGCTTAAATATATCAAACTAAACTCATTTTTATATTGTCTCTTGTCCATAAAAACAATTAAATATCCACGACCAAATAATGTTAAAAATCACAAGAAAGTATAACCCATTTTTTCCTTCCTTCTATACTTCCAGCCAAACCTTAAAACTTATTCATATTTTCTAGGACATTTATTATAGGCTTTGCAGTAACACATCTCCTAATTACACTAGAGAAATTTGACCTTAATCACTTTGTCTGTGCTCCAGTAAAGGTCTGTAATTCCAGGTGTTCAGGGACTGAAAAGTGAGCTTTCACAAAATTGGACACCACATTTCACTGCTTTGACATCTTACAGTAGGAAAATATACTAGACATCTTAGTTTTAAGGTTTCAGGAAATATAATTAACAGTCTGCATACATTTAAAGTATACTAATTGTTATATTATATACAATATATATTGTATGTATTTATATTATATATAATCATTGTATATATACACAATATAACATATATACATATGTAGGTATATAATATAACAATTAATATACTTTTGTTAGTCTGTAAATATATATATATATACATATATATGTATATATATATGTACATACATACACATCCGTGGAACTTCAGAGATTGAAATAGTGAAATTAGCTTTCAAAAATTCCTTATGGCCTTTGTCATCTCTCCTGTCCAAACCCTGAAGTTCCCTTTGCCTCTCAGGAATCCAACAAGTTTTCTGTCATATTTAATTGGTTTATGAGTTCTGGAATTATATATATATGTATATATTTTCAGTATTCTCTGTAGTTGAAGTTTTCCTGTGTCCACCCAGCTCCTGCATCCTTGTGTTTCCACAGCCACACAGACCCAAATAAACACACACAGGCTAATATTATTTAAAACTGCTTGGTCATTAACTCAGGACTACCACTAACTAGCTCTTACACTTAAACTCAGCCCATTTCTGTTAATCTAGATGTTGCCATGTATTCTGTTGCTTTACCTGTGTGCCTGTCAAATGCTGCTCCCTAGATGGCAGGCTGGCATCTGCTGGCCCCACCTTCTGACCCAGCCTTCTGACCCAGCCTTCCTCTTCCCACAATTCTCTTCTCTGTTTGTCCTGCTTATAATTCCTGCCTGGCTACTGACCATTCAGCATTTTATTTATAAAGAGCGATATCCACAGCAATGCTCTCTATGTTCACTCTTATCTACTAAACGTAGGTATGTTGAAATATATGCATGTTATTACAAGTATAATAGTTCATTTATTTTAAATAAATGACTGTATTCTGTCATATGGATACACTGAAATTTAATACGTATTCACCTAATAATAGATGTGTAGTTGTTTGCAATTATAGACTATGAAGAATACAGCTTTTATGCACACATTTGTTTAGTTTACACCGTTAGAAGTAGAGTGCTATATGTTTTCATATGAATGGAGGCTTAATATTCACATCAAATGCATTTAAATTTAAAAAAAAAAGACAGCATTTTTCAAATGCTTGGCAAATATATTTCCAATGGCAAAGACCAACAGTTTCGGATCTCTACATATTACTCAATTTTAGTATTGTCTATATTTTTATTATAGTCATTACAGTGTATAATCGGTCATTTTATCAGGAATTTAAGATTTAATTTATTTATTACATTATATGTCTGAGTGTTTTTTCTGAATGTATTATATGTGTATCATATGTATGCCTGGAGACTGGGGAGGCCAGAATCAAGGATACTGTTCCCTGGAACTGGAGTGGTGCACAATTGTGAGCTGCCATGAGTTTAAAAAAACAAATCTAGGTCTCAAGAACAGCAAGTATTCTTGACTGCTGAGCCATTTCTTCAACATTTGTATCAGGATGTTAATTTGTATTTCTTTAATGACTAATAATATTAGCTATTGTTTTTTATTAGCTATTTATATCATTTTATATTTATATCTGCTTTAATTCAATATATGTTATATTTTTCATTTTAAATTAAATATGGCTTATGTTTATATAAATAGAGTTCTTCATATAGTCCACATTTATATTTACATTTCTCAAATATATATTTAGAGAACTTGTTTTTTCTTATACCTCATAGTGTTTGAATGCAAAATATATATAATTATTGATTTTTATCATGTAGATATATAAGTAAAGCCCAATTGTGTCTTCAAATATTTTTGTCCACATTAACTTGCCTTGATATATTTACTACAGATCAATAACACATAAATGCAAACATTTCTTCCATATCATCAGTTTTGTTCCATTGATTTGTATACCTATATTTTTACCAGTTAAACAGTTTACAATTATTTATAATTTATTCTGTTTTGTGACCAATTTTGAAATTGTAGATAGTTCAACTTCTCCAAATTTTTATTTTCTTTCTGAATTATTTTGTCTGCCATTGACAATTTTTATTTCTATATAAATTTTAAGCTCAACTTGTCAAATTCAATAAAATTCCTGTTGGGATTTTGACATAGAATGTATTAAACTTGTAAATCAATTTGTAATGAATTGTATTTTCATAAACATGAAAGGCCTCTTCATTTGCTTTGATTTCCTTTAAATTTTCTGAAAAGTATTTTGCAGGTATCAATAAATAAATCTTGCTGGTGGTATTCTTTTATAAGTTTGTTTAAACATAAATATTTTGTCAGTGTAATACTTTTGTACAAAGAACTTTTAGGTCTTTTCTACTAGCATGTTGAAATTGATTTTTATCGGTTTAACATTATATTCCATGTGTTTGCTAATCTCATGTGCTAAGTGGTGATACACATCTTTAATCCAAGGAAGTAATGTGGCAGGACACAAAAAGGTATGTAAGGCATGAGGAAACTCTTTCTTTAGACTGATGATTTCATAGAAGTTAGAACTATGGCCTGGCTTGCTCTGTTTCTCTGATCTTTTAGCTTTTACCCCAATATATGGCTCTGTTTTTATTTATTATTATTATTATTATTATTATTATTATTATTATTATTATTATTATTACTATTATACGACCTTTTAAGATTTGTGTTAGACTGTACATTTCTCTTTTTTTTTGTTTTTTTAAATTTAGAGTATTGTCTTATTAAGTTGCCCAAGCTGATCTTGAACTTTTGGTGCCTGTTCTAAATTCAATTTATTCCTGTAGCCCTATGTTTCTTGGGTCCCACCCAGTCACCAGCTGTTGAGACAAATCTCTCTCACTTGTGGTCCCACAACCACTTGGACCCAAGTAAACACATAGAGGCTTATATTAGTTACCAATTTTATGGCCTATGGCAGACTTCTTACTAGCTAGCTCTTATAACTTAACCCATTTCTATTTATCTATAAGTTGCTACATGGCCATGGTTTACTGGTACTTTCACATCTTGCTTCTCTTGGCGGTGCTGGTGTCTTCCTAGACTCTGCCTTTTTCTTTCCTTTCTCTCTTCTGGGATATCCTGCCTGCCACTAAGCTGCCTTGCCATAGGCAAAAGCAGCTTATTTATTAACCAATGGGAGCAATATATATTCACAGCATACAGAAAGACATCTCCCATTACTTCCCTTTTTCTGTCTAATCAAAAAAAATGTTTTAGTTTAATATAGTAAAATTATATATAACAAACAGTTATCAAGCAAGAATTACAGTTATGATATCTAGTGTATTTATATTTGGCAAAATTAAAGAAAACATTTTATCATCTAAACTATATTTGTGAGTCTAAAGTTTCATATCTAATTTGTCTTTTATCATAACCAAGGAAAATAATTATAACTATTTAGTCTTCAACTACATCAAAGACCTCAGAAGGATAAAATATTACCTAAGTAAATAAGAAGTGCATTGTAAGTATCCAAAAAATCTAGAATGACAGATACAGTTGGTTATATAGATATGATAAGATAAAAGGATATTGAATCTACTTTTAAAAGGCAACACCTAGTTTTAAATATTTTCCATTGGATTTTTGTATATTATATACAAATTATGTATATTGATATAAATTTGAGATTGATTTTGATAGGAAAATACTGTACCTATATTTCTAATCTTGTTCAAGGTATTGTACCTATACAGCTCATTTAACAATGTAATGCAAATTGCTAGTCCTTGAAAGTTATTATTACCAACTAATAAGGATATAAGAAATGCAGGTTAGTAGTTAGTCATTACAATTGAACTTATAGTCATATTAGGTATATTTTCAAGGTCAAACAGAGATATATTTTAGATAGACAGGTCATCTTCAAACCCTTCAGAGATCTGCACAATATGGCATTTAAAATGTTTAATAGCATACAGTTTTTTTCTCTTTTTTATGACAATGAGACATGTCTGCTCCTGGCAGCACCAATCTACTTCAGAGAGTATGAGCATTGAAGAAACTCCATATGGAGTTTACTTTCATTGTGATAGAAGTTAGCCATTGGGCAAGGAAGTGCCCTCACATCGACTGCTGATAGTATGCTGTCCAAAATGGACAAGCAGGACACACACACACACACACACACACACACACACACACACACACACACACAGGACTGCTGATCCTTGCCAAGACAAGGTAGGAAAGCCCTTTAGGAAATCATGCTTTACAAATGAATCTGTCAGATATAGTAGGCCTGTAGGCCAAAGATGGGTACCCCAACGTTGCAGAGAAATCTAGAGTGACTGCTCAGGCAGCCAGCTGTTTCTGTCATAACTTACATTTTTTTGGAAGTCTCTTTATTGCACTTCCTGTTTAACTAGTGAGTATTATTTCCTTCTAGGGTATCTAACGGAGTTGAAGATTAGATAGTTATAGTTTTCCTTGTTAACAATTTCAGAGAAGAAAACCACTAAAGAGGTGTAAAGTGTACAAGTTTGAAAGACATCAAAAGATAGTTTTGGTAATGCAAATTAGAATAGAAGTAAGTCTTTTGGATTCACAAAGATAGAATAGATAATGCATATTTTCTCTAAATTTGTCAAATGCAAATGGACTAGACAGACATTGTGGATGTATTTATTGCCTGTATATAGTGTATATAGTTATTGTACTTATTGTGTATAGTTTTTGTTATATTAGCTATAACTTTTTTTTATTTTAGACAAAAAAGGGAAATATGATGTTTTATTTGTGTACCCCAATAAAGATTATCTAGGGATCAGAGGACAAAGCCAGCCACTATATTAAACATAGAGGTCAGACAGTGGTAGCACATGCCTTTAATCCTAGCATTCAGGAGGCAGAGGTCCATCTGGATCTCTGTGAGTTCAAGGCCACACTGGGAACAGAACCAGGTGTAGTGGCACATGCCTTTAATTCCAGTGCTAGTTAATCATAGAAGTCTGGAGTTCAGTACAGACAGACAAGAAATGATAGACCTGGGCCAAAAGAGAAAGTGATGTAGCTGGGTGAAGAGAGGAAGTAAGATGGTAAGGAATAGATATGAATATACAGGAAGTAGCTCTCTCTTTGGCTGAAGATTTCCCAGAGGTAAGACATGTCTGGTTTGCTCTTCGATCTCTCCTTTTTCACCCCAATATATGGCTCCAGTTTTTTTTTAAGACAGTTTAGCAATTCATCTTACGTATTCCTCCTTTTCTTGATAAATTAATGTTATAAGTTATTTATAATTATTTTCTTTTCTGGAACAAATTTAGCATTGTGTGTTTTGTGTACTACTGTTTCTTCAGTCCATAATTGTGACCCATTGTTTATTGCTTCTACAGGGGATACTTGGATTTTCCTTAATAATTTTATTTGAATGATAACTTAGGTATAAATCTGTAGTTTAAATTTTTATTATTTTAGGATATCAAGATTTTCTTCTATTCTCAATTCCCACTTAAATTTTATTGTAGGCTAAGAATACACTTTCATTTCAATTTTTAAACTAGTCTTTTAGTACTTTTAATAAGTATTTATATTGATTTTACAACTTTATGTGTATAAGTTTAACACTTATTTTGTTATATAACTTAGCTAATAATTTTCTATAAATTTGTATGTAATTTCTTTCATTTATAGCTGTTGTGTTCTCTTTTACATTCATTCACAATAGTTTTCATTTCATTTTTCTTGATTTTGATTTCATGTTCTTATATTATATTGTTTTATTTATATATTAACAATTTTGTTATTATGAAATGTTCCTCTTGTTTCTAATAGTGTAGTTAAGTTTTAGAAGGTGAGTTTATTAATATAGTGATTTTATTTTTGCTATGATTTTAGGTATATCCCTGATTGTAGCACATATCTCATCAGAAAGCAATACAGATTGATATTTTTCAACAATATTTTAATATTAGAATAACTAGTATTTCTATTGAAAAATATGGAATTTTTCAAATGTAACTTCACCTTCCCTAGAAAAGTGGTTCTCAGCCTATGATTAGTGACTTCTTTGGTATTGAAGGACCTTTTCACAGAGGTCACCTAAGATCAAAGGAAAACACAGAGAATTATGTTACCATTCATAATAGTAGCAAAATTACAGTTATGAAATAGCAATGAAAATGATTTTCTGGTTGGAGGTTACCACAACATGAAGACCTGTATTTAAGGGTCTTAGCATTGGGAAGGTTGACATCCACTGCCCTAGAACTTTGTGCTTGCTACTCTGGTCCAGGTATAGTGGAATTATTGCTTGGGGAAATTTTGTTTCTATTAACAGAGTAAAGAGGATAAAAAAGAAAAAAATATGTGTTCCCCTGTTTTTGAGGTGATTTAAGGAATTATCTCCTGTTATTGTATTTGAATCCCTGGCTCTTTGTTATTTTGAATATGTTCCAACAACTAATTTTTAATGACAGTTGCTTAAATACAAAATCCTGGATGGCTTTTTGACTTGCATTTTGAATGTCGTTTTTTTCTCAGTTCTGTCCTCCATGAGTCTATTAAGGAGTCACATATGTTTAGTCAGTGTTACCTTGAATTATATGAGTTTTATCTAATTTTTTTTGAGGATTTCAGATTTTTTTCATAGTCTTAAATATTTAAATACAACATTTCTTGGAGTATCCCTATTTGTATTTATTCTGGCTTTTATTTTTGAACTTTTAGGCTGTAAAAATCATTCTACTTGGGAAGCTGCATTTATTCTTTGAATATAATTTTGAGTTCTGTCTCTATTCCTCTGCTTCTTGATTTCAGTTACATTTGTGCTAACGTACTTGATGTTGTGTATAGATTCTGAGCATTAGTTTATAAAGTACTCTTTTGAGTTCATATCTCCCTGTCCCTCCCACCCACCACCCCTAGTTTACCCAGATCTCTTCTAGTTCCCCTTCCCAGGGAAATTCATACATCCCTCTTTGGGCCCTCTTTGTTATCTAGTTTCTCTGGGGTCTTGATGAAGGGGAAGGAGTTCTGTCCTACCTTAACTTGATCCTTTCATTATTATTATTTTTATTAATTTTACATAGCAACCACAGTTTCCCCTCCCTTCCTTTCTCCCACTCCATCCCCCACCTGCCCCCATCCACCCTCATCCACTCCTCAGAACCACTTCCACCCACTCCTCAGAAAGGGTAAGGCCTCCCATGGGGAGTCAACAATGTCTGGCATGTTCAGCTGATGCAGGACCAACACTCACCTCCATCCCTCCCACCTCTGGCCCTGGCATCAGGGTTGAGCAAGGCATCCCACCATATGGAATGGACTTAAAAAAGTCAACTCATTCACCAGGGGTAGATCCTGGTCCCACTGCCAGGGGTCCCACAAAACTGTGGCCCACATGCAGAGGTCCTCGTTCGGTTCCATGCACGCTTTCCAGCCAACAGTCTAGTGTATTGTGCTCCCACAAGTTCAGGTCATCTGTCCGTGGGTGTCCCCTATCAGGATCTTGATACCTGCCCCCTTGCTCATATAATCCCTCTTTCTCTCTTTGACTGGACTCCCTTAGCTATGCCTGGTGCTTGAATGTGGGTCTTTGCATCTGCTTCCATCAGTTGCTGGATGAAGGTTCTGTGATGATAGTGTATTCACCAATCGGAATACAGAGGAAGGCCAGTTCTGGCACTCTCTCCACTATTGCTATGGGTCTTAGCTGGGTCATCCTTGTGGATTCCTAGAAATTTCCCTAACATCAGGATAATCAGACAACAATTCACATCTCCAGAGAAGCTATGTAATAAGGAAGACCCTAAGAGGGATGCATGGATTGCCCTGGAAAGGGGAAAGAGATGAGATCTTACAGGTAAACAGGGAGTAGGGGGGTGTAAAAGGGAGAGGATGGCAGATAAGAACATGAGGGAATGGGATCATCGAGTTGAGGGATAGATGGAGTGGGAGAGCAATGAAAGAGTATCTCAATAGAGGGAGCTGTTATGGGGCTCCTTTCATTATAAATCTTCATAAGAGTGAACACTAGTAACTACAAGGCAGCTTTGACCATGTGCTTCTGGATTTAGAGTCAAAAATATAAGAATAGGGTTGAGTTGGAAATATGAAGAGTGCTTTGACATCAGACATGGAGATGCAGAGTTTAGAGTTTGCCCAGATTATTTTTGGTCCTGCTTTAGTCCAGTATTTCCTCATAACACTACCTTCCTTCTATTTGGAATGGTAATGTATATCCTGTGCCATTATACGTTGGGCATACATGATCTGTACACATGATATACAATGTCTCCCTACTACCTGGTGAGCAAGTTGTAGAACTCCCATCTCCTTCTCTAGCATCATGTTTGCCTTCAAACAAAGCTGCTATGTTTTCCACCATGATGATACTGGACTAATCCTTTGAACTATAAGCCATTCCCAATCAAATGTTCTTTATAAGAGTTTCTGTGGCCATAGTGTCTCCTCACAACAATAGAAACCCTAGCAAATACAACAGCAACAGCATTTCTAGGACTCTTTGCTGTTGTCTATATCCTTCTTTCTGGGATTCCCAGGCCTTAATTTGTAACTGGGAAGTCAGCTGAGTTCCATCCTGTCTTCTCCTCTATGCCCTTTTCTGAAAATTGTGGCAAGTGTAAGCTGGGAAAATCGTAGGTCTTCCCTGTTTTGATTTTCAAAGTCTTTTGTTACCTGATATGCATTATCTGGGAAAGTGTTATTCATATACTTGGTGTGATATTTTGGTTTGTTCAATACAGAGGGCTAATTCAGTCCCTGTTACCATATAGATATGAGTGAAAGTTTCCAAAGAGGATTTTCAAGGAAGAATTGAATCTCTTATTAGCTTGAACAAGTACACAACAAGGAAAGAAACATCTTCCACCATTGTGGCCAGGATGTGAAATTAGAATGGAATGTACGATCCTCCATTAAATTTGATACCAATGAACAAAAAAGAAATCAGCCGAGTAACAGATGGTATTGTTTGCAGCTCTGGGAGAGACTTGAGGCTCATAGTCACCATCTGCCTACACAGCATTTTCAAAAACTTAGTATTTAGCAAAGTTTATTGCTACTAGCTTATGAGCATTATGAGACAGATTACCAAATTCCTGCATTCTACCATGCTTTAATTAAAAGAATTATAAGCCATGCATTGAACAGTTACAGAAACTATGTGAAATACTACTACAACTGCCTATTACTCTTCTTGATAGTTTCTGCTTCCTTTAGTTCATTTTTTTTCCAAGAAGACACTTTGACTGAGTTATGTCTTCAAGAGGTCTTAGGGATCTATCATTGGGTTTTGTGCAAGTTGACATAAATCTTACCCCAAACACCTTTATGAAGCCTCACTCTTCATTGGTAGTAAAGTCTGTTTGCACCGATTCTGTGTTCCCTTTTACAGACTGTAAAATGTTGACACCTTTATATTTGGTAATCTCAGCAATAGCAATACATGCTTGATAAATTCTGGGGAAGTTCATTGGCTTATTAGAATATAACCATAAGAACTAAAGTTTAATTAGTAGTTAAAATTTCATGAGTTGTACCTATGATATAGTTGACTCCACTCTTGAATGGAGACTCTACTGCATCTAAGACTACAAGTATCTTATACAGTTACATCATCCCCTTTAATAATAACAGGCTGATAGATAAAGAAGTATCATGTTGTCAAACTGGTCAAATATCAACTTCATACAACTTAAGCTAATACATAAATCAGTTCTGATTATCATATTGAACAACACTGAGGTTGCTAATGTCTGCTAATGATTTTTCAGAAATAAAGGCAGTATAATCATGCCATTATTACATTTAATGTGAAAAAATATACAATATATGCCTCAATACCCATAATATAGATATTTTATATATCTATTATAAAACTGTAATGAAAATGGAATTAACACAAACATGTGCATATTTTAAGTGTCATGAATCACACTAAATTTGACATTTTAAAAATTGTGTAAAAGACAGCTATGAATTCATATGTAGAAATAAAAATATTAGAATAACCAAGAGAATTTTGAAAACAACTATCTGGTTACTCCTAGGTAACATCTACTATGACAAGAACTGTTTCCTAAGAAAACATAATTAAGTGACAATTATCATTGTTCTCTTTAGTTTGGTTAATTCAGTGATATGTGGTACTAAATTTAATATTTAACATTTTTGTAATATTTTGATTTTTTATTAATAGAATAAGAATAAAATATTATATTAATTTATGAATGTTTAAGGATAAAATAATTCAATATGTGTAATATATTTCAATATCTCTTTAACAAACCTAGAGAGGCAAATAGAAGCTAGCTGATTCTTTAGTAGTATTAAGTTCTATGCTAAGTATTTAAAACTAGATCTTATTAATGTGTCTCCTAGTTTTGACATTTTAAAATCTATAACTTAATAGTCTCATTAGGAAACTGTGTATAAGATAAGTATATATTATATGCAATTGTGTGGTGACATGTTAAATTTTAGTCAGTGATACAATATTTACATGCACAGAGAAATGTCAAATAAAAGAAAATAGTAAACATAAGATGAATTAAATACATAGTTGGCAAAAGATATTGTGTCCTATATATTAGATTTTGAAGGCTTGCTGTTATTAAGTACCATAGACTGTGTAAATTAATCAACAGAAATTTGCTTTTTATTTACATTTTGGAGACTTGAAGTTTATGAGGAATGTCTGGCAGAGTTCATTTTTTCTGTACTCCGTGAAGGAGGGATCGCTTCCATACTGGTCTCCTGGACTTGAAGATTGCTGTCTTCTTTCTGTTCATTCATGTCATATCTCTTCTGTATTAGTCTGTTTCAAAATCCTATATTCATATTGGAACAGGGACCATGACAATGACCTTTATTAAATTGTAAGAAATAACATTATCCTAATACTGTCATATTCTACGCTCCCACAAATTTAAGAATTCAAATACTCATTGTGTGGGGATACATGAAGCCTAGAAATGCTTCTTTAGGGAAAGAAAATGATAGAAATTTTCACTTTTTTTTGAACTCTAAATAGATATACCTTGTTGACAGACAAATTGTAGTTTTTAATTATTAATATTAAAATGTACAAACCGTAGACATGCAATTTCACTTTAGTGCCAAAAATTTATTGCAGAAAACTGGGTTAACAAGCTTTTCATTGAAATAAATCTCATGCTGAGAAAAATGGAAAGATTGTATCATGTCTAAACCAAGTATGCACAATCTATGAATGAGATTTAAATGGACAATACTATGGTATTAAGTAATGTGAGCCAATATTGGCCATATCCAGTAAGTGGTGTGCTTAAAAGTTCTTTTCACTTTTGACAATCTGAATCTAATTCACATAAGTACATCATACACCTAAATTCTGAACATGCCATAGGAAGATTGTAGAGAGTTACCCATTTGAGAATCTAACCATCTCAATGGTACAAGATAAACAGCACTTGTGAATGGCTTTGCATTTATGACTAAGAAAAAGAATCTCTTGTAACAAAGTAGTAATCCATGTTTGAGTTCTTCAAATGAGACTGCTTGAGTATCTGAAAGAATAAGAAGTGAAATGATGTGTTTGCTTAAGTATCATTGATAATTTATTTCCTCTTCCAATATTTTTACTTACTTCCCCTTATTTTAGTCTTACTTACCTGTCTTGTCATACTTTTGGCTTCTCCATGAAAATATAACATTATGGAGGATTTTGTTTTAATTAATACCTCTAAGAAAAAATTACTGTTTTCATATCCTTGTGCTTTATGTGCATTGCTCTTTACTCGTAGACTTGCTGTTTTTATTGCCCCTTAATTTCTCAGAATCATTTTATCTCAACAATTCCTACATATGGAAAAATTCAAAATTGTATGTTTTTCTATATATCCTAATAAAATCATTTATTTTGTTTTGTTTTGGTTTGGTTTGGTTTGGTTTGGTTTGGTTTTTTCGAGACAGGGTTTCTCTGTGTAGCTTTGCGCCTTTCCTGGGACTCACTTGGTAGTCCAGGCTGGCCTCGAACTCACAGAGATCCTCCTGGCTCTGCCTCCCGAGTGCTGGGATTAAAGGCGTGCGCCACCACCACCCGGCAAAGGAGATGGCTCAGCCGTTAAAGCCTAGGCTCACAACCAAAAATCATTTGTTTTAACAGATATATGTACCCATAAAATACTTCAGTATTTTTATGAAGTATTTAATGGCTGGCAGCTGATTAGTATGCTCATACTCAGGAAATATTTTATTTTATGGAAGAACTTATAATCATTAAGAAAATAAGTTTATATTTGACAGTATAATTTAGAAAGCAACATACTTTGTGGGTATGAGTGTGTGCATGTGAGTGCAGATAGAGGCCTGTAGGCAAAATCAGATGTCATTATTGCTATTCTACTTTATTTTTAATTCTTTTATTTAATTTTTTCCATACAATATATTTTGATTAGTATTTTCCCTCTACCAATTTCTCCCAGATCATCCTCCACCAAACTTCATGCCATTACCAACCAGAAACAAAAACCAAAAAACTAAAATCAAGAATCAAAAAAAAAAAAAGCAAAAAGAAAAAACAGCAATAAAGTGAAAATAAATTCCAATTCAAATGAAATCAAGCAAACATAGCAAAACAAAACCCACAGAATTTATTTTGTTGGCTAATTAACCTGAGCATGTGGTCTTCCCCAGAATATGGTTGGCATACCAGTGATATTCCACTGGAAAACAATGATGTTTCTTTTGCAATTGGGTATCAATTGCAAATCACTTCTTGATTTTGGGTGGGACGCCTTATCCACATCCTACTCCTCAGTTCTGGAGCCCTATCTGGTTTGAAAGCATGCAGATCTTGTGTTTTCTTCCACAGTCCATGAGTTCATATGTACACCAGTCCTTTGTATCTGGAAGACAGTTTCCTTCCAGTCATCCACTACCTTTGTCTCATACAGTTTTGCTGCCTCCTCTTCTACATAGCTCTCTGGGTCTTCTGGGGAGGGGTCTGATAAAGATATCTCCTTTAAGGATCTATCCCTGGTGCATGAGCTAGCTTTTTGGAGCCCAGTACCTATTGTGGGACACTTTACACAGCCTTGGTTCAAGGGCAGGGATCTGGACCTGCCTCAACTGAATGTTTTCCAGGCTCTGCTGACTCCCCATGGGAATCCATGCTTTGCAGGAGGTGGGAATTGGGAGTGGGTTCAGAGGGAAGGCTGGGCAGGGCAGGAGGAGGGAGCAGAAGGACATCTGTAGTTAGTATGTAAAATGAACAGAAAATTTCTTAATAATAATAATAATAATAATAATAATAATAATAATAATATAATAATAATAATAAAAATAAAAAGACTGAGTGCTCCAAAGTCTCTTATTCTCTATACATTATCCAGTTGTTGGTCTATATGTTCCTTCTTATCTAGTGAAAGAATAAGCTTCTCTAATTATAGTAGAACAATGCAGTAGCCTATGGGTACAGCAATATAGAAATCATTTTATTCTTATGTTCCTTCAGTACAATAATAGCAATAGGTTTTCCTCTAAGCTAATGGCCCATCTAAGGTCAGACTCTTGGTCCCTTTATCATTGTCAGGTGTGCCTTCCATTTCATGAAGGAGGTTAACAAATCCAACAAAAAATTATTTGCTACCTTTCTAACATTTGTGCTACTATTGCACCAGCATATATCTTAGGTTGGCTGCTGTAGGTCATAGGATTTGTAGCTGGGTAATAGTATTGACTACATTTCTCCTCCACTAGCACGCAGAGTACCTTTTAACAGGAAGAGTAGTCAGTGAGACTAAAACTTATATTAGGCAGCAGCTCGACTTCTCCATGTTCAGTGACATAAGCTGATGTCAGTTTACTTATGGAAAACTTACGTAAAAAAAAACAAAAACTCAGTAACAATGCCTTATCATCAGGTTATGGAGAATAACCAATACCCTAGTCTTTTATGTTTGAGGGTTAACATGAGACTTGTTTGAGTAATTACTCAACATGATGTAACCTTTTCCTAGCACTGGAGATTTTTCTTGGTAGCATAGGATGTCTAGTTGAGAATTGTCTTCCCCATTATGTTGTAACTCACTTGAAATCCCATATATCGAAATTTCTATAGTAGTAAACTTTCATATGGTTTCTTCATATGGTTTGTTGTCCTTCTCTGCAATATCTGTCGTATCCTTTCCACCATATCATGTAATTCTCCTATTATAGTTCCTTCTTTTTGTCTCCATAAACCTATATTCTATTTCCCCTTCTTTGGATGATCCCCTTCTCTCTCCCGGGCCTTTGCTAAGTACCTACTTCCTGAAGTTATTCAGATTGTAGTACATTTATTAAAAACTTAAAAGCTAACATATGCATACACACAGACATAGACACACACAGAGAGACACACAGACACAGACACAGACACACAGAGACACACACTCATGCCAGAGCCTAGATATAGAGGTCAGAAGTCAACATACAGGAGTTAATTCTCTTTTACCATATAGATATAGACCCTGAGGATCAACCTTAGCCATCAGCCTTAGTTGTAAATTTCTTTCCCTGCTGGGACATCAAGCTAGCCCTCTCTTTAAGATTCTGAAAGAAGGACTCTTGCTGAGTCTGAAGCTTGTTGAATCAACTTGGCTGGCTGTCTGGAAAGTTCTAGGGATGCTTCTGTCTCTTCTTCACCAGAACTGGGTTTTCATATGTATATATGATGCCCAGCTTTGTAGAGGGGTACTAGGGATCTGAACTCAGGCCCTCATAATTGCGGAGCAAGCCATATCCCCAATCAAAGTGCGAACATTTTTATATTAAAGTGTACAACTTTGTGGAAACAAAGACTGAAGTTGTTTTACTGTAATTGCTTTTAAACTAACCCAATCTCAACATAACCTTTTCCTGACAAATCTCCAATTTTGTATACAATTTAAATTCAAGGTGTTGTAAAGGGAATAGGAATTGGTACTGAAAGAGAATTGTTTTTTAAAAGAGCACATAATATTCAGAGATTTAAACTAGTTTCCCAAGATGATCAGGCAAGCTTCTGCTCCCGAGGTTCTTAGGTTTATGTGTCAGATGGAATCATGAGAGTGGAGCCGTGTTACCATTGCTTTTCCAAGTGTGCACTTACTAGTTTGCTTGAGTCATGTGTAGGTTTCCTGAGTTTTCTTCTCTTGTTTTGCTTGGCCCATATAAACTAAAGTTATACAACTGGAATAATGATTATTCATAAGAATGAAATCTAGCATTTTTCACCTGTACTAGTTGCTCATGAGAATAATCTGCTGCATATAGCATTTTATGTTTTACATAAAAACAGAAAATATTAAAGGATATTGAAAACATCAAAAATACGTTAGCAAATTGCTAGAAACACTTACTTAGCCACCAGGACAATTCTTCTCATTCTGGAGGATTAGCTTAATCCAAAGGAGAATTTGGACAAGTGAGTCTCCAGGACAACTTGGGTTTCACATATATAGTCATACAAAGTTTCAAATATCTCATTAGGCCAGAAGTAAAGAGACTCTTTGATCATTAATCTTAGTTTTCAGATTGATTGTATCTGGTATCCACTATGAGGCATGATTCTCGATAGGCTTTCAAGTGTATTTGCTAAAATATTAACTGAGGGTTAAAGGCCTTACCCCACAGCAAGCAAAACCTTCCAGTGGCAACTCCTATATAAAAAGTTCTGAAGGAGCTGGGCGGTGGTGGTGTACGCCTTTAATCCCAGCACTCGGGAGGCAGAGCCAGGCGAATTTCTGTGAGTTTGAGGCCAGCCTGGGCTACCAAGTGAGTCCCAGGAAAGGCGCAAAGCTACACAGAGAAACCCTGCCTCAAAAAACCAAAAAAAAAAAAAAAAGTTCTGAAGGAAACACTGTGCTGACTTTTTTTTTCCTGCCTACTTTTGCCTTTCGATCCTTTTGACAAGTTCACCCACCCTTTCACTGCTTCTGCTGTTACCATCTGTCACTGACATCAGAACCCAGATATTTTACTGTTCCACACCAGTGGCCCTGGTGGCAATTGAAGTTCAGGTGTCTACCCAGGAGGAGGAAAAGCCCTGGTGGGTGAATCTTGGATAAGCAATGCCCCGAGACCACAGACTCCAGAATGTCTTTTGCTTCTGTTTTTCCTTTACATGTTTACCACTACCATGTTTTTCTGTTATCTGGCATGGGGTGAATGAGTGTTGGGAGATCCCCACTGCCTGTAATGTAGTGTGTTTATCTCATGAAAATATCCTGTTCTACTGGGAATTTTTACTTGTGGACTATTGTGAAGATGACTGCCTCTTAAGCTTTACTGTCTAATTGAAAATAATAATGTTAGTTTAAATAGAGGTTTGTTTGTTTGTTTGTTGTTTTGGTTTTTCAAGACAGGGTTTCTCTGTGTAGCTTTCCGGGAACTCACTTTGGAGACCAAGCTAGCCTCGAACTCACAGAGATCCACCTGCCTCTGCCTCCCAAGTACTGGGATTAAAGGCGTGCGCCACCACCACCTGGCTTACGTAGAGTTTTGATGATTAAAAATAAAACAAGAATGTGGTGATATTGTGTCCTCCAATATATCGTGCACCCTAATAAACTTATCTGTGGGTCAGAGAAAAGAACAGCCACTAGATAGACACAGAAGCCAGAAAACGGTGGCACACACACCTTTAATCCTAGCATTCCAGAGGCAGAGATCCATTCGGATCTCTTTGAGTTCAAAGCCACACTGGAAACAGCCAGGCAAGGTGACACACACCTTTAATCCCAGCACTTGGGATCTCATGTCTTGCTTGGGAAAGACACATACATGCCTTTAATTCCAAAAAGTAATGGCAGGAAGCAGAAAGGTATATAAGTTGTGAGGACCAGGCAATAGAAGTCTTTTAGGCTTTTAGGCTTTTAGCAGCAGTTCAGCTGAGATCCATTCAGATGAGGACTCAGAGGCTTCCAGTCTGAAGAAACAGAATTGACTGAGAAGTTGGTGAGGTGAGGTTAGCTGTGGCTTATTGTGTCTCTCTGATCTTCCAGCATTCACCCCAATACCTGACGCCTGAATTTTTTATTTCATAAGACCGTTTAGAAATTCCTGTTACACAAGGAAGCGCCATACAAACTAGAACACATGAGTTTCTATTGCAGAGCCATATAGACTGTGGCTTAGGTTAATGATTAAGAAAAACAATTGAGTCCTAGTAACCCAGCAAGTTTAAATTTGTTTAATCTTATAGCTGGGAGATATGTTCAGAGGTTTCAGAGTACATCATAGCTGAAACAAAGCTTTAAAGATAACTTAAGGTTAGATCAAGATGTTTTTGTTAAATAGCTTTGAGGTAAAAGCCCAAGAAGACAATCTAACATTTTAGAAAGGCACATAGTTGAGTGAGGAATTAGTTAAGGCCAGAGAACAAGAACAAAGCACCCCAATTATCATTGGCTGACATGCCTTTTTGACTAGGATTGGTTGATGACCAAAGGTGATGATTAATTCCTTATACCCATTTCTGCCCTCATTCTCCTTATTTAAGAAACTGTTGATGAGTAGGTATGCACCCTAAAGATTTAAAGTAGAGCTGACTGATTCTTTTTCATATATAAAAGTTTAGATTTGTGATTCCTTTAAGATTCCGTATATGATAAGGATACCTTTCAAGATATGTACTAAAGTGATTGGTCCTTTCTTTGTAACCACAAAACACAGCCTGCTGGTAAAAAAAAAAATATCACTTGGTTGCCTACATTTTTAATATATGACAAGTTGTTTGTGTATGAATGTACATGGGTTCTTAGGCTATTTCATTTTTCACTTGTAATATGTAAAATGTTTAATCATGTAAGGGATATGAAAAATATGCTGTTTTTTACTTGTATTCATTGCAATCATTCAATTGAAAAACAGAATGTAACCACATTGTAATTTCTATATTGCCTGAAAGATTTTGCTAGAGCATGTAAGCTGTAAAGGAAAGAATGAAGAGAGACTTAAAATGGTTTAAAAGACAAACATCAAGAATGAGAGAGTTAAAATGAGTTAAAAGGAGAACATCAAGAATGAGAGAGTTAAAATTAGTTAGAAGGAAAACATCAAGAATGAGAGAATAATAAAGAATAAAGATAGAATTAGGAAGAAAACATCAAGAAAAAAGAGAGTCAGAAGAAAAACATCAAGAATGAGAAAATAAGGAAGAATAAAGAAAAGTTAGAAGGAAAACATCAAGAGAGACAGAAGGGACATTTCTGGGTAGAGATAACAAAAGAGAATATAGAACATAGAATTGAGAATACAGAAGAATAATAAAGTAGGAAACCATCAGGAGAGAGTGTGAGTATCTTTTTCCCCTACCCTCTCAGATAAAAAAGTCATAGTATGTGCCAACTCTTTGGATTTTCCCAGGCAGCAGTACCTGCGCATCAAGCAATGATGGTTCCAATGGAGACTGAAGAACAGAGGCACTCCTAAAATTGTCTAGGCCTTTAGAACTATGTAAAGACTGCTGGAGAAACCAGTCTTTACAAACCAGTCTGAGACTGAACAACTACAAGATTCTCAGTCCCTTTGGCAAATATATATGTAGACATGGATAGACTACCTACCACTATCATATAAAATGATCTACTGATCATTTTTTCCACACTCATTTAATCAGTTCTGTTCTTCCTCAGAACCTGAATATAGGTTCCGAATGTCTTCTATTGCGAAATAAAATTCATGAATTTGCTAGTTATCTGTCTGTTGTGATAAAATACAATAATTAAGACAAGGATGAGAACATTTATTTAGACTTATGATTCCAGAGGATTGGAGTATAAGAATAAGGAAGTGGGAGACAAGGCTACAGAAACAGATGAAAGCTCACATCTTACTGTAAGTGTGCAGCAGTAAGGAAATCTGAGTGTGGAGTGTGGTTCTCAAACCTCAATTCATACCCAAGTGACAGACTCCTGCAGGTGAGAATACACTTTCCAAAACTACTCTGAGGACAAAGATGCCAAACATCTGATCCTATGGAGAACATTCTCATTCAAACCACCATGTTGAATAAAAACATCTCAAGTTAGAAGACTGGAATAAATGCAGATTAGAAGGCCTTTTCCACGAGAGGATTGGCTCTATACACAACCATCCCGCAACCTCCCCCTCTTCTCCTTTCTTTCATCTTCTCATTTTGTGTCTGCATATTTATACAGATTAAAATATTTTCTTCTTCACTTAATTATCTTATTTTACCAAAATCAAGTAGAAAGTTTGTGACATTAATATGTGTCTCTGAGGTCTGTTAAGAATATACTTGGTCCTTATGAGAGATTTACTAGAACTAGACCAGGAAAAACTGCTGGCCTTCTTCAGAAAGGTATGTCAACAGTGAAGTAGAGGAGATGGAAGATGATGAGAGTCAGGTATGAAGGTCAGCACTATCTTTAGTTTTGATAATCAAATAGTATTTTGTCACAGATCATGCCTTTTATGTGTAGGAATGATACTCTAAAAATGTTCTGGATTGCATTTCATGCTGTTTATTTCTTTTTAGTGATTAGATAATATGCATCCAGTTCTCTCTTTTACTTAATTTCTGAAATGAAAATCAGTCTGAAATTTTATACAATACTTGTAAGAATATATGATAGAAGAAACTCACTAAGGGAAAAAGCTTGTTATAGACAATAGGCAATTTCATTATCTAATTTACAGAACACATAACAGTTTCTATTTCCTACATAAAGCAATCAGGACTTTTCCCACTTTTAAATAAGTAATGCAATAACTTATTTAAAATATTAAACCAGGAAATTTCATTTGCTTCTTGTGCAAAATCAGCACAATTCTTGCTTTAAAGATGTACTTAAAGTATCTTACAAGAAATACTATAAATCTCAGCAGAAACACTTTAAAGGAAATACAAGAGCATTTTGGTTAAATCAAGCTAAAAATATTCATTCTCTGTAAAGTAATATTGAGGAATTATTTCATCCCTTTCTCCATATAATAACCTTTAGGAAGCCATGATAATCCATTTGTCTGGTGACTTTAATTCCTGGAGTCAATATGCTCTCATTAATTTAGATATAATGTAAGTATCTGCATATTGTTAGTCCTTTTGTCCTATACCCAGAGATGTAAAGGAAGAATAGAAGCATGCGTTCTCCACTATTATGACCCTAAAATAGTTCTATGTGTTTGGTAAAGATTTTTCATGCACAATATAGATAAAGCAAGTGTTAGTTCTAACATACTTTCACCTGTAAATGCTAACCCTAGATTTCTGAGTTAACATTACTAATAATGGATCCACAAATCTTTCTAGTATTCACAGTTCATACTTAAACAAAAAAAGTGTAGTGGTTGGTATGATATTAGCTACAAGTACATGAGGACATGAGTAAATAAATATATTTCAGATCAATATTTTTGTTTCTCAAATTTATACTAAACAAACAGCTAGAGATCATGAACACCAAAGGCTTTGGTATAAAGTCCATTTTTATTGGCTTTTTCAAATCCCTTAAACAGTGTATTACATGTACACATTGTCATGGGGAATTTTATTTTTGTGTTTTCAAGAGAAGGCCTGGTTATACAGCCCAGGCTATTGTCAACATAATGATCCTTCTGCTTCAACTTCTCCTCTGATAAGCTTCTAGGATTACAGGCCTGTGACATTGGCCCATTCATCATAAAAAATTGTGAATGATACCTTTATGTTCATAATAATTAAGGCAAAGTGTATCAGTAGACAAATATAGACCGATTTCCAGGAGTGTCCCTATCCACACTACTCGACTGGGGTAGGAAGAACTTAGCCAAATACACCAACCAATAGGGAGCCTGGCAGATTGGTACTATAATAATCTCTTTGTGATGGGAAAACATGACTGAGCCCAGTGTCATGGCAAACTGAGAGGGACAAGAAGACCCTCACGCAGGGTCTTAGAGTGAGAAGAGATGGTGAGGGAGCCAACCTCTTGACTAGCTGCAAAACATGGGAAAGCAAGCCCTGTACTTCATTTGGGTAGCAGAGTAGAGATGAACCTGTTGAGGACAGCATATGTGAGCCAACCCTAAGATTGTGAACTTAGGAGACCTAACCCCACCCCTTATTTGTCATATGGCTGCATGGTCTAGGGAGAGATGCGTTTTCCCTGCCCCCTCCCACCAATGTCTAAGGCAAGTGGGAGAATTAACCCTGAGATAACAAGAGCAGGAGAACTGTCCTTGTCCCTAACCAGCTGTGACATTTGGGAAAGCTGGCCCTGAAGCTTACTTGGTCAACACAATAGAGCCAACTCTGTTGGAGGAGCTGTGAGTGAGCCAGCCTCGAAGTAATGAGCACAGGAGACCTACCACCATTTATCATCAGCCATATGACGGCATAGACTAGGGAGAGATGGCCTTTCCTCCCCTCCCCTCACCACCACCCATCAATGACTGAGGAAGGTGTGAGAGCTGACCTTGTGGTCATAAGAGAGGGAGAGCTGTCCCTGACCCCCACCAGCTGCAACATTTGGGAGAGCAAGCCCTGCACCTTATTAGGGCAGCACAAAAGAGCCAACCCTGTTAGCAGAGGTATGGCTAAGCAAGTGCCAAAAGCTGTTCCCAGGTACTCTGCTGTCTTGTGGTGTCATGATTGAGAAAGAGCTGCACCCCACCCCTCTCAAACCTGCCCATCAATGCCTGAAGCAGGTGGGAGAGCTGTCCCTGACCACCAGCACCTGCAACACTAGGAAGAGCAGGCTCTGTAACTTGCCAGAGCATCACAATAGAGCCAACCTTGCTGGTTGGAGGTGTGGATTAGCCAGTCCTGAAGTAGCAAGCAAGGGAAGACTGTCCTCATCACCCATCTGTCCTATGGCAGCATGAGCTGGGGAGAGTTTCTCCACCCCTTCATCCTCCTATCCCAGCCAATCAATACTTAAGGCAGGTGGGAGAACTGGTCCTGAGGTTACAAAAGGCTGAGAAATGTCCCTGTCCCCCACCAACTGCAACATTTGGGAGAGCAGGCCCTGTACCTCACCTGTGACAGGGGTAACTTATGGTGAAGGTGGGGGGTGAGCCAGCCCTGAAGTTATAAGCATGAATGAGCTGCCCTAACTACTCCTCTATCATGTGGTGGTGTGGTTGGGGAAGACATGTTCCCCTTACCCCTCCCTCCTTACTGCCTGCAACGATGAGAGAGCTGCCCCTCCCCTTATCAGCTACAACACTCAGGAAAGAACTGCCTGGGTAGTTGGAGGGAAGGGTGACCCAGCTCCAAAGTTGTGAGCAGAGGAGAGCTGTTCCTATTACTCATCTGACATGTGGCAGCATGGGCAGAGGAGAGATGCCCTCCCCACCCACCCTCAGCCCATCAATGCTTGAGACAGGTGAAGGAGCTGGCCATAATATCATGAGAGCAGGAGAGCTTTCCTTGACCCTCACCAGCTGAAGGACTTGAGAGAGTTGCCTTGCAGGGGAAACAATAGAGCTGGTCCTGTTGGTGTGGATGTGGGAGAACAAACCCTGAGGTCATGAAAGCAGGAGAACTGGCCCCAACCCTCACTGATTGCTGCAAGAGGTAAATTAGCTCACCCTGGTGGTAAGGACAGGAGAACTGGTAGGCAGACCAACCATGCAGCAGCTCAGTCCCAGAACCACGGTTATAACTTGATCAGCCCCAGCATCTACCCTATCTATGATCTGCTGGAGCACATGAGGAACCTGACCCACAGACCCAAAGCTGCAGAATCTCCACAATACAGGGCAACAACAGGATATCCAAAAAGAGGCCCAGCATGGATAGTGTATTAGAAACTAGAGACCTGGAACCAAACCAAGGACTCTTTGCAATGAACACTTGCAAGTAAATTGCAAGTAAAGATACATGACCAAAGGGACTTACTATGTAACACACTGTGTCACACAGTGGCTTCCATAATGAGATTTTTAATTCCCTCCTTTCTTCTTTTCCTTTTCTTCTCTTAAATGTTGTTTTATTTGGGGTGTGTGTGCAAGGGCAGAGGGCAGATGTGAAGGGACAGTACAGGGAAATGAATGGGATCAAGATACATGATGTAAAAGACACATAGAATAAATAAAAATAAACAATTATTAATGGCCCACCAAAAAAGGAAAAATATAACAAAATTACAAGAGACAAAATCATATGGTCAGTGCTGGCTGAGACAGTGATAGAAAGAAGCAGAGGCATAGATAATATCAGGCATGTTCAGAGGGACATGTTGACAGTAGTCTTGCGTGCTGGAATCCTATGTGTCTTTTAACTTCCTGTTTGTGCTCTCTGTGTTATATGCATATTGAGTTCTGCAAGTTCCCCCATAGAAAAAGGCGAGTAACAGTCTCCAAGTTACAAAGAGGACAGCCATCATCAAGCATTTTTTGAGAGTTCTTAATATGGAAGATATTAAACTACACAGTCATGAGTTCAGTCTTTCATTTTTGATTCATGAATGATTAATGTTAGTGGAAACAGGGTACCTAAATTAAAGATATTCTGCCTGATTTCTTTCCTTCTTTCTTCTTTCTTTTTCTTTCTTTTTCTTTCTTTCTTTCTTTCTTTCTTTCTTTCTTTCTTTCTTTCCTCTTTCTTTCTTTCTTTCTTTCTCTCTCTTTTCTTCTTTCTTTCTTTCTCTCTTTTCTTCTTTCTTTCTTTCTTTCTTTCTCTCTCTTTTCTTCTTTCTTTCTTTCTTTCTTTCTCTCTTTTCTTCTTTCTTTCTTTCTCTCTCTCTCTCTCTCTCTCTCTCTCTCTCTCTCTCTCTCTGTCTCTCTCTCTCTGTGTCTCTCTCTCCCCCCTCTATCTACCTATCTGCCTCTCATACAAAAGCACACAATACACACATATACACACCTGCACACACACAGAGACATATACACTACTAAATGAATATTAGCTCATAAAATAACAGCCATATAAACCTACAAGTTACTGAAACCCTCTAGACTGATATTAGATCTCCTACTCAGTAGCTGTTGCTGATGAGTAAATTCATCTCTGATAGTTTATAGAACCTTTTATAAAGCATATCTGAATGTGTGTGCATGTGATCATGCTTAAATTATTAGATTGCCACTCTTACTTTCTGCTCTCGGAATGAAGAAATCTTTAAAATTTGATCAATAAAGTTTATTCTCAGTAATTCACCTGGAAATTATCTTTTTAGCAATTCTTGAAGTCTACAGTTGACCTCAGAAGTTTTGTCACAGGGAATTGAATTAATTTGGAGTATATTACCATCATATCATCATTTACAATTTTCTACAACTAAATAAAGTCATTATTAATTCTAGCATGTATTTGTTTCTCTGAATTGAGTGACTTCCTGAATTTTACCCCCTCTTAATACATAATCTGTAAAGGGATATGTAATACTAACTGAGCGTTTTAGCAGCTACTAAGGTCTTTGGGTTACTTTTCTTTACTGTAATTGTTCAACCTTCTACTGTTGCACAGAAGCAGAAGCAGACATAGATAATATATGTTTGATTGTATGCCAATAAAACTTTATTTGTAAACTTGCAGCAAGCTGGTCTACATCTATTGAGTGAAACTTATCTAGACTCTTTTTTCAACTGTCTATTGATAACATTCGTTCAAAATCCATTCTGAATTAAATTATTGATTACTAAATTAATAGCTCATAGGAAAATATAAGCTTTAGAATGTGGAGGCAATGATTGAAGTTTCATGTATCCATGGGTTTTAATCACAATTATATTGAATTTGGAGAGATTAAAATGACATGATTTGCTGAAGACTTTCTTCCTTCCATGAGCTAATCCCAGGCCATCTAATGCCTACTTCAAAAGATGAATGTTTGATACTTTGCATGGGTCAAAATATTATTTTATTGTTAAACCTTAAGCTGTGTGCTGTATGTGTATAGTGCTCTCAGCTTCATGAATGAATCATAATTCAGTGAAGTAATTTAAAGGTGGAACAAAGAAAAAATTCTGAATCTATGCTATACATAATTTTTTTCAAGTGTAGTATTATTGGCTAAGATTCAGCTTCAGTTCAAATACGGCTTGTGTCCACTGATTGGCATGTGGAATGCATATACTGACACTGTTAGATAAATAATCACAGACTTGAATACATCACACATTATATTAATTAAAGGAATATCAAAATATTTTGGTCTTCATGTCATTTCTGTTCATTCAATAGCTGATTAAGTAATCTCGTGAACAATCTACACTGTAATTTTACTCCTAGCCTCAAAATATACATGCATTTTATCTCTGTATATGTGCATCCCTGGATCTATGGATGGAAGCTTCTTCATATTTCTTTGTAAAAAGAGATCCTTTTTGCTGCATTTCATAAAATTAATTTCTTAGCATCCATATTGTGTCCCAAACCTTTCTTTGTTTTAAACGTCATCTAATAATTTCACCTAGTTTGTGTTTCCAAGTAAGGTATCTATGAATTACTCACAGTGTAAAATTAATGTTAGAAATCATGCACTCTGATTCTATGTAATTAGTGTGTAGTAAACCTATACTTTGGTGACATTTTGTATTAAATGAGATTTAGGGAATATGCCCTGAAAGAGCTAAATGTCATTGCAATAGTTCTGACTTTAGAAAATACAATATAATCAGCTCTTATATTAACATTGACTCTTGTTTATTTATTCGTTCCATATAATTAGTGAGGTCCCTTTTGTGGCTAGGCACAATATCTGAATCTATTCTTATATGGTAATGTGGTAAAGACAGGCTGAAATTGAAAGAAGAAAGGAGACTTTATTTAGCAGAGAATGTCAGTTACAGCTTTCTAGATGAAAAGAGCTAGAGTTTTTCTTTTCTTTTCTGATGGTGTCAATATCCTCATTGAAAAGGATGGGAACTGGAGGATGAGGAAAGACAGTGATGAAAAGAACAGAAGAAGCTGGATGAAAGCAAGCCTTTCCAGTTATTCACGAGGAATAGAAATGAGGCTCTGAGGAAAACCTGATTGGAAAATTTACAGTAAGACCTGCAGAAGAACAGGACAGAAAAGCAGGGAAGGGGTATGCCCAAGCAATCTGGTGTGGAAAGAAACTTTTCCTGGCCAGGGTGTGGAAAGGTGTCGAAAAATGTGTTCGTTATAGGGTTGCAGTATTCCTGCCCTATGACCATAACATGTCCCCTCTCCGTCCATTTGTTTCCGGTGAGTCAAATCAATCTCTTCCAAGATCAGGAAAAGCTTCATCATGTCATCTTTGCTTCATAATGCTGCTTCTAATAACCAACAACTGAAGGCAAACTAGCTCATCCCATATTCCCCCGTGGCAGTTTTGATTTCCCTAGAAAGGGACCCTACAATGTATTACAGTAGTAATTGATTGTGACCACATGTTATGTGGTGGTCTATTATTCTAGTAGACAGTTGTATGAGATTGAAGACAAGATATATACCAAAAAGAAACATAATGAAGAAAGTTTTCAATGTTGACCTTACCAGTTTTCATTGGTGATTACTTAACAGTAGGTATAGAAGACAGTGTAGATCTTAACACTTTGTCTTGCTTCATCCAAAGACTGAGAAGGCAGTTAGAACTACAGCTGCCATATATAATACATAGTATTCATGTCACTGAGGAGTGATATCATGGGGTGTTAACATCTCATCATCTCTATCTTGCCACAGATATATGTAGAGACAGTTTTATGTGTTAAAAAAAAACCACACAGGGGAAAAAATGGGTGTTCTAAATGGAGTTTGCATGTACACAGAAGATGCAGTTTCTAAGGAGATGTAGTTGGTCTGTGAATACTATGTACAGTAGTTTACCTTTAGCTATTGCCAACTGTGGAATTGTCTATTGCATTTCAGCATGTCAGTAAAAGTTCTACAACTGAAATACAAACTCGACAATTGTCAAGTTTGTCAGAGTCAGTGTTGGTTAAGTTCTGGCTCTATTACTTGAGGAAATAGGTTCTTGAGGAAAGAAGTCAGATCCACCAGTCTGCATGATCTTATCTTATGGTAAATAGTTCATAACTAAAGCTATGCAAACTATAGAACAGCATTGTCCACATTTAGTAGAGACATGAGCCCAATACTGTGAACACAACACAAAAGTTCAAGTACATTGGTCTTTCAAGGGGAAACCTCCAAACTGAATGGCAGCTATTAGACTTCATACTAGATTGTTAGTAGCATTTTAGCACCTGGAACAGAGGCCATAAGGACTGGGTTTGTGGTGAAGATTTAGGGCTAGGTCGTGTGTGAAAAGCATCAAACATGTTCCAGTGGCAATGTAGTTCAATCAGAATTTGAGTAACATCTAGGTTTAGGGTGTAGTGAGCATGCCATTGCTGTAAACCAGTTATTATGACTGAGTGCACACTTCAGTCCCCATTAGTCTCACCAGGTCACAACACAAAGAAGGCTGAGTACAGATCTGGATGCTCCAAGTCCTGCCAGTGGTGAGTTCTCTGTGCACACATTCTTAGTGTGGGAATTAGTTTAAGTCATTATTGAGAGAAAGGTAATAATATGAAGTCTCAGTTTATCCATCTATGAAGGCCAGGGGAAAAAAAGAATTAATAATGTCTGTCCTAACCCTATAGAATTTTTTGCTACTATGATTTTATTAGAAACTTATTAAAGAGTAGAATTTCAGAACACTTGTGACCTTAACTAACACTCATTTACAATAGGCACCATGCATTGCAGAATCCCAAAAGATGGTGCAGAGACTGAAACAACCTTAATCTACTTTTAATTATTTTTGACAGAAGGAAAAATGACAATGAAATCTACCTTCATTTATTCTGTTCTAATAGTTTATGCAAAGTTTGAGGAAGGGGCATTTTACAGGGTTTTGCTTTTGGGGTAAACATTAAAATCTGTTACTTTTATATTTTATTTTCATGCTTCTGGGGTTTGCTATAGACCTTTAATGTTCATGCTTTTATTTCACAGGATTAAATATTAAACAATATCACTAGCTAGATATGGTACATTTACTTTCCAAGTAATTGGATTGTGGATGAACCTGCTGCTACTGTTCATTAGCCTGTAACTTCATAAGATTCTAACTCAATTTTCCTTTTACAACAGTGTAGTTTGGAAATTTTCCATAAAGTTGAGAGCCACTGAAATTAGGAGTATATGACTTTATACTGCCTTTGGTAAAACAGTATCCCATTCATCAAGAAAGGCATCACGTCATTAGCATGGAGTGACAATAAGGGCTGGACAAGTCACTTGACATTGCTCATATATGTTATCCTTAGATAGATAACATGTCTTTTACTTTTGAAAATTATTTCACTGTCTTATTGTTAAAGTGAAAGATAGATGCTTAATATAAAATACTTTAAAAACTGAAGAAAACAAAATGTATCAGGCAGTTCTGGTCAGTGGTCCTCATTGTTACTTCTTTTCTACAAGTATGGACATTTTATGTGTTGGAAATTATTGTGTAAATATAAATTTGTTCTATTTTCTTTTCATGTTGCTTTATAAACCTTTTATGTATTTTTAAAGTTCAGCAAAACTAAATTTTATAATGGATGCCCACTCTTTATTTTAATGGATGCTTTATGATATAATCATCAATTGCTGGACATTTGGATTGCTTCCGAATGTTTGGTGCCATAAATAATGGCATGATATGGTCTCTTCACATAAATCTTGTCCTCATTTCTTGTAATTTCTTTATGAGAGATTCCCAGAAATGGAATTGCTGGGTCAATGAAAATGAATATAGTTAAGGCTTTTTGATATCTTTCCAAATATGCTTTCACAATGGCTTTACAGATTTTTATACTCAACATGAGTTTAGAGCTGGTCTTTTTCATAATACTCTGTAAGATTTGCATGTTTAAATACATTAAGTAATTGCTCATTACTAGGCTAATATTTACTAAATTGAATACAATCACAATATAAAAAATGCATTTCATTAAAAGTAAAATTGATGCATATTATGTTGCTACATTAAACATATTGATGACATGCTATTAAGCAAAGTACATGGTATGATATATATTCTATCAATACAAATATACATGCACGTACAAATTACATGAAAAGCATGATAGCCAATAAAATAAAAACTAACACTAATGGGAAAGCTCAATAACTGATAGTTGGCTGTGTAGTTAATAGCAGAATATTATTGAGGCCTTAAAACCCATTATTTTAATCCATTTTAATAGCTGTGTGATAGGTTTTCTAACTTGGAGAGATAATATAAAAAAGATCTTGTAATCTTAGAAGATGCTATTATGGTTCTGGAATTTATTGTAAACTCAGTTATCTAGTTTTAAATCTGCATTAGAAAAATCAGTATAGTGGTAAACCTCTTCATCCCTAAATTTTGCAAAACTGCTATATATTTCCATCACAGAATAATACAAAAACATATTTAAGGGAAAAACATAGTGAATAAACATTTTATGAATTATTATTAGAGAAATAACCAAGAATCAAATATAGAATCTATAGGTACACAATAAATGCACTCCTCACTTTCTCTCTCTTTCTCTCTGTACACACACACACACACACACACACACACACGGTGAAACAAAAATATGTTGAGAAGCAAAATGAAATTTTCATGTAAGTCTTGGTTAGCAAAGAGAAATATAAACTATAGAATAATATTTATTAAACAAAAGCTGAAGCTGAAGAATTGAGATTGCTTCTTAGGATCCAGTTCTGAACTTTTCTTTAATTGACTCTTGTATAAAATGTTTATTTATTTTAGAAAGTTATTAACCTTGCTATGAATAAAATATGAATTACTATAAAGAGCTATGACTCCTCTGCATATATTTCTGGAATTCCTTTTTTCTTACACACTCAGTTAATATAACATCTTCCATTGACATTGCATGTTGAAATTGTTTATGTTAGCCAGGCTTGGTTATACACACTTAGAAGATCAGCACTCAGGAATTCAGGTTAGTAGTTCAATAATTATAGGTCAGTTTCAGTTGGATCATGAAATCATAAGTTGTAAACCAACCTAGTTACACAGCAAGACTTTTTTAATTTAAAAAAAAACATTTTAATTGAAATGATATCACATTCCCTTTTAACTTTCCTCACTTTGGCCCTCCTTGATACCTCCGTTGATCCATTCTCTGATGCTCATTCTTAAGTTTATATCCTCTTTATCTTTTATTATTGCTGTCATACATATAAATGCATATACATATATTTGAATACCAAATCCTTTTTGGTTGGTGGTACATATATGATTTCAAGGCTAATAATACTGCATTGGACAAACAATAGGGAGGTTAATACTCAGGAGAGGAAAATTCCTCTTCTCCCAGCAGTCATATGTTGCCTAAAGCTCTTTGTCTGGGGGTGTGTCTCACAAAATTACCCCCTATTTACATTAACATGTTCATTGATATTGCCATTTTTCTGTTCTTGTTTATGCAGCTATTCCTAGGAGACCGTGGTTTCACAACAGACTTTCTTCTTTCTGGGTCTTAACACATTTCTGTGATGTTCCCTGTGCCATAGAAGCAGGAGCTATGCATTGGATCTAGGCTCAGCACGAAATGTTGATATCTTCATTATGTCCATATGTGATCTTTCTGTGATATTCTCCATTTACAGTAAAGATAGGCTTCTTTGATGTGCAGTGGCCCTAACTTATCTGTGTATAAGGATGATTTAGGATTTTATAAGGAATTATGTTGGTCTACCAAAAAGGTGGTACTCTGTTATTTACTAAGGTCTATGACTTCACTAGCTTCAAAAATCTAGCTAGGTATACATTACCAGGCATGCTTTCATTCTTGTTGAGTGAGTCTTAAGTCCAATTAGATAGTTGTTGCTTCCCACAAACATGTAGTGTCCCTGCCTTTATGTATACCTTGTCATGCTGGTAATTTTCTTGGTTCATAGGTGTCACAGCTGGGTAGGACTTTTTAATTGCTTCTGTCCCTTGGCAGCTTATATAAGCTAGACTGCAGAAAAGATACTTTCAGGTCACATACAGCTAAAATCACCCCAATCCTATGTTCTAAGTAAGCAGTGTCTTTATCAATAGAAGACCACTCTCACAATCCCTGACAGGCTACCAATGCATACATTTATATTATTGTGCAGTCCCTTGGGGTACCTGACCAATGATTTGAAAGGAGGTTTCTAATAATAATATAGTGGCTGAATCAAATTAACAAAGTCAGAAATGAGCAAGGGAAAGATCTGAACAGGTATCAAAGAAATATTTTTAAAGCCCATATTCCATTATGTTGATAAATCTAAAAGAAAATGATGTAATTTTTATTCATTCTAGCTACCAAACTTAAACTAAGAGGAGACCAATAACATAAACACACTCATTACAAAGACAAAGATTGGCATAGTAATAAAAAATATTCTAACTAAAAAATATCCAAGCCCAGATAGATGGACATAAGAAATATACCAAACTTTCCAAGAACTACAATCAGTCCTTCTAAACTTTTTTAAAAATAAAAAGATATGGAGTATTCCAAGATTTCTTCAATCAAGCCAGTATTATTCTGATACCCAAACCAGGTAAAGACACAATGAAAAAGTATTAGAGACCAAAATTATACCCATGTCTATCACCTGCACAAAAATTAGATTCAAGGTGATCAAAGACCTCAACTTGGAACCTTTAACACCAAAACTGCCAGAAGAAAACATAGGCATAAGATATAGGTATAGGAGAGAAATTTCTGAGCAGGACTCCATTTACCCAGGAATTAAGGCAAACAACCAACAACCACATACAACTAAAAGGTGGACCTAATGAATCTGAAAAGCTGTGTATGGCTAATGAAACCATCAGGTAAGTAAAGAAGAAACCCAAGAAAAGGACAGAGTCTTTGCCAGGTATATACTTGACAGAGGACTAATATCCAGAACAAAGAACTCAGTATACAATGAGTCTAGGAAGCAAATAGAAATAGTCTAGAGATCTAAACAGAGGATTCTCAATTGAAGAAATAAAAGTAGCTAAGAAATACCTAAAAAATGCTAATTTTTATTAGAAACACCTAGGGGAATGCAACTAAAACAACTTTGAGACTTCGTATCACCAGTGTCAGAACTGCTTAGATCAACAAAACAACTTACCACTAATGTTGGTGAGGTAATGCAGAATGAAGAATACTCATCCCCTTGGCTGGAATGCAAATCGGAACAGCCACTCTGGAAATCAGTACGGCGAATCTTCTAAAAAACTGAAAAGTAAGTCTATGGTTTGATCCAGCTGTCATACTTGGCATGTCCCGCAGAAGCCCATGTCCTACTCCACAGGTACTTGTTCAACAATGTCGATTCCCCCCTATTCGCAATGCTCAGGAAATGAAAATGACTTAAATGTCCTTTAAGAGCTGAACTGATGAGGAATATGTATAACATATACACAAAAGAATACTATTCAGCTGCAAAGAAAAGTAAAATTAAGAAATTTGCAGGTAAATGGTTGGACCTAGAAAATATTATGTTAAGTGAGTTAACTCAGACCCAAAACATAAAGGTCACCTGTTCTCTCTCATCTATGGTTCCTAGCTCCAAATCCTCAGATATGAACACACAACATGAAGTGACCACAGAAACCAGAGAAGTAAACAGAGATGGAGTGTGTGTGTGTGTGTGTGTGTGTGTGTGTGTGTGTGTGTGTGTGTGGTGGGACTAGAAGGAAATTATTTTATATTTAGCTAAAATTGTGTTTTGAATGATATCTCCAATAAAACATTTGTCTTTAATTTCCTGTGTGTACTTAAATTTTTTATTGAGAAGTTCATAGTTGATATAATTTTCATTTCTCATCCCCCTCCAACTCATTATGTACTGTTTCAGATCATTGCACTAACCTTGGATACATACATGCACACACATGCATGCACTCCTGCACACAAAGTGTAAACCAATCTTGGATTTTATTAACAAAGTAGAGAGAGGAGATGGTAAAGTTAGAGACTAAGAATGATTCTTATGAATAGTCTGCCTCTCAAATACCAGGGCTGAAGTGACTTTTTTCACTACATGTGCCAAGAGAAGCATTGTCCTCTGGATATTTGGGGTTTTATTCTGCCAAATGTATGGCTCTGTAGAGGCACACCAGGAGATTGTCCTCTCTGGATCCTTGCTGTTGTAGACACATTTTAGTTTCACAGTCAAAAGAAGGAGTTAAATTTGATACACTTTTCTTTTTCTAGCAAGATGTGCTTGACACAGTCTGCTTGTTTTTAAGTCTTTATCTTCAAACTCGTGCTCCAGACAGATTCTCAGAGCTCTTCCTGCTTGTCTTTCATGTTACTTCATGCTTTACACAAGTAACTTTTGAAAAGATACTATTCCTAAGCTGGTCATGAAACATAC
Source organism: Peromyscus eremicus (assembly GCF_949786415.1). NCBI lineage: Eukaryota > Metazoa > Chordata > Mammalia > Rodentia > Cricetidae > Peromyscus > Peromyscus eremicus. Next base: position 107,712,721 of record NC_081417.1, on the reverse strand, counting down.
TTTCATCTTATTTTTAAGGGAAAAATTAAGGGTGATTAATATTCCTTTTTTTGTTTATTTGTTTTTCAAGACAGGGTTTCTCTGTGTAGTTTTGGTGTCTATCCTGGATCTTGCTCTGTAGACCAGGCTGGCCTCAAACTCACAGAGATCCGACTGGCTCTGCCTCCGGAGTCCTGGGGTTAAAGGCGTGCGCCACCACCGCCCAGCAATTAATATCTCTTGCTAAACTTATAAAAGGATTATTTCTTCTGTAAGTTTATTAAAAATAATTGATAACCCAACAGTAGTAAAATGAATTCAATTAGAAAATAATTTCTATTGTAGTAACCCAAGTTTGATTCTTTGCAATAATGCTTTCCCTCATATCTTATTGAAATTTTAATTGACTGCAATTGTTCTTCTCATTCAGTCTAACGTTTGTTGGCTCATCACACTATTTTCAGAAAGTAGGCTCATGAAATTATTTACAAAATCTCAAGGTTAAAGAAATGGTTTTAGAATCTATTATCTGTAGTATTTTAGAAAGTATGTATATTTGGATAATAATTTTTTTTTTGATAAAAGAAAACATTTCAGGTTGAAAAATGAAGAATAGAGTGCTGAAAGATACATTTAATAGCCTCGAATAGACTTATATTTCAATAAATTCATTTTAACTTTGACAAAAGAGAAATTAATTCAAAAGATAAGGAAACTCAATACTTTTTTCTTCATTTTATTTCTTTACATCATAATTTCTCCCTTTCCTTTTGTATTTTATGCAAAAGCCTAGCCCAAGAGAAGGTGCTACCAGAATTCAGGTAGGTTTTTCTCCTCAGTTAATCTCTGTGGGAAGGATCTAGGAGGAGTGGGGGAGTGGAAATCATGATCAGAATATATTATATGTAAAGAAGACTACTTTTCTCAACATGCATATGCCAAAACAATGAGCAATGATTCATATGATTATGTAAATGGTTATGCAAATTTGGCTGACTCATTGAAGAGATTTTTGTGTTATAATGGAATTCTGTAAATGAAACTATGTATATTAAAACACAAGTACTTATATTTGTATAATTATGCATCAGTAAGTTATATATTCATTATATATTTAATTGCATGTTTGTAATAATTACATGTTTTCATATATATATATATATATATATATATATATATATATATATATATACATAGATAAGAATTAATGTGAATCATAAAAGTTCCTATGTGAAGTATTAAATATTCTCTCTGGTTTTTAAATGTGGACCTTTCTTTTATTTATTCTTGAAAAACACTTTGGGACCTTAACATAATTTTTTATGGACTCTAATCATAAGCATATCAAATTTTCAATCAAAAAAGTTGTTTTATTACAACCAGAAGATGAAGAATGTGAAAGACTGGTTACTGATGAAAATGATCTATTTTTTTCTCTCCCTAATGACTCTATTTATCAGCCTTTCCTGAAACTCCTGTAATATTTTTGTCTACCCGGTGAAAATAAAGTTCAGCTTTTGTTTTTGAAAAATGTTTCTCTGCTACATTGACATTTCACCCTTGAGAAAAAAATCACATCATACTGAGCATATGCTACAGAAATAGAGCATCCTTGTTAACTCTGTGTAAATGTGCTTTGTGCAATACTGAGAAAGAAAATCACAGTGATGTATTTCAAGCATATAGATGACCAAAAAATAAGCTCAATTGCAAATACAATTTTTATAAAAAATGAACTACACTAAATTTGTTTTTATGACTAAATTATATATCAAAATTTCTTCATGAAGATTAATGATCATATAAGAATAAACCAAACTAACTTGTCTTATATATTGACCTGTGAATTTGGCCGAAGTTGGACTTTCAACAAATATGTTGTGTAATGAAAATTTAAAACTATAAAGCCTAAAAAGAGGGACATGGGGTGCTGTGGAATGTCATTCTGTGTGCTGTGAATGTGTGATGCTCTGATTGGTTGATAAATAAAATGCTGATTGGCCAGTAGCCAGGCAGGAATTATGGATGGGATAAGTGGACAATGAGAATGCTGGGAAGAGGAAGGCTGAGTCAGGAGTCACCAGCCAGACACAGAGGAAGCAAGATGTAAGGCAGAACTGAAAAAAGGCACCAAGCCCCATGGCTAAACATAAATAAGAATTATGGGTTAATTTAAGTGTAAGAGCTAGTCAGTAATAAGCTTGAGCTAATGGCCATATAGTTCATAAATAATATAAGCCTCTGCGTGTTTACTTGAGGCTGAGCAGCTGCAGGACCAGCAGGTGAGAGAGATTTGTCCTGACCATGGGCCAGGCAGGACACAGGAAAACCTTAGCTACAATGGGGAGTTACACACTACATAGTGTGCAGCTCCAGCATAGCCTTCTGACCCTGTGTTGATGTCCCTGACCTCACAATGAGCTCCACAATTTCAGGGAAAGCTGAGACTTGGACAGAAACTGAGCAGACACAAGATAGCACTTGACTCTCAATAAGACTAGCAACATAGCCTCTGGCCCTGAATAACACCCCAAAGAGGAAAATGACAGATGAGCCCTGCCTAACTTAACACACTATTGGTCATCCCAGGAAGGAGAATTGAGGTTTTTTTAAATTAGGAATAAAAATATATAAATAGTCAATCAATATAGTAAAAACAAATATGTACAAATAAAGGCAAAATGAAAAACCAAAATAAGACATCTTCCTTAAAAATTGCTAATACTACAGCAGTGTGAATGTTCTGAAGGAATTTCTAGACATGTAATTTAAAAGAATGATTATAATTATGTTCAAATTGCTCAGAGAATGCATGACAGCATTCCCAGACAACAATAATAGGGACCTAAATGAAATAAGGAAGTCAACAGAATGTATGGATATAGAATTCAATAAAGAGAGAGAATTAATGAAGGAAAACCAAACTGAAATGATGATGAAAATGAAAAACTTCATAAGCTATATCGAAATATCAGTGGAAATCCTAACCCTGCTGTTGATATACTACATTTTCAGTTGAAAGATCAGCGAAGCAGAAAAGCCAGCCATTAGCTTACCTCTGTGAAGTCTTCAGCCTCAAGAGAGCAAGTTCCTCTTTCCTCACGACTTATATATCTTTCTGTGTCCTGCCATATTACTTCCTGGGATTAAAAGCATGTGTCACCACTGCCTGGTTCTGTTTCTCTCATGTAGCCCAGTGTGGCCTTGAACACACAGAGATCCAGATGGATCTCTACCTTCCAAGTGAGAGGATTAAAGATGTGTGCCACCCCTGCATGACATCTATGTTTAGTGGCTGGCTCTGTCCTCTGATCCCCAGGTAAGCTTTATGGGGTTACACAATATATCACATTTTGATTTTGATTTTATAGGGGATTGTAGTTAACAGATTTGCATGAATCTCAGAAGAAACTTTGAACTTTAGACTTTTAAACATTGTTGAGACTGTGATAGACTGTGAGAATGTTTGAATTTAAACTGAGTTCATTTTGCACTATATGGCTACAAGCAATTTGGGACTAGGGAGTGGAATGTGATGGTTTGAAAGAAAATGGTCCCCAAAGTGAGTGGCACTATTAGGAGGTATGGCTTTGTTGGAGTGGGTGTGGCCTTGTTAGAGGAAGTGTGTCACTGTGGAGGTAGGCTTTGAGGTCTCATATGCTCAAGCTATGTCCAGTGTCTCAGAGCAATTCCTGTTGCTTGCAAGTCAAGATATAGGACACTACCTATTTCTCCAGCAGCATGTTTCCCTGCACACTATCATGTCATGCCATGGTGATAATGGACTAAACCTCTGAAAATGTAAGCCATATTCAATGTTTTCCCTTTATAAGGATTGCTGTCCTCATGGTGCCTCTTTACAGCAATGGAAAGCCTAATGAAGACATTAGGTAATTTATTGAATAGCTGTCAATATTTCTAGAGTCAGATAGTTTAAATTTCCCTCTGTGTTAAATCTTTCTTATGTCTTAGTGTTTCTGTACTATTTTATGCCATGCCTTTCCCACTATTGTTTATGATTTCAATACTTGTAACTACAGTGTTATGTATACTTCATATATGTGTACATCTGTCTTAGTGTTTCTGTACTATTTTATGCCATGCCTTTCCCACTATTGTTTATGATTTAAATACTTGTAACTACAGTGTTATGTATACTTCATATGTGTGTACATCTATTTCCATACCTGTCATTGAGAATTTCTGCAAAAGTAGATATCTGAAAAAAGGAATTAAGGACAAAACTGCATAATTCTATTTAATCCCACAAGAAAATATTTTTAGATCCTGAGAGTGCTGTGCATCCTAAAACCTCTCTGTGATAAATGGTTTTCAAATGTCTATATCTTATGTTTTGTAAGTAATAAGTGCCTAGAAAGTTTTCTGTCTTCTTGTTCCTCTTCATCTTTTAATAACTGACATGTTGTGATCTGTTCTGGAATTCTTGATTTCTCCTTTCATCTTCTTTCTCAATGTTAATAACATTTAGCTGGAATTTTATATAATTTTCATTGCCTGCTTGAAGTAATTCTTAGACTTTTATTTTCAAACAAGTGTAGCTTTTTGTTTTGAATTTCTTTCTGTGTATTGAAACAAGCTAAATTAACTCTTCTCTCAGCTCAGCTTTTAATCTTTACAATGAAAATACTTTTTGATATTGTTCTTTTGATAATACAGTTTCAATTTTAATGAAATGACTTTTGATAGTGATGAATTATTTATTGATAGAGACATTGTATGTTTCATTTTTAATACTGAACTCTGAGCTAATAATTTAGTTTATAAAACACTACAATGTCTTTTTCCCACAGTGACAAAATGTCAGTTCTGTTTTGGTTACATTTTATTGCTATGATAAAACACCATGACCAGAGCAACTTATAGAAGGAGAGATTTATCTGAGGATCTACATTTCAGTGGGATAAGAATCTACCACTATCATTAGAGGGAAGCCTGGCACAAGCAACTGGTATTGCAGCAGGAACTGCTCAAATCCTGAACTACAAACAGAAAACAGAGAGTAAAGTGGGGGTTCAGGGAGGCTTTGGAAACCTCCAAAATCACTCCCATTGACACATGTCCTTCAGCAAACCCATAGATCCTAAGCTTTACAAAACAGTGCCACCAACCAGGGACCATGTATTTAGTTGCCAAAGAATATAGAAGATACTACATTAAAACCATCACAGATCTCAAAGATTTCTGCTGTGAATATTGATGAATATGTCTTACTATTTTTATGAAAATTCTTTATATCTTTAAGAAAATTTTATACTGTAAATATCGCTGATAGAAAGTGATTACTTCATATAACAATGTGAATACTCCCTGGCATGTTGAATGCAAACATAGTTTATCTATTTTGACATTAACTTTTGATTTAGAAACTGTAAACTCACTTTTCAAACAATAGCTTCTTAAACAAGTAATTTATTTTACTTTTTCATTTTTTATTTTCTTAAATATAATAGAAATAGCAATTCACTACCCTTACAAGTTTTCAACCAGTATCTTTACAACAGTTGAGATGTTTCTACTGCAAATAAAGAAGACTTAAGAACACATGTACTGATGACATGGAAGTAATATTTATAGCCTCCCCTTCTAATTTTATGATTGCCAGGCTCCTTGTAATTTGTAGGAATAGTATCAAATAGTACCAATAGTACCAGTGTAATTTGTAGGATTTACCTATGTTGAAAAAGTATGTTCACACAGCATTAACTCTCTGGAATGCTTATTTGATGTGAAATGTTCTTTCTTTATCCTTGCTACATCTTTCAACTTTTCTGAAGTGCAGGATGTACCATTCTTTTTGGCACCTGTAGTCATTTTATATCCCCCAACTATTCAGGCTGCCTTCTATAGCCTCAGCAAAGTTTGAGAACTTTTGTAGCCTGTGTTGTGAAGGAACCAAATCTCTTCTCTTTGGTGTGACCTGAAGGACATCTGACATTTGCTTTTGTCTCTAAGACTTTTGTTGCTTGGTGTTATATGAGTCTTCATAATTTAGCTTACACTTACAGGCACTATGTGTAGCTTTGTTATCAATGTCATTTCAAGGATAGGGGGATTCTCTTGAGCTTGTCTCTCCTCGTGGTCATGTGAAAATGCTCTCAGAATATATAGGAGGTCTAACATTATAGCCAGATAAGAATCAGGAATACTTACTTCTTTATATATCTTTATATATTTTTTCTTTATTGTATTTATTGTAGAAGAGTAGATTTTTAAGAAAAAAAATGAGAAAACCAAATATTTTAAGCAAGTACTTGATTTTTCAATGTCCACTCAATGTTAGACAAAAACTTGAAAACTTTCTGATTTTGTTTGTTCCCCCTCAATATTTTTCATTCATGATATTTTGATACCTAGAGTAGAGACCTGGCCTCATCACAGAGACTGATTATGTGGCCTTTCACCACTCAGTCACTTTCTATCTGCGTGAGGATTAGACTTGAAAATAGACATTCTCTGTGAAAGTGAAGGAAGGCCAATGGCAATGTGGCAGGTAAGGAGCTGTGGAAATAGAATGACGAGTCAGGTGCACTTACCAAGTGTGAACTGCCAACAAGCTGTCAGCTGCCAACGTGAATTACAGTTTCATCCTGAGAAGCCTCACATCTCAAGTGTTTAAACATTTCAAACTTCACTAAGACATCAGGATATGCTGTTTCTATGGCTGTCACTCCCATCCACTTGGTGCTGTCCTAAAATAAATAAAGACATATTCTTGATCTACATAATGTTTTCTCAAAATGTACACGTGAGAAAGAAAGTGACAAAAGCACAGAGAGAAAGACAGACAGACAGATGACAAAAAGGCACAGAGAGAAACAGAAAGAGACAGACACACACAAAGACAGAGGAGGCTCTATAGACGATCGGCACATGTTATATAACTGTGCGTATTTATGATTTGGTTACTAATTTTATGCATTTTACAAAATTTTATACTCAAATTTATTCATACTTCTTATTGTGTACTAGTTAGTTTCCGATATCATCTGCTTAATATACATTCTGTATATTCCTAATCACATGTTAGTAATTTGAATCACATCTAAACTTAATAATGGAAGATAATGAATGGATTCCCAGAATGTATTTTCAATGACGATAATATTTCATTAGATCTCTAAACTCTTGCCATTTCCTTCCCATCTTCACAGTAGTTAAAATTTCTTCTGAATTCTTTTAATCTTTTATTTCTTTGCTCTGGGAAACAGCTACATGAGATGTTTTCTCACTATAGTAGAAAGAGCAAATTTGGGAAGTACTCTCCTGAGGGCTGACCAAATGCTCTTTTACTTTCTCTATCAAAAATCAGCTAAGCTGATTAATTTGGAAATCAGTCTATTGGTTTTATTTTTAACTAAGCAGAAAGAAAACTAATGGACTCTTGCCAAACATCTGGCGAATAAAGGGGTTCCTAAGAAGAAGGTGTTTCTGTCATTACAGAAATGGTGAGTAGAAATGATATGTACCCCTGAACCTGCTGTTTAAGGGTAGTGGCACATTGGTTTCTTTTGTAGTTCTGGCATAAAAGCATTATGACATTAAACAATTGGGAATTTTGAAGCTTTTCCTCAACCAAAAGTTCTGCTGATTATTCACAGGGCCCTTTGATTTTTCTATAGGGTGTTCTTTAATGTAATAAAGAATATACTATTCTATTGTTCAGTTGAAGTTTGATACAGTTTTTTTAATTCCATCAGTATGATAACTACTCAGAGGAATAATGCTATAAAGAAGCTGTAAAGTAAAATGTAATTTTTAAATGAAAAATTAGTTTAACCAGGTATAACAAAAGATTAAAATCCATTTTGTGATGCAATATTTCATTATTTTTGGTGTTAGATTCTCTAGCTGTACTTTGGTTTCACTTATCAGTAACAAGAAGTGAAGAACTCTGTGCCTGTTGTCCTGGCATTTTATTAACTTGTTCATCATGACAGAGCTTTATGGAAAATAATGTCTTTCTTCCAGTGGCAGCCAAAATAACTAAAGGCCTTCACTTTCTTCTTCCATAGTATTTATCATAAATGATAATGAATTTCACACCTATGTTCATACTTTGTTGTATCTCATGTAAGATACTTGGCAACAGAAACAATGTGTAGTTATTCTTCATGTATATAAACTACATTGGAGTCATTTGTAGATGCTCAATAGGTACTTGATTATTGAGTGAGGGATTGTTTATTCTCTATAAAAATAATGTTAGTTTTCTAGAAAAGGATCATCTCACTAATTATGAGTTTTACTAGGTGTTTAACAATATCCTTAGCACTTCTATTAGCAAAGAAATTGTAAAATATATGATAAGAATAGTTTCTCAAAAACAACCATTCAATAAATATTTACCTTTAAAACATAAAGTTGAACCTTTTCTCAGGCAACTGCTTCACAAACTTCTGATGTCTAAAATTTCTTTCTTATATATCTAGCATAATATCGTTTTTTAATAATAATGTTGAGGGTCTAGTCTGTTTGGTGTTCTATAGGCTTCTTGTATCTTCATAGGCATTTCCTTCTTTAAGTTGGGAAAGTTTTCTTCTATAATCTTGTTGAATATATTTTCTGTGCCCTTGAGTTGGTATTCTTCTCCTTCTTCCATTTTGGAAATCAATATGGCGCTTTCTTAGAAAATTAGGAATCCATCTCCCCCAAGATCCAGCTATACCACTCTTGGGCATATACTCAAGGAATGCTCAACCACACCACAAGAGCATTTGTTCATCTATGTTCATATCAGCATTGTTTGTAATATCCAGAACATGGAAACAACCTAGATGCCCTTCAACTGAAGAACGGATAAACAAAATGTGGTATATATACACAATGGAATACTACTCAGCAGAGAAAAACAATGACATCATGAGGTTTGCAGACAAATGGATGGATCTAGAAAAAAATCATCCTGAGTGAGGTAACCCAGACTCAGAAAGACAAACATGGTATGTACTCACTCATAGGAGGATACTAGATATAGAACAAGGATGACTGGACTGCTACTCACATCACCAGGGAGGCTACCTGGAAAACAGGACCCCAAGAAAGACACGGGGATTGCCCAATGACAGAGATATGGAATGAGATCTACATGAACAGCCTGGACATGAGTGGGGGTAGTGAAGGGCAAGGGTCGAGGGAAAGAGAGCTTGGGGGAGCGGGAGATCCCAGCTGGATCAACAACAGAGAGGGAGAACAAGGAATAGGAGACCATGGTAAATGAAGACCACATGAGAATAGGAAGAAGCAAAGTGCTAGAGAGGCCCACAGAAATCCACAAAGATACCCCCACAACAGACTGCTGGCAATGGTCCAGAGACAGTCCGAACTGACCTACTCTGGTGATGGGATGGCCAAACACCCTAATTGTCATGCTAGAAACCCCATCCAACGACTGAGGGATCTGGATGCAGAGATCCATGGCTAGGCCCTGGGTGGATCTCTGGGAGTCCAATTAGCCAGAATGAGGAAGGTTTATATGAGCGAGAATTGTTGAGACCAAGGTTGGATAAAGCACAGGGACAAATAGCCAAATGAATGGAAACACATGAACTATGAACCAATGGCTGAGGGGTCCCCAACTGGATCAGGCCCTCTGAATGGGTGATACAGTTGATTGGCTTGATCTGTTTGGGAGGCATTCAGGCAGTGGGACCAGGTCCTGTGTTCATTGCATGAGTTGGCTGTTTGAAACCTGGGGCCTATGCAGGGTCGCTTGGCTCGGCCTGGGAGGAGGGGACTGGACCTGCCTGGACTGAGCCTACCAGGTTGATCTCAGTCCTCGGGGGAGGCTTTGCCCTGGAGGAGATGGGAATGGGGGGTGGGCTGGGGGGAAGGTGAAGGGGGCGGGAGGGGGGAGAATAAGGGAATTGGTGGCTGGTATGTAGAACTGAATTGTATTGCAAAATAAAAATAAAAAAAATTAAATAAAAAAAGAAAAGAAAAGAAAAAAATAATAATGTTGAGCTGAGATTGGCAGTGCAGGCTTGTGATCCCAGCACTAGGGAACAGGGAGCAAAAGGCTGCCAATCTAAGAGCAGCCTGATTACATAATGAGTGCCATGCCTCCTAGGCTGCATATAGACACCACTCTCTTAAAAAAAAAAAAAAAAGTTAATCCATAGACTACTCTCCAGTGATGGCCTCAAACCCAGAAGCATTTGGTTAAACAAATTGTCTCTTTATCTTTAAAAAAATTGGGGCAAGGGAACTTAGGAGGGGTGGTAGGTAGAGGTGGAGCTGGTAAGAATTGGAGAAGAAGTGGGGGATGACTATGATCAAAATACATTGAAGGCATACATGAGGTTTCCAAATAATTAATTAAAATAAAATTTAAAATATCTTCATTAGCTATGCTTGCTTTGGCAGCATGTACTCTAAACTTGAAATAATACAGAGAAGATTAGTTTGGCCTTGTGTAGGGATAACCTGCAAATTCACAAAGTATTCCACATTTTTATGTCAACCTATTAACTCTATATATAGTTCAATGGAAATTACCCATTTTTTTTTCTGATAATACTTCCCCTAAGAGTTTAGACTGTCTAACAAAAAAAAAAAAACAAAAAAAAAACACAATACCAAGCATGTGAAGCCATCTTTTGAGTTGTTGGCTGGGGTTGTACAAGAGACTACCAAAACATTACTAGCTATTTCTCTTGCCCAGGCTATTTCTATTCCAAGATGTGGAATAGAAATCCCTATTGCTGAAGATACCATGCACTTCAAACATAGGCTTCAGAGGCCCCTGAGATGAAACTGAACTGAATGTCTTCCTGAGGAGTTTGAAGGCATCATGCAAGCTTCTAGAGGGGGCGGTACCAAGAGTCCTGCTATGATACCTATTATACCTGTGAAACCGAACAATGGCCAGCATGGCACAATATCTTTAAGGATGCAGTAGTAGTTTCTATACCTTTACAGTAAATAACAGCTCTCTGATCAGATTTAAGACTCATTCAACATGAGGGAAAGGATTTCTGATATTAGAAGCATAGCCACCTACTCAGGGCTAGTGAAGCCGTGGATCTTGGAGTAGAATCTACAACCATCACTTTACTGAACAAGTATAATACTTACCTTCATCCTAAGTATTTACCCTTATACCTACACGTAGGTGTAGTCCTCAATCCTCATTAAGGAAACTTCTCTTTGTAACAAACAAAAACCAATAGAGAATATCACAATCAATAAAAGTACATTATTGTGAGGCTCAGTCCCAATGGATACTTCTACAACACAACTCTACATTTAAGACTCAGAGAACATTGCCAAAAAATTTTAAGAGCTAGAAGACTAGAAAATATTCTTTGAGATTTTTATCTTCTAGGAATGACAGAAGCTAAACCCATGAAGTCTCACCAATAGGACTGCTTAAACATGAGCTGAACAAGAACAACAACAGTATACATGATACAGTGAATGAGAGAAAATCAAGAAGGCTTCAATTCTAAACAAAGAACTACAGGCAACTAAAGAATAGCAAGAAAACACTGCAATTGGTTATTCATTATTAACTGGTAGGACTTGGTAATAAAAATATACAAACAAGTAACATATAGACTAAGCAGTAGCTTGTATTAATTTATATCTATCTGTCTAATTATCTATCTATATAAAACTAATGGAAATATAACCACTAATAAAAAAGGTGATGAATTTGAAAGAGAACAAGGAAGTAAATGAGATGTATGTTGGAGGATTGGAGAGGAAAGGGAATGGAAAGGGGAAATTATGTTATTATATTACAATCTCAGAAAAAAAATGATTCAAATAGATAAAAGAATCTTCCTTAGCTCCTACAGCACACTCAATCTCCAATATTGGCCACTTTTACTTCTGTTGTTACATTTCCCCTGGTAAGAAAGATTTTGTTAGGAGTATACCAGGTGGAGGAAGTGGATTTAACACAAGAATAGAAACATAAACTCACAAGTAAAGACTTAATTTTCTGGGGGGAAAAGTTAGAGTTGTGGTACAGTTTGGATTTGAATTGATCTTCAAATATCCATGTTTTAAGAGTTTGTTGAAGGTAGTGAAGCTTCAAAACTGATTCCTGGGAGGAGGTTAAATATTTGATTCCAGATTTATTCTGCCTCCTGATCCTCCTTGCTCATGACCATGATGGACTTCCTTACAGTCACAAACAATAAGGTAAGAAGACTATGAACTGTACTCTTCGGGACTTTAAACCAAGATTAAAATTCCCTTCTTTTAAGTTAGTAGTTTCAGATATTTCATCACAGCAAGAGCAAACTTATTAATCTACAGTTCTCAATGATATGATAAAAGACTATATGATACATATATTTTATATGTCTAACAGTGTTTAATATGTTTAATAATATATATGTATATGTTTAATGCTGTCAAAATTACATGCAACTTGAGGTTTAAATAAAATTTCCTCTATTTTGCAACATTTTTAGGAAAATAATGTCATGTTATTTATAGAACTAGAGATCTTTGGAGGGGCTATAGGCTCTAGGGTTTACAAAAATGGAGATAAGCTAACACATAGACACAGTGTTGAATTATAATTTGTATAGCTTTACTTTTGTTTTGTTTTTTGTTTTTTGGTTTTTTTTTGAGATAGGATTTCTCTGTGTAGTTTTGGTGCCTGTCTTAGATCTCGCTCTGTAGCCCAGGCTGGCTTCAAACTCACAGAGATCTGCCTGCCTCTGCCTCCCGAGTGCTGTGATTAAAGACGTGTGCCACCACTGCCCGGGTAGTTTTACTTTTTATGTGTATGGGTTGTTTGCCTGCCTGTATGAATGTGCATTTTGGAAGCTGGAAGATGGCACTACACTCCTAGAACTGGAGTTACAGGTGGCTGTGAAAACTGGAAATAGAACCCAAATGTTCTGGGAGAGTAGCTAGTACTCTTAATCACTAAACTACCTCTCCTGCCAGTTAAATTAGATTTTACATATCAGTGTTTCTTTATAACATCAAGTTTAAAAAATACTTTCCATTAACATCAGATAAAGTGAGGGGTCTCTCTCTCTCTCTCTCTCCATATATATATATATATATATAACAGTCTCATTTTTGGACCTCTTTTATCTAGGAAAACCAGACTTCCAGTGGGTATCATGAGGTCTGTAAAGAGATATAGAATTAGAAAACATAGGTAACCCTGATTTTATGGGTGAAATCGCATGGCTATAAACAGGAAGCAACCAAACAAAGATCCATGTACAGTATTCATTCACTTATAGCCTCAACATTTGTTCTCAGTCTAAGCTAAACTAGTAGTTGCAGGAGTTTGACATGGGAAAAATTCATAACTTTCTACGACAAAGTGTCCTGAGACAATATATCTTAATTGACCCATTTGTGTACTCTCATTCATTTCTGGTCCCTCATGCAAAAGATGAATATAACAATAGCTAAAATTACCAAAATGTAGTCTTTCAAGTAAGTTCTGATAGAAACAATCACAATAACAAAGAAGAGATAACAAAGCAGAAAACAACAAAGTCTAAAGCAAACAAAGAACAGAAATGAGAAAAGAGAGCAAGATTTTAAGTTCACAGTGCTCACAGTTAATGTACTTTGGGATTTCTCACACATTCAAATGACAATGAAATGTAGATATGAAATGAATTTTTTAAATTCAGAGTTACATATCACCACCTATAGACTGAGAAGACATTAATATCCAGCAATAATGTGTAAAGCTGTTTTTATTTCAAAGACTAAAATGATGATAAAATTTGATCAATTACTAGGATAAATCAAAGATTATCCGTTCTCAACTGAATGGCCTTTGCTAGAATAATATGCATGTACTATTTTCATTTAAACAAAAATCAGTATAATATATTTTTTCTCTGTATGAAAGGATTAAATATTAAGTAGAAGGTGTTATCAGAATAACTAATAGTTTTCTGTAAATTGGAAACTTAATGACTGAACTTGAAAACTATGAACAAATGTAAATTTTATACACAAACAAATACAGTGGAATACCTGGGAGGAAATCTAGGAGATTTATGAACTCTATAAATATAGATACTTATTAAGATATCTATAGTATTTTAAAACTCAGCTATATATCCTAAATGGATTCCATTACAAGTAGAAAGAGAAGCACACAGCCTTTTCCTAGATGAGTTACAAATTCAATGTAACCTCAAAAAATTTGAATATTTTTAGAGGTTTGAACGCTGATGCTTAAACATAAGCCTTAAAGTTTATATGGGAGTAGTCACAAATGAGAATAGCCAAAGAAATTTTAAAATAAAAGAGAAATGAGAACATGGTGGCAGCAGTTATTAATATGGCTACAAAAATCAGCACAATTAGATATACAGTCCTTGCTAGACTGGAAAAGCAAAGCAAAAATAATGAAAATTCAGTTTGGGTAATATGATGTATCACAGATTTAAAACAAAAATTAAAAAACACAAATAAAGACGCTATTTTAATTTTTTGAAATACAATTTGAGATTAGATACTACACTTGATCTTAGTCAAAATGCCAAACAAGGATCCATTTTGAGGCTGGAAAAAAATTTCAAAATAATAACCAATATCTGAAGTCTGTAAGGATAACTGAGAGATATTAAGGATAATTGTAGGTCTAAAAAGAAACATAGTAATAGAAATAATAAAAATTGTTTATCACATGTTAGTTAGAATTGTTTATCACCCAATAACAGGATTACAATTTTAAAAGTGTGTTATTAGATTTTGCTGCTGTAGAGCTATCATAGACTATGGTTATACCTACCTGCCTTGAGTAGCCTTAGGAACAACTAGCTATATGGCATGTTCTATTGCATATTTGACCTTCTATTGACCTAAAAATTTTTATGTGGAGTATTTCTATATCAAGACTGAACATCTTTTATGTATGTAGTCATTTTTAAAAGTTTATAATTATATATACGTATATATAATTATATATATAATTATATATATGTATATATAATTATATATATATGCTATTTATGCATATGCTAGGCAAACACTCTATCTCTGAGTTGTGTTTGTACCTCTTTAAACATCTTTTAATATTTAATATATACAATAAAGAATGTTATCATGTTCATCATTTTATATATTTGATAGTGAAATATTGAACAGTTACAAAACTTAGAAAATAGTAAAGAAATGCCGGGTGGTGGTGGCGCATGCCTTTAATCCCAGCATTCAGGAGGCAGAGGCAGGCGGATCTTTGTGAGTTCGAGGCCAGCCTGGTCTACAGAGTGAGATCCAAGAAAGGCGCAAAGCTACACAGAGAAACACTGTCAAAAAAAAAAAAAAAAAAGAAAGAAAGAAAGAAAGAAAGAAAGAAAGAAAGAAAGAAAGAAAAGAAAAAGAAAGTAGTAAAGAAAAACATTAACTTAGAGCATTTCAGAACAAAGAAAGTCTAGTAACTCAGTTAGGCATGGTGGCATGCATCTGAAATCCCAGCAACTGGGAAATTTGAGGCAGAATGATCAAAGATTCAAACCATCCCAAACTACATTACGTAATTTTGTAACAAATACAACCTCTTCCAAAGTAAATAAACTCTAAAATCCAATAGCGTAACTATAAAAGGTCTTTAAAAGAAATATTATCAATAAATTTAAGAAGTTCAAATTAGAAATAGTTAAATAACTATGATATAACAGAATAAGATGGTCTTCTTTTGTCCTTCCTCAGATTAGGCAAAGAAAATGTATCTTACAGGTTAGCTTGCTTATTTAGCCCTATAGGTGCTCTCTCCATTGTTAGGAAGACTTTTGTCTAAGGATATCCAAGTGTTTATTATCAAACTAACATCATGAGACTGTGATTCACCATAACTTTTAAAGATGGAGTTGGTATGTATTTTTAAACAGATGCCAGGCTCTTTTACAAAACACTGTTATATCCAGAAATAAATCCTTCTGAAACAAATACACTAGTGCTTCATACACACTTGTGCTCACATGACCACAGGCACACACACAAATATCATATCTATTTAACCTTTCATATCATATAATAATTAAAACCTAGAAGAAGTTAACATGAATAATAAATGAGAATTAGAACAGCATTTTACTGTTTATTGATGCAATGATGTCTGATAAGTTTTTAGAGCAATATCATAAATCTACGTACGTTAATATTTAAATAAATCTCATACTGTTAAGTATGAAAGGAATCAAACAGAAATGTTTACTGTCTTATCCATTTGTGAAAACTGTGGCCATTCCCTAATTCTGTAAACAATAAATCATTACCACACATCATTGTACACTTGAATAGACACATCTTCATCAAAGGTATAAAAAAAGCCAATGAACACATTAATGGCTGTCAACATCATCAGTCATTAGGAAATACAAATCAAAATCACAGTGAGATAGCACTTCCAAGCACTAGGATGGCTATTATGAAAACAACTGGTAATAAACAAGTGCTGGCTAGAACACAGAGTAATTAGAACCCTTGTGCATTACAGGTGGGGATATGAGATGAACCTGCTACTTTGTAAAAGAGGCAGTCATTACAAAGTTAAAAGTGGAGTTGACAGTGTCTCCTGCAGTAGACAGGATCCTGTATCTTCTAAACACACTAGTCTTAATCTCTAAAATCTGTGGTTTTGTTACATTTCCGGGAAACAAAGGGACATTAAGGGTAAGAATAAGTTGAGATATTTGAAGTTACTCTTTCTTCTGGCTACTTTAATACTTTCACAAGTCAATACACATGATACAAGGTAACAGAACAACTGAGTCTTAAGTATGTTACTCCTCCAGCTGTGAAAGTATACAATTGAGTGACCCTGTAGTGGGTAGCCATTCCAGCTTTGACCTGGAAGTTCCAACTCCCATTGAGGCTTCAGTAATGGTCACACCTACAAGGCGGGGCTGAGAGGGGATGCTGAAGACCCGAGATCTGGATGCCCAGGCTCTCTTGGTTCCTCGACCCTGGACGCTGAAGGTAGACCAAGCAGAGTTCTCCAGAGAACACTGCCAGACTGCACCTTTCCCAGACCCTGTAGCTTATCCCTTCACTTGTAAGTTACCCATCAAAATAAACCTCCCTTTTAACGTGGAGTGGCCTTAATAATTTCACCAATATGACCCCTAACTATTTGTATTCACAGCATCATTGCTACTGAAGAAGCTACTATTTTGAGGAACTGGGGACACAGCTCATGCTATAGCAAAAGGTATGGATCAACAAAAGTAGAACATAAATTTCTACCAGCAGAATTGAACTACCTGTAGTTTTACAGGATGGTATATAGGCCAAAGGAACATAACATATAGAAGGGAAGGAATGAGTGAAAATATATTAGGAAAATGAGAAAAGCGAATACATATTTAACAATATTCTTTTCTTCTTTGAAACACGAGAAGTCATTCTCCACTTTCTCTCAAAAGCTCCTCCTGGTGACCAACAGTTATTAATCAAAATTCTGTCCCTGCATTTCCCGTCTTAGGCTATTAAAAACACAAATGATATTAAACACAAAAGTAAAGTGGGGTTTATAACAGATCACACACGAAAACTACAACTGTCAAAGGATGGAGTGCTAAGCAGGACATGATGAGTGCCAAGCTGTGTTCAAAACATGTGAAGGAGAGATGTGAAATGGGAACTTGAATGTTGGAGGTCATACAGAAACCCCACTTATGACTCTTAGGTTACTAAGACTTGTTATCAAATCCATTATATTTTTACTTTTAAGAATCATACTATCATACTTCTAAATATTTAGGCTGTATAAGTCACAACTCTAGAGGCAGATTGCCTAAGTTAATAACATTTTATGTCACTGATAAATTATCTACCCCCAGATAAATGGTTAAGTCTTTCCTTTGTCTTCTGTCAAATAGAGGGAACTTCACACAAACCAGTTAGGATAAGATGAAGGTCAAATAAAAGAATTGCATGTTGTTATTTTCTCCATGTAAAATGATGTAATAAATAATTTTTCTTTCTTATAAGTATATAACTGTAAACTTTCACCTTTAATTATTTATGTGAACATTATTTTTTAATTATGATCAAAATATAAACATGCATTTATTGATTACTTACTACACACTAGAAGATTTAAGTGTTTTTTTATTCATTATTATAACCTTCATTGACAAACTGTTAGATTGTTGTTTTGCTAGAAGATTAAACTATTAAATTGTTACCCTAAATGTTATTTTCATTATGCTCAGGGAATGTCATGATCAATAATTGTTCTTTAGACTTCCACTTAAAATTGTGACTTATTACATTTTATTGTCTTTTATTTCAGTTTTTTTCAATCCATGTTTAAATTTTACTTTGCATACAGAACAACAACAAAAAATGCAGATAGAATAGAGGTATGGAACTATATATGGCTATATGAATATATGCACTACTTAGCCTTTTGGTACAATTTTCAATTATCATTTCCTGTGACTTGAAATCCTAATGAAGTGCAAGGTGGTTGATTAATGGGAAGTAAATAGTAATTAGTGTTCAAGTTGTTGGCTGGGGAGTACAAGAGACTCCCCAAACAATATAGGCTTCTGCTATTTTCCTTGGTTGCTTCCCAAAAGTTGAAAGTAAGACATATTGCTGATGACACTGTGTGCTTCAGATGTTAGGTCTTGAGCTTGATGACCTAAAAGTCTCTTCCCTGATGACTATCTTTCATAGCATGGGAAGGTCAGAGGCAGGCTTCCAAGGGAGGAAAACAGTCAATATTCTTACTCAAGTGTGATGTTAATGAACAAAAACAATGACTAGCAAGGCAAGATGTCCCAAAAGGTACAGTAGTGGCGCTTATATCTTGAGAGTAACTGTCAGTAGTCTAATAGGACTTAAGGCTTGCTTAACAGGAACAAAATTATGCCTGGTACTGTAAACCTAGTGAACCACTGAGTAAGCTCATGGATCTTAGAGAAGAAACTGCTACTACCATTTTCCTAAAAAAGTTTAATTTTAACTGTGCTAAATACTTATCCTTACACCCACATAAATTGTAATGCTCACAGCCCCCTCTCCATCATTTAAGAGTTTCTTTATGCAGCAGAGAAACCACAGCTGCTCGAAACGCTGAGAACAAATTCCTGCAATGCCCAGCAGAATTTGGAAGATCTACAACACAACTCCTGTACCTAAGGATCAGGAAACATCTAGAAGATAAGGCAGAAAGATTAAAAGTGACAAAGGCTCAGGACATCTGTGTGATTGTACCTTCTAAATGTGACAGGGAAGTTACACTCATGAAATCTCAACAGTGTGGGTGCCTCAATAAGACCCAAACAATGAGAACACCAATTACATGCCAACATAGACTGGGGAAATTCCATGAGCCTTACCACTAGAAGACGAGCTAAAGAAAGTAAATACTGCTTAGAGAAAGACAGCCTTCTTCAGGGATGATCCCCTAAACAGTTATCCAATAGTAAATGGTCATCCCTAAAATCATATGCATGTAAGTAACACTAAATGGACTCAGTAAGTTGTTTTTGTGTATTTTTCCATGTCTATGTGTATGTATGTATGTGTGTGTGTGTGTGTGTATGTGTGTGTGTGTGTGGGTGGGTGTGGGTGTGGGTGTGGGTGTGGGTGTGTGTTTGTATCTGTGTCTTTGTGTGTTTGACAATAATAATGAAAGGAAATGGTCATGAATTTAAGAGGGAGAAAGGGATATGGGTGATTTTGGGGAGAAGGGAGATTTTACGTAGTATTTTAATTAAAAATAATATCCAAAGCTTTGTAAATTGGCATTAGGTATTGTCTTCTAAAAGTTTTGGCATTCAGAGCTCATGTCTGTCACAGCCAATTTTGAGCATGCTAACACTGCATTGTTCATTTCAGAGTTTGATAATCACATTGTCATATTTTATGGACACATCTCCTGTCTGTGGTTCAGGCATAAACATGCAGCTGCTGTGCACTGATCATCTGCCGCACTGCCTCAGCAAATATAGAGTTCACATCAGGCATTCCAGAGCACGAGCAGATATGAGAGAGGAAATGTGTTTTGCAATGTGAACTCCTAAACAGCCGCTTACAATGGTCACAGTTTGTTCATTGATTCCAGAAACGGGCAAAGGAAGTTTGTCACTCTTTTCATAGCAAAGAAACTTTTTGAATGACATGAAGAAGTAAGTTTGGGGCAAAGGGAAATCATCAGGACTACCTTCACTGTGCTGTTGAATAGTGACCTCAGCACCTCACCATGTCCCTGTTCCTGTTCCCACGCTCCACACTTGCCATCATTTCTGATGCCAGCATGACGTATTTACTTACTCTTCACATCCCAGAGAGGTCTGCACATTAGGAACATGTATGCATGTAGTTAGCATTCATGAAACACTTTCATGTCAGACTACCCAAAAGCTGAGGGTGAAACCTTTTGTAGTTTCAAGAAACTTTATAGTGAACTAGATTTTATTGTGATTAATTAGAAAGAAATAAGAAGTATTTATACTTGTCCCATAAATTAGAAGAACAAAATCAAGAAAGAATAAAATTTTAAAGTAAGTCTGCACATATAAACAAAATCCATAAACGTTATAAGCAGATGGATGAAACTTTACATGTGTGCTAGATTTTCATCATTGTGACAGGATATTGTGGTTAAATAATGTAAAGAAGAAGAAAAGCTTTAATTTTGAATATGTTGTCCATGGTTGGCTGATTCCAGTGTCTTTTAAACTTTGACAAGGTAGAAAAACAATGACAGAAAAAAATTACTTACTTCCTGAGAACCAGGAAACACAAGAGTATGGGAAAGATCTGCTGACACAATATATCCTTCAAAGACACTCCAGGTGGCCAGTTGCATCCAGCTAGCTGCATACTCTACAGTCCTTCTCTGCTATTAGTTCTCTGCACACTAATCCACTGGTAAGGTTTGTGTCCTCCTGATCTCTTACCCCTTTGTGCCCACAAGTAGTGGCATAAGTCTCCAATACATGAGGAGGTTGTGGGATATTTCAGATCCAAATCATAACAGTATTTGTATAAGGTATACTTTTTTGGTCCTGCAAATGACAGGTCATAGAGAAGCCGTCTTGTGACAGGGATACCACTATCGGTTACATAAGAAGTGTGCATTTGACTTCACTGCAGGAGAAAAAGAGTAACAAGTGTAGCCAGCTGTTAATCCCCAGTTATGGTAAAAACAGTCTTTGTCTTTATTTATTTCTCTTTTGTTTTTTATACAATATCACTACTGATTTCCCTTCTCTACTCTGTATTTGTTTGTAAATGAATATGGTCTAAGCTCTGAAAATATGTTACTTTCCATCTCAAAAATGAAACAAGGTAACCAATAACTTCTATTCTTGTATGTCTTTTTCATATTCAAATGTAAACAATATGATCAGCCTGGAATTCACACCTTACTCAATCTTGGTCTTCGAAGGAATGGGATAGAATTTGAGAGGAACTTCAGACTTGTATGATGATTTGGGAAGAGTGCTGCTCAGAACCAGAAAGGCTGAGTCACAATAGAAAAATTCTAACACATAGCCCAGGAAAGATGAGTTAATATGATGCTAACTTTTGTAGAGACCACATCACAGAAATCTAACATAATCAATGGTCTGTAATAATTTCTTACCCAAGAGAAATTCTTAGGGTAACCACAGGAATCAGTGATGTAGTTAGATATACATGATGATTAGAGTATCAAAAGAGAGGTATCAGAGCTACTGTGTAAAATCACATGATTCAGCAACATTGCGCACACTGGAAGCTTTATTCTTTATGCTTCATTTCACTTGTTTATCAAATTTACTGCAAATAATTCTACGAAGAATGTACCTTTTTAATAATTTAAAAGCCATGATTGGAGAGATACTTCAGAAGTTGTGAACAGGCATTGCTTTAACAGAGGACTAAAGTTTTGTTTCTAATATCCACTATGGCTGATAACTGCCTGTAGCTTAATTTCTGCAGTAAAGGGTGCCTTTTTCTAACTTCCAAAGAGCACCAGGCATAAATGTGGTACACATTTATCATGGAGACAGAACATTTAAATGCATAAAAATAAAATAATATATTCTAAAATAATTTAAAAAAACATTATTGCACTATATGAAAATAAGTTTTGGTTGTGTAGGTTGGTGTTTTTGTGGAACTCCTAACAGTGGGAGTGGGGCCTGTCTCTGACTCTTTTGCCTGCTCTCAGGACCACTTTCCTCCTAATGGGTGACCTTGCCCAGCCTTGATATGAGGATTTGTGCCTAGTCTTATTGTAACTTATTATGCAATGTTCAGTTAATATCCCTGAGAGGCCTGTTCTTTTCTGAGGGGAAACTGAGTAGGACTGTATCTGTGGGAGAAGTGAGGTAGGGGAGGAACTAGGAGTGGAGGGAGGTGAAACTACAGCCAGGATATAATATATGAGAGAAAAATAAATTAGAAATGAACAAATATAATTTTTGTATAGCTTGATAAAGTTTTATACAAAGTAAAATGTTAACAAAATATATATCTCACAAAATTTTTTCTATCCTCTTCAACAATTATTGACTATATCAAGAGAATCACTATTCTGTCTTTATCCTCTGGTGATTGAATGATTGCTTATATAAGAATCACATATGCTAGACAAGTACTCCCACTAACTTATATCCACTGCCCCCTTTTCACTTTTTGCCTTGAGTCAGTGTGTCACAAGTTTGTACACACTAGCCTTGAATTCACTGCACTCCCTGTTTAGTTCAAGTAGATCTTGAATGCCTTCCACCACAACCTCCCAAGTAGCTGAGATAAGAGTGTACACACCCCATGTTTTAGTTTCTTGAGACAGGGTTTCTCTGTGTAACTGCCGTGGCTATTCTGGAGCTCACTCAGCAGAACAGGCTGACCTCAAACTCACAGAGATCTACTTGACTCTGCCTCTCAAGCTGGGATAATAGGCATGTACCACCACCGACTGGTTACCTGGTGCTATGAAAATTCCCAGGAATCCACAAGGATGACCCCAGCTAAGACTCTGAGCAATAGTTGAAAGGGCTCCTGAACTGGCCTTGCCCTCTAATCAGATTGGTGACGTCCGTAATTGTCGTCATAGAGCCTTCATTCAGTAACTGACAGAAGCAGATGCAGAGATCCAGAGTTCAGAACTGGGCCGAGCACCTGGAGTCCAGCTGAAGAAAGGAAGGAGGGATTGTGTGAGCAGGGTGTCAAGATCATGATGGGAAAACCCACAGAGACAGCTGACCCAAGCTGGTGGGAACTCACGGATTCTGGACTGAGGGCTGGGAAACCTGCAGGGGACTGAACTAGGTCCTCTGAATGTGGGTGGCAGTTGTGTGGCTTAGTCTGTTTGTAGGGTCCCTGGCAGTGGGAGCAGGATTTATCCCTGGTGCCTGAACTGGCTTTTTGGCATTCCCCATGGTGAGATACCTTGCTCAGCCTTGACGCAGAGAGGAGGGGCTTGGGCCTGTCACAACTTAATATGCCAGACTTTGTTGACTCTCCATGGGAGGCCTTACATTCTCTGAGGAGTGGATGGGGTGGAATGGGTGGGAGACAGGAGGTGAGCAGGAGGACAGGGAGGGAGAACTGTGGTTGGTATGTAAAATGAAATAAATAAATGAATGAATGAATGAATGAATGAATGAATAAATAAATAAATAAAGTCTACACAGCCAGCGCTAGATCCATTATTCTGTTTTTGTTCCATATATTGGCAATGTATTATTTTGAACTTTAAATAAGTGAGATCATCTAGGATTCCATTTATATGTCTGGATTTTCTTTCCCATTAACATCATGATTATGAAAAGGAGTCAGTCATGATGCATTATGAAGCCATTGCTTCACAAATTTATGAAATTTAGTGCCACATTGGATTTTACTGAGTGAATGTGCACAATGTATATACTGACCACACTACTGATGAACACTTGATTTTTGTCTAGTTTTGAACAATATGACCAAGTGCTGTTATTAAAGCTCATGTAGGTGCTTATTTTAACAAGTGCATGGAATCATTCAATTAATTTTTTATTGTGATTGATATTTATTTGCACCTTGTTACTAATTTAATCTGTATTTACATTTGACAGGTGATGTACTCATGTGGGGAAGTTTAAAAACCACTCAGTTATCATTTTGAAGATGTTATAATTTTTCCTGTTTAAGTGAGTTACTTTTCCTTCTTTATCTTCTTTACTTTGTGTGAACTAAATTAATTATAAGAATGTTTGCTTATTAAGCAACACAAATGAGAAACTGTAAATAAGAATGCTTTGCTTTTAAAAATGTTAACTCATCACAATTTGATTCTAAGTGAAATCTTTATAACTATGTCTGTGTGACTCAAGAATGCCTACACTTGCTGAAATTCGCAACTTTTCAATATAACAAAGTCTTATTACTCTAAAGATGAGCATTTGATTCTATGACTAGCATGAGAGATGAGTTTCATAGCACACTCCTTTAATCCAGGAGTCTGGGGAAGAGAAAGTGGATCTCTGCGAGTGCAAAGCCAGCTTGGTCTCTACAGTGGACTTCAGGCCAGGACCAAATAAGGAGATCTTATCTCAAAAAAACAAACACACAAATAATGAAAGAAACCACCATCAGCACTAAAAAAAAAAAAAAAAAAAAAAAAAAAAAACCAGCCCACATGAGAGTGAGTAATGGAAATTCCCAGGATGATCCCAGCTAAGACTCCCAACAATAATGGAGAGGGTGCCTGAACTGGCCTTCCCCTGTAATCAGTTCTATCATCATAGAACCTTGATCCAGTAACTTATGGAAGAAGATGTAGAGATCCACGTCCCAGCACCAGTCCGAGCTAAGGGAGTACAGTTGAAGAGAGTGAGGTGGGATTACAGCAGCAAGGGGGGGTCAAGATCATGACGGGGACACCCACAGAAACAGATGACCCAAACTTGTAGGAGCTCATGGACTCTAGACCGGCAGCTGGGGAGCCTGCATGGGACCAAACTAGTAGCTCTGCATGTGGCAACAGTTTTGTAGCCTGGTCTGTTTGTGCAACCCCTGGTAATGGGACCAGGATCTATCCCTTGTGCATGAGCTGGCTTTTTGAAGCCCATTCCGTATGGTGGGATGCCTTGCTCAGCCTTGATGCAGGGGTTTGGGGACTTAGTCCTGTCTCAACTGAACTTGCCAGGCCTTGTTGACTCTCCATGGAAGGCCTTACCCTTTCTGAGGAGTACATGGCCAGAGTGGGCTCAGGGAGATCGAAGGGTGGGAGGAGGGGAGGGAGGGGGAGCTGTGGTTGGTATGTAAAATGAATTATTAAAAAGGTCAAACAAGATTACAATTTAAAGAAACTTGTTATTTTATTTCTATCTCATCACCTTTTAGATCATTCACAAAAATTTTCTTCAGGTTTCAGATCAGAAAATTCTGTCTGGATATCATCCTTAGTTTTCTTCTTTGAGTACTAGTGGCTTTGGGAAATATGAGCTACCCACCCCCTGGACTCCTCTCCCAGCAAGTATTATTTGCACATATATAATGCAGAAAGGACTGTGTATATACATTTCTCTATGCTATTAAAATCTTTGGCTTTTTTCACTGAATTTGCCTGTGATATTTCTATTATATTCTTATATAACTTACATAATCTATATATAAAATACCTAAAAAGATACAGCAGCCATAAAAATATACATGATAGAATATATGTGCTACATTCACATATATACTCAAATGACTAAGTATTAAACCAGACACATATAAAGTAAATAAATTACCTCCAGGCCCAATTATATTCTGTATATGTATTTGTAGGTGCAAATGTTATAGTATGTATACACATGCAAGATAAATGCATTTGCTTTTGTTGCTTTCCTTAAATTATTTTAGAATAATGAAATAAAAATTATCTGAAACTTTTCTATTGTTATTATCCTGGTACAACACAATTTTGCTCCTGTCTTTGGTCATGTGCAATCTTAGCTTTAATTCCATGCTTCAAAGTACAGGTTTGCACCCCAATAAGATGCCTCAAGTTTTAGTTTAGCATCTTGTTTGTTTGCTAAGTTCTTGAACCGTAAATAGGGATAAAAAGCATTGTGATGCTAGAGATCATAGTAGTTATTATAGAGCAGCAATCACACACAATGTACCGTGGAGATGCTGAATAGTATTAGTGGAGCTTTTGAGCCTGGCATAGTAGAAGCAGAATTGTCCTTTTCTTCAAATTCTGTTTTCCAATTGCTCTGGACATTAAGGGGAATTCTGAAGTTTCATTTGAAGTGTAGACCAAAAATCCTGATGAAAGAGGGAAAAAAAAAGAAGAAAGCAAACCCCCTCCCAGAAAAACATTTTCAAGATTTGTGTGCTGTCATGTTTCTCCCCGCAACATTAAAAAGAACTGTGACAAGCTGTAATGATTCTGGATAAATCATCTTTCAGTTGCTAGACATAAGGATTCTTTGAAGGGGAAGAAATTGGGAAAGGAATAACAGTGATTCAGAAAACTTAGATTCTTATAAAATACATATTGGAGTCCACATGACTCCAAAGTCTAAAATATGCAACTCTAATGAAAATTTGTAGTACAATATAGAATTTATGGCTACAGATTTTACTACTCTAATCTGAAATACTCATAGATAGTTTGGAATCTTGGAAAACTACTTTAAATTTCAAAAATACATAGTCATCTCATTCATCATCATTATATATCAAATAGTATATTTTCATGGATTCCCTAGTAAGGCCCTGGAGAACTTCACTTCACATACTTAGATGATAAAAATAAAATACTTGCAATGTGTCACATGCTAGACTGAAACTGTTACCGGTAGCACTGCAAGACTGGTTTCATTTCACTAGTGTTATGATTAGAATTTTGATATTCAGAAGTCCAGGAGGCTTGTCTAAAACTACAATGAATGATAAAACAAATGCAGGCCTTTCTGACCAGTGAGGACCAGTTCTGTGCACTGTGTCATTACTTTGTACAAAATGCATTTCAGTCTCACTGCAAACCATGAAGTGAAATGCAGATATTTACGAATCATCTTTTAGCCAGCACAAGGGAGAAATAAAATATCACTAATTTATGTTCTATTTGTATGCAAAACCTACCAGGGCAATATTATGAAGGTCTGGGCCAGTTCCTAAATACCCCTGTGCTTCTATGGACATTACCTTTTCTTAAACCGTGGATTGTGTGAAAGTAGAAACTTCTTCTCCTTGGCTGGAGCTTCAAATTCTTGAGGAGTTTGAGTGGCTTTTATAGAGAAAGCCAGCTCTTCTGGCCTAAATACTTTAGACTTCTTTGAATAGGCTTTCATATTGATATGGGGAGTTTGGAACATTGGGAAAATTAGATTTTCAGTAGAAATTCGTATTTCCACCATGTCACTCTCAAGGATGTGGATAACATTCCATTGCTCTTAATGTTTTGTAGAGCTTTCTTGAACTGAGATCACAATTAACACTTATTACTTTATGAAATCTAAGTATAATTGTTTTTCTTATGTTAGGTATTAGGGTAAAACCTATTTGAAGCCATTTCCTCCTTGATACCTAAAATAATTACAAATTTATTACAGTGGATAATTTCTATTACTGATTTTGTTAATATAATTCCTATATGAAATGTGATTGATTACTTAGTATAGTTTTCAAACCCACTAAAAACTTTACAA
This sequence comes from Peromyscus eremicus, assembly GCF_949786415.1. Taxonomy (NCBI): domain Eukaryota; kingdom Metazoa; phylum Chordata; class Mammalia; order Rodentia; family Cricetidae; genus Peromyscus; species Peromyscus eremicus. Next base: position 107,685,146 of record NC_081417.1, on the reverse strand, counting down.
TATTTTACTAAAATAAAGTGAAATGCGAACGTGATACTTGGAGAATTAAACTTTATTTGTTATTTTTCTCATTGCCATGATGAAATCATTCATAAAGAGAAAATTACCATAAGATGTGTGTACTTTGGTTCAGGTGTTGAGGGGATACAGTCCATCATGGCAAGGAAGGCACAGAGGCACAAGTGTGAGGTAGCTGCCTCCCGAGTAGAGAGAAATGAATCTTGATATTCACCCTACTTTTTTCCTTTTATTTATTTATTTATTTTTTAATTTTTCGAGACAGGGTAGCTTTAGAGCCTGTCTTGCATCTCGTTCTGTAGACCAGGCTGGCCTAGAACTCACAAAGATCTGCCTGGCTCTCTGCCTTCCGAGTAGTGGGATTAAAGGCGTGTGTCACCACCGCCTGGCCACTTTTTCCATTTTTTCCCATGATTTGTTCAGTCCGGTATCCCCTCCCATGGAATGATGCCTCCAACAGTCAGGGCAAGTCTTCTTTTATCAGTTAAATCATTCTGTAAGCAATCTCATACCACCTGAGGTGTTTCTCATAAGTGGCTACTAACTCTGTGAAGTCAACAATGAAGACAAGCAATCTTAGAAGCCTACATAAATTTTTTGTGGTACATTTTCTACCATAGCTGTTTGCTTGAATTTACACAGAACTCTCATCTTCCTGTGAATGTATTTGTGGTAAGGAGAAGTCTTAACAAAAACTATTTAGCACTGTGATAAAGCTGTGTAGTTGAACTAAGATAAAATCTGCATGTATTTATGATTTTAAGTCAATACAGAGGTGTAAAAAAACAAAGAACACACTTAAGCTTAAATAAAAAAAAGAAAAAGGACCTTTTCTTGAAATTATAGGAAATAATCACTATAGATTGCCAACAGTAAAAATGGACTCCATCGAACCCTAATGGTAACCACTTTTGCTTCTGAATACTGGAATGCATGAAGAAACTACAACTAAGTAGAATGTAGCTAGTAATTACTTTAGGAATACATGAGCTTCTTGAGTAGAAAGCCTAATATATCTAATTTTATATAGATTTTTAGCCCATCCCCACTAATATTTTATAGAACTTAAAATACAGTGTCAGACTCATTTAAAAGTTACTTTAGGGAAATAAAAATATGAGAGGTAATTAAATGACAGGCATTTAAATGGGTAATGCATAACTAATAATTGAAATTGTATATAGAAATCTAGAGTTAACATAAAATGTAATCATATGTAGGTTATCTACATTTGAAAGATGATGTGGGTAAGTAAAAGAGAAAGGTAAAGGCAATTAATACTTACCATTTACATTGAAACAGGAAAAGTATCAAAAATGTTAGATACATATTTCATATATCTTCACTGAAACTTTCAGAGTTAGATTTCATTGACTTTAAGAAGAGTGACCTGAAGGACACCCCCTGCCTGTTTTAGCATGCCTATAGGTGTCCTTGTACAGTTCATGTTTAAGTAGTTGTGTTGGTGAGATTTTATGGGAGACAGACTCTCACAGCAAACTCCCTCATGCTCTGTCTCTTATAAACTTTTAGCCCCCTTATTTTCAATGATCCCTAAATGGTAAATACAGGAGTTCTATTGTAGATGAACCATATGAGACTAGTATTTAACAACAATTAATGAAAAAAGAAGTCATGAATTTGAAATAGAGCAAGGAAGGTTAATTGGAAATGCTAGTATAGAGGAGAGGGAAAGGGGAAATAATGTGGTTATATTATAACCTCAAAAAATGAGAGAAAAATTTATAACAAGCTAAAAGAGTGAGCTAGAGTTCTAAGAATAAGCTACAAAGGTCCACAAATGAAAAGGGGAAGATATCATGTTCTCCCAAACTGAAGGTCAAGGCATGATAACCTTTTAGATTTATTCTTGCATGGCATCATTTCTAGGGATAACTACATGTTTTGCAAGGCTATACAGTGTAGGGGTGTTTTGGATAAGTATAGGATATTAAGGTAGATTATTTAGATATTAGTAAACTAATATCACCCTTACAGAAATTGAAATTGTACTGTTATGGATTCTTGTATGTTGATACAAATGTAAACTCTTTTTTATATTTCTATTTAAGATAATTTGTATATTGATACAAATACAGAACTATATTTGTTGTAATGTACATATATCTCTACACTTACTTGAAATATTTATATATTGATACAAATGTGTAATTATATTTGTCACACTGTATGTATGGTCGACCTCTGTTTAGGATATTTTGTATATTGATACATATTTAGGATTATTGTCATATTGTATATTGCAATATACATTCCTACCTCTGCTTAAGCCATTCTGTGTAAAATTGTCACAATTTTGAGGTCATTTTCCTTCTACCATACATTTGCTTACAGACTGTTTACCTTGTTTACATGAAGCCTTAGTCCTCAGGTTATTTAGGTAGATAAGACTTACAGATTTATAGTCATCAATGCTTGTCATCTCTATAGTTATGTTAGTTAGGTTGTCCAGATTTACAGATACATAGGTCAGATGGACAGGTAATCTTCAAATACTTCATAGACCTATAGAATACGACATTTAAATAACTTAGAATTCTGTTGACATGAGACATGATTGTTCCTGGCAACACCAATTTGATCCTGAGAGAATGTTGGGCTTCTAAGACATTTCCATTTGGAGGTCTGTATTCTTCTTGGCACAAACTGGCCTACTGGGCAAAGAATTGCCCTTGCCTAGGCTGCTGAAAGTATGAATGCTATTACTTCTGGATGAGCGAGTCACAAGGAAAAGTGACTACTGAACTCTGCCAAGACAGGGTAAGATGGTCTTTCAAAATTCCTGCTTCTGAAAATGATCTGTGAGATATTCTAGGCCTATAGCCAATTTGAATGCACCAGTGATGCTGAGAAACTTTAGGTGATGGTACAGGCTGTCAGCTGTCTCTGTCTACCCTGGCAAGACTCCCAAAAGTTGCTTGCATCCATCTCCTGTTTACTTAGGTATTTTTTTTAAGACAGGGTTTCTCCATGTAATTTTGGTGCCTGTCCTGGATCTCACTCTGTAGACTAGCTGGAATTGAAATCACAGAGTTCCCCTTGGCTCTGCCTCCTGAGTGTTGGGATTAAAGGTATACACAACCGCCTCCTGGCTCAGATATTATTATATTCCTTCTCAGATCTTTGATGGGATTGAAGACTAACAGTTACAGTTACAATCTTCTCGTATCTTAGCTAGAACATTTTAAATACTAGATTCAGGTTCGTCAGGATAGGACACCTTTTGGAATGATCTCTGTAATGTGCTATTTACCTATGCTCCAGACTTCTCTGGATTTTAGTATGTGTTTCTTGTTTGATGTTGATCTTGTTGGTTGTAGTTTTATTTGTTTATGCCATTACCCTTTATTTCTCCTTGATAATTATTCCTATTGTATATAGTTTTGTGTTAGGTTAGAACTTTCTTTCTTAGACAAAAGGGGGAGATGAAGGGGTGGTTGTCTGTGCTTTATCCCTAAAGCATTGCTCCTAGTATGCAGCAGGTAACTGCTAGGTACCTGCCCCCCCAGGGTGTGGCTAAGATGGGAACCCCTTAAGAACTAGGATGAGTACTGCTCACTCTCTCTTGGCTATCTCGAGGTCTTGGATGCTGATGCTGCGAATCAAGGCAGAGTTCTCCAGAGAACTGTGTTGGACTGTGCCCCACCTCTCCTGGATTCTGAGACCAACTCCTTTATGCTTATTGTGAGTTAACCCAGAATAAATTCCTTTGATTATCAGATAGACTCCATGGAATTTCCTCATTAATACAGAGATACATATTTAAAGTAGTTAACCATACTATAATGCATCTAGGATAGACCACACTACATAGCCAGGGATAATACAGACTCCCTGGTGGTTTTAGTAGTGCTCTATTAGCAGAAAACTTTAGGAAAGGTTGTGTTGTTCTAAATTTTTGGCAGTATAAGTTGGAAGAATGTTTCAAACTTGAGTTTGGCTTGAGGTGTTGTGGTCACATGATCTTTCAGTTATTTAGCATACAGAGATTATCATTATTGCTTTAACATATTAGACAACAAAAATAATTGCATCCATTGGGGCTAAAATTGTGTAATCTCTAGGTTATGTTTTATAAGAAAAGGTATTTTGAGCCTTGCCTTTTTCCTCCAACTCCTTCAAATTCTATTTTCTATACTGGAAGAGTTAATGACCCTCAGCTGCAGTGACACATTGTAGTATTGGGAATATTTTTTTTTAATAGCACTAGTGTAAGTGCTTCATATGCAGAGGATGAAGTAGTTTAAGATGCTTCCAAGTAGGCAAATATTGGTGTAGCTATGAAAAATATAGTTTAGAGGCAGAAATATTTTTTGTCTGTGTGAAACAGAAAAATTACTTAATCTCTATCTCATTCTGTTTTGTTTATTAATCAATGAAACTATTAACTACTTGCTATGGGTCAGGTGTTGTGCTTAGCAGAATTTTATACAAAAACAAGACACATTTGCTTTCTAGTGTTAAGATAGTAATAACTGAATGACAAAATTAGAGTCTATTATACATTTAGATCTGTGCTATAAAAAGGATCATGGATTTATGATATTAAAAAAAGCTACAAAAACAAATCTGGCTTAGTTTGTATTATCATGGAGGAAATAATTAGTTTTAAATCCAGAAACGAAATGGTGTAATGACTAGGGAAAAATAACCTTCTAGTATTTAACCAGAGATTTTTACAAGAAATGAAGTACTCTTTCATATCTTTTTTTTATAAAAATGACTGTATTTTGCTTCTTTAAGATTTAAAAATTTTAGTGATATTTTACAATGAGAGAGTGGGATGAGTAGATATAGAAGGCTAGCTTTGTTCTTCCCTCAAAGGAAATTTCCATATACAAAATTCAGAGAGGCATCATGTCAGCTGTGAGGAGCAAAGCAGCAGTTTTACCTGGGATTCCATCTTCTTCCTGATCTTTGACAGGTAGGTAGCACTTAAGTAAGCAGTAAGTAAGAAAATATCTCCTCTTGAAAAAAACAATGTTCCCTTTGCTGAGAACATTTTCATGACAGAAGTTCTTGGAAAGTTTCACATATTCATCCCATGGATTTTTATTGTATTCACTCCTATCTATCTTCTCCTACTAACTCCACCAAAATGGACATTACCTTTCTTCCTCAGAATCTCGAGTCTTATTTTCGTGTGTGTGTATATGTGTGTGTGTGTGTGTGTGTGTGTGTGTGTGTGTGTGTGTGTGTGTGTCCATCCCACTGAGTACAATTTGTGCTGCCCATATAGTGTATGGTGGGCATACCAGGGGACACACTCTTAAAGAAAACTTACTTTCCTTATCTATGGGTAGAGACCTTGGACCCGTCCTTGCTCCATATTAGAATGTATACTGACCTGATCTTGTCTTATGCAGAGATGCCTTGAGTTCCTGAGTGCAATAGTCCTGTCATGATAAAAAAAAAAAACAAAACACTTTTTTTTCTCAAACTTTGACTCTTTTAATCTTTCTGTTCCCTCTTCATCAATTCTCCCTGAGGCATTGCTGAAATGGGTATGATCTTGACCAATTGTGAACACTTTGAGATACAATAATGGCCATCTTAGTAAGATATGGTCATTATTTGCAATATTGGTATCACTGATATCTTCTGGATACATAATTCTACAGTCCTAAGCTAGGCAAAATCTAATCATAGAGAGGGGAGTTGGGCATGAAGTCCCACCCCTTTTTGAGGACTTATTGACAATTGATAACTTCTAGGAGAGGGAAAATCAGTTTTCTCTAAGATTGTAGCTCTTGGTAAGTAGACCATGCTAACGTAGAAGGCTACAAACTCAAAAACTTTTTAACAGCACAAACTAGTCTTCATAGGTTAAAAAGAATCACAGAGTGAGTGGACTGAGAAGGGTGTGGAGATCTAGGAAGAGTTTGGGGAGCTGATATGAATACAATCAAAAGACATTGTGAAAATATTCTCAAAAAGCTAATAAAAATTTAAACAAGTACCAAGGGCTATAGGAAGAGTTTTTTGGGGGGGACCACCTGCTCCCCAAATAACCACAGAGAGACTTATTTGTAGTGTTATTGTGTTCCCCCAAATATTGTGCATGCTAATAAACTTATCTGGGGTCAGAGAAGAGAACAGCCACAATATTAAACATAGAGGATAGGCAGTGTTAGCACACGCCTTTAATCCTAGCATTCCAGAGGCAGAAATCCCTCTGGATCTTTGTGAGTTCAAGGCCACATTGGAAACAGCCAGGCATGGTGATTCATGCCTTTAATCCCAGAAAGTGAGCCTTTAATCACAGGGAGTGATGGCACAAAGCAGAAAGGTGTATAAGGCATGAAAACCAGGAACTAGAAGCTTTTAGCTGGTCAAGCTTTCAGACTTTTGAGCAGCACAATTCAGCTGAGATTCATTCTGGATGAAGACTGAGAGGCTTCCAGTCTGAGGAAACAGCGTCAGCTGAGGAACTGGCCAGGTGAAGTGACTGTGGCTTGTTCTGCTTCTCTGATCTTCCAGCATTCACCCCAATAACTGGCTTCAGATTTGATTTTATTAATAAGAACTTTTAAGATTCCTGCTATACTTATTATTAATTATAAATGCTTGGCTCATAGCTTAGGCTTGTTACTATCTAACTCTTTCAACCTAAATTAACCCATATTTCTTATCTATGCTCTACCACATGGTGGTATCTTTTTTCAGCACAACGTGTTCATCTGCTGCTTTCTCTGCATATCTGGCTTGTAACTCGGCCCTCCTTCCCAGAGTTCCTTTAGTTTTACCTTCCCTCCTAACCTCATCCTGCATAGCTGTTCACCAGTCAGTTCTTTTTCTGTTTGTTTGTTTCAAGACAGGGTTTCTCTGTGTAGTTTTGGAGCCTATCCTGGAACTCACTCTGTAGACCAGGATAGCCTTGAACTCACAGAGATCCTCCTGCTTCTGCCCTTCAAGTGCTGGGATTATAGGTATGCACCACTACCACCTGGCTCAGTCAGCTCTTTATTATCAATGAGAGCAACACATCTTCACAGTGTACAAAAAGACTATTCTACAGCAAAGGGCTGCTTCTGTCAGGACAACAAGTCATCTGAAGGCAGATCAATGCCACTCTTTCTCCTCCAGATCCAATCTCTCTAGTCTCTGCAGCAGAAAACCTGCTTCCTTTCCTCTCTGACGTCATCCCCAATGGATCTCAAAGATCTTCTCACTTATGCAGAGGGCCTAATCCAGTCCATTGGAGGCTCCTGCCAGTGGGATCAGGATCCATCCCTGGTGCATGATCTGGCTTTTTGGAGCACATTGCCTATGGTGGGACGCCTTGCACAGCCTTGAGGCAAAGAGAGGGGCTTGGAACTGCCTCAACTGAATGTACTGGGCTCTGCTGACTTCCCATGGGAGGGCTTACCTTCTTGTTAGAGGGAATGGGGGCAATTCGGGGAGAAGGCTGGAGGAGTGGAAGGAGGGAAGAGGGAGATGTGTGATTGGTATGTAATATGAATGAAAAAAATTCTTAATAAAAAAAAACTTCTCCTCCAACCTTTCTTCACCACAACTCATGCCATTGTCCCAGCCTCCAACAGCTACAGAAATACCCTTGGAAAACATCAGTTGAGGAAACAGGTCACAGAGCCTAAATGGGTCTGCACAAGGTCCCTCCATAGAAGATTCCTGTATGTGTGAATGAGTAAGTCTCTGATTCTTTTTCCTACTCTTAGATCTCTTTTTATTTTTCTGTTGGGTTGCTTTTTCCAACTTCAGGATGATGATTTTTGTTTTAGCTTATCATTTTATTTTCTTCTGTTTTGTTGTTATTTCTTAGAAGGCTATTATTTTCAAATAAGAGGCAGAAAGAGAATGGGTTTTGATAGGAGAGGAGGTGGGGAGGATCTGGGAGGAATGGAGGGAAGGGAAACTGTATTAAGATTCTATTATATGAGAAAAGAACCTATATTTAGTAAGGGAAAAATAAAAATAAAATTCATATTTAAAAAATTAAACAAAGCCAAGCCAAAAAACTGTTTTTTGTTATATCATACTAGAGCAAACTTAGATTTTTAATTTCTTACAAGTTCTCAGTTGGTTTCAATACTGTTCATCAACAGACCGTGTATGAGTAGCAAGTATCTATTCATGAATATTCATTTTCATCATCACAAAAGGCTCTATATAATTATTATAACTGTTACCTACATGAATCAACTAGTTTATACTTAGATTTAATTTTAATGGTTCCCCTGAAATTCTCTGAACTTAAATAATATGTGTAACTGTCTTTATTAAGGTCAAAATATCTCAACCTATAATAGAGATACCTTTTTACCTTGATTTTCTCATGTATTGGTTCAATGGTAACAAAATATCCTCAATATGCCTATTTTCAAATTTCCTAACACACTTTTTGCCTGCCATTTTATATATCTTGATCATTGACTGAATGTACTTACCATATCACTGATCACAGGTTATTCAATGCATTCTGGAAACTCTATTGATTAGTATGTCTAGCAATCAAATTACTGAGCTAAAAAATCAATGTTTTATTTTTAATATTCCACAGCAATACTGCTTACTCCTCAACTCTTGAAAGGAGACTAAAGAAATTAATCTTTTATATCTGAAACCTGTTTCATATGCAGAGTAAACATTAGAACATATATAACATTATGCTATATAGCAGAGTTTATATAACAACTGTTGTCTTATTATAGTAGTAAACTAGTCTAGCTGGAAAAATAGCATTTCAGTGAATGGTCCATTCTCTTGATTTCAATTTGCCAGTCTGAACTCAAAAAGCACAGAGGCATGGTGGTATTTTCTAGGATATAATAATTGAATAATGGACCAAGACTACTTGAAGAAGTACTTAGCTGTCCTCAGTTTATAGCTCAAAAAACAGGATATATAGATCACAAGTTGTAGGCAATAAAAATGCTGGCACTTCTATAATTAGAAAGGCCCGTTAATAACAGAACTAGTGGCTAGAAATTTGGGGACAAACTTTTAATTCCAACACATGGGAGGCAGAGGCAGGCAGATATCTATGAGATCAAAGCAAGCCTGTTCTACATAATGAGTTCTGGATCTTGCAGGGATTCATAGTGAGATCCTGTCTCAAAAGACATGAATAAAAATAAGATGCTGGTGTGACCACAAGTTCCTAGACATATTGATCTTGTGACTTAGACTCTAGCAAACCATGATCTTGCCCCAGGTTTGTACAGAGTCATGGACCTTGGGAGTGGTATATTTATAATTTAAGATGGAGTATTTTTCCAACTCATGGTTTAAACTGAACATTCACTGAAATCAATAATATTAATATTAAAATATGTATGTGTACTTAAATATTTCTGTTTATATGTCACATGACCTGGATAATTATGATATTGAATATCATCATACTGACATGAGCTAACAGGATAAATTAGTTACTAGTGGCATATTACTGCATTTATGTTAAATTTGTAATTAGTGGCTCAATTGAAAATAATTACTGGATTCTTATACTAAACTAAATGATAGAAAATCTCTCCATAGTTAAAGTGCAATAAATTCCACCTTGATTTTACCTTAAATATTTAAGTTAAGATTAAAACAATTTGGCCCGGCAGTGGTGGCACACACCTTTAATCCCAGCACTTGGGAGGCAGAGCCAGAAGGATCTCTGTGACTTCGGGGCCAGCCTGGGCTACCAAGTGAGTTCCAGGAAAAGGTGCAAAGCTACACAGAGAAACCCTGTCTCGAAAAAACCAAAAACAAAAAATTAAAACAATTTGCCTTCTATATTTGAAACATCAAAAACCTATTATATATAAAAAAGTTAAAACTACATTATAGCAATAATAACTATGCTACTATAGCATTTACCGATTCTGTTTGCCTTGTCAACATCTATGGTTGTTTGTGCTCATGTGTACTCATGTGTGTGGAGGGTATGAGAGAGAGAGCGAGTGTGAGTGTGTGTGTGTGTGTGTGTGTGTGTGTGTGTGTGTGTGTGAGATAGAGAGAGAGAGACAGAGACAGAGACAGAGACAGAGACAGAGACAGACAGAGACAGAGACAGAGAAACAGAGAGAGAGACAGAGAGAGAGACAGAGAGAGACAGAGAGACAGAGAGAGGCAGGGGCTAAAGAGGAAGCAATTCCTGTTAGGTTATAAATTCCATTTTGTATTCCATGACAATATTGAAGAATCTTCCAAGACCAAGTAACACATCTTACACCAAATGAAATATTTAGGTAATAGGTGTAAGATAAAAGTAAGCCATTTTCTCTCATTTCTACAGACATATTCAGTATATTTCTAGTCAATTACAGAGCCTTAAAAAAGTATTACTCAGAGTAAATACTCAAATGCATAAAATGAACAAATGGCAAGACATTTGTTCTTTCCATTTTATTGCCATGACACCCCACACTAGGGAAGAACGGGTCTTCTTGGAGCTATACAAAGAGTATGGTGTATAGTTGTCATTCCAGAAGGAAAACAGAGATTATTATCCAAGGGGAACACTCTTTGCGCCCCAATTTTGCAATTTCTCATATCCATGTCTGTTTCTCTACAAAAAGAAATGTACTGAGGGTTTGCGTTCATGACCATCAAATAAAGGACAGGAAAGACATTCTCACTACAGAGCTGCACCTGAAGGATAACCCTTAAGGCATATGTTGGTGGTAAAAACAGCAATGTGAGATAGAAGTAAGAGCATGAAGTAAAATTGAGCCGCCTGACTGTATAATGTCACAGAACTTACACAAGGTCTTTTATGTAAAGTAGATGAGGACACACTATTGCAGCATTATTTCTTAAGAAACAGGTTCAAATTAGGAAGGCATTGCTCACCATCTAGATTCCCAACACTGTGTCCATAGACCTCAACTTGAATTAACACTATCTGCTAAAAGCAACTTTATCCTATTATCCTTCCAGAGAAACAGTTCAAAGTTGAGATCAGTCAAAGAATAATGACAATAGAATTTTCTATGGGAGCAATGAAGACGTTTCTACCAATGTCTAGTGGCACCGGCTTGGAGATGAAAGCTTCAGTTTGAAATGAAACTTAGTCTGTCCTTGCACATGTACAAAGTGGAGGCAATTTACAAAACCTTGCAACTTGCAGACATGAAAGAGATGTCAGTCCCCAGAGGCTTTGTTGTTACCATTGCTTTATTATTGTTTCTGTGTTGTTGTCACTAGGAATTATGATCCTCAAGGGAGGTGACCTAATCAGGAGCAAAGACCTCACTTTGCTAGAATCAAAGAGATCCCAGCTGCTGATGCTTAGTGCGTTGCGAAGCTCATGGAGAGACTGCTTGCTGCTTGATAATTGCCCTTCTTTCCAGGTTAGTCACAATTCTGCTCCCATCCCTTTGCCTTTCCCTCTTGCAAATACAATCAGAGAGTGTTATTCATCAAAGCACTTGAATACCCTGGATTATGGTTGTGTGCTGTGCTTTGCATACTGATTCGAAAGGGATTGCCATTTTAATCAGTGGAGGATCTTCAGTAATTATAATTCCCCTTGGGAATCCAGGTAAAAGGAAGGTAACAGCCTGTAGATTGTGCTTTCTTTCCACTGTTTTCCGTGTTCACAATCTTATTTATTCTATTATGGTTATACATCTGTGCCTCTAAACTGACAAACAATTTCTTGAATTTCCGTTGTCTCCTGCAACATGCTTGTCAGGGTAGCTATAACTTAATAGAATTATTGTGAAGAGCAAAGTAAACCAGATGAAAACTTGCCTATTACACATTAGAAGTTATTGCTAACATACATATTGAATTTTCATTATAAAGTTTTCCATGTATATTTTCTATTAGCATTATGCTGTATGTACACTTCTCTAATTTTTACATCACTTTAGTGTGTGCTACATCTATCTTAGAAAAAATATTCAACAGTTGAATTATATAATAGTAATATTTATGATTATGTTAAAATGTAAATGCTGCATATATATATCAGTAAAAATTAGTTGGCACATAACATATTTAAAATACTTACCAATAGTTGATTATTATACAGAGTAGTAATATAGAATATTAATAGAGTATTGGTAATATATAGAGATTAATCTAGAGGACATTTTATGAAATCAAGATAAAGACAGTACCTTTGAAATTGTGTGATAATATTCACAGAAGAGAGAATTTGGGAACACTAAATATTATTTAAATGTTTAAACTGATGAGGCTAATGTGCTTCAAAATATGTACATGAAAACTCATTTTACACAATGATACTCACAAAACTATAAACTCTAGAAATGGCATGTACTAAGTTTTGATGAAGATGGGAAGACTTAAAGATTGACTTGCTATCTTATCTTGGAAAGGACAGTAGGTACATATTCTGAATATGGATTCAAACATCAACATTTAGATTCCTATGTGTATAAGACTCAGGAAATTTGAGTCATGTGAAGACACATAAACCTTTTTTGTATAGTCATTTTCTTCTGTAGATGTAACCGTCTTGTTAAATAAGAAACACAGAGCCAATTGCAAAGTTAGAAGCCCAAGAGGTCAGAGCAAAAGCTAAGAGCTAACATCCTTACCCTTCACTGTCCCTGCTGTCCTCCTCAGCAAGAGCTACTTCCTGTGTGTTTGTCCTTTTTATTGACTTTCTATTCTGCCTTCTCATTTGTTGTAAACCCAACCACATGACCTCCCCATCACTGCCTGTCTGTACAGACCTCCAGGTCTTCTATGGTTGGTATTGAGATTAAAGGTGTGTGTCTCCATGCTGTCTGTATCCTTGAACACACAGAGATCTGCCTAGCTCTGCCTCCCAAGTGCTGGGATTAAAGGCGTGTACCACCACCATCCAGCTTCTGCTATGGCTTGCTATTAGCTCTGACCTCCAGGCAACTATTTATTTACATACAAATAAAATCACATTTCAGTACAAATAAAATATCACTATATTCTTCATAGAAGAAAATAAGCTTATCAGTAAAGTGTGGCATATCCACGTACCAAAAGACTTAACACAGTGAGTGAATGCAATAAATACACCAGTATCAATGTGAATAAATATCATAAGTATTCTGTATATGGACAGAATAAGAAAATGTATACAGTGTGAAGACATTGACTTAAAAGGTAAAACCAACATAGTGAGTGACATGTTGCTTAAATGCTTAAATCCAATACACATAGCTTACTTACTTTAGAGTATTTATCTATCTACAAATACATGTAATTATCAATATGGACACATGCTCTTGGTTTGTGTTTGCATAAACATACAAATTTTATATATCATACTTAGGAAGAAATCCTTACATTGTGCTTTCCATAAAGGTAAGCACTCATCTGAGTGTATTACACCATTATTCCCCATCATCTTATGTAGTAAGTTGAATTTTAATGCCTATTTTGCTGAGGAGAATTAATAAGGCATAGAGAAGTGTAGTGGGTAGCCATTCCAGCTTTGATCTGGAAGTTCCAACCCCCATTGAGTTCAGCAACTGTCACGCCTACAAGGCGGGGCCAAGGGAGGCGCCTGGAGACCTGAGATCTGGATGAGCCTGTGCACTCACTCGGTTCGGGACCCTGGACGGCTGAGGTGGGCCAAGCAGAGCTCCAGAGAACACCACTGGACTGCGATACATGTTCCCCAGACCCCGCGACCTACCTATCCCTTAACTTGTAAGTTACGCCATTAAATAAATCTCCTTTTAACTACATGGTGAAGTGGCCTTAATAATTTCACCAATAGAGAAGTTAAATAATTTTCCTGAGATCTGAGTGTGTGTCAGAGCCAGAATTCCAGGCCTAAGTGATCCAGCCCTAGATTCCACGTTGTCATTCTATGAAAACTGTCTTGCACTCTTTGAAGGGATCGCAGAGGTAGCACATGCCGATCTACGATCTACTGCTTAGATAATCCCTTTGCCTTTCACATGTCTTAACTATCAAAGAAGGTAAAAGATAATAGTAAAAGGCACCAATCTCATCTTTAAAGTTAAGGCCTCATTGTTTTTTCAAAATGATAAAATGTGCTAAAAAGGCTGTGATGTCTTTAATCCCAGCACTCGGGAGGCAGAGCAAGGCAGAGCAAGGCAGAGCAAGGCAGACTTCTGTGAGTTTGACGGCAGCCTGGTCTACAGAGCAAGATCCAGTACAGGCACCAAAACTACACAGAGAAACTCTATCTCGAAACGCCCTCCCCACACACACACACAAAAGTGTTGTGGGCTAGAGAAAAAACAGAGTTTTATGGCAGATTTAGAAAATGGAATTAGAATAAACTAGAAAGATTTATAGTTCTGTGCAAAATGTGGACCATTGTGTAAGTAGGTCCTGGAAAATAATATTTTTAGGAAATTCAGAATGATTTTTAAAATTAAAGGAAAAGTTTAATTTCATCATTTTTAACACTTTTTTGTTTTGTTTTGTTTTTGTTATTGTGGAAAAAGTCTGAAATCTGCTAAGCTTTCTTCCAGTTGGTACCTAGTAAAAAGTGGTATCTATTGGAGCTGTTTCAGTAAGCACCAAAGGAAAGACTGTGTCAGGGCAATGTTCAGAGTCTATCTTCACCTCTGTTCCATTCCTGCTAGATGAGAGCCACAGACATTCTGCAGGAATGCCAAAAGCAGAACATGGGTAGAGATGGTGACATTTTCTCTTTGGACAGACATAGAAAAGAGAAGACTGGGAAACAGTCCCTTCTCCATTGTGCACAGACTGTAGAGTTTGGAATAAAACCCCAGTGCCTAGGCTTCAAGTACCAATTATTATTGTGGCAGGTTTTGCCTGCATGTAGGAACCATCACAGGACATTATCACCATTGGAGCACACAGTTTCCTTTAATGTGTACTGAACTGCTTGTGAAAGTTATCTTGCTTAGCTTTTCAGTGAGTACAGCTTGACAGGAACCTCTGCTTTCATACAAACGTGATTCTGTACAAATCTCTCATTACAATGTGTAATGTCAATTAAATGTTCAGCAAAATTAAAGCATCTTTGATATTTGCATAAGAAGAGAATGCATGTGCTTGCATACAAATGTCCATACTCTTTTAGGAAAGATTTTCTAACTCACACAAAAAAATGTATTTTACTGATTTATTCTAAAAATTAGAATTAATTCCTTACAACCACTGGCATGATTTTTTATTTAAAACATTATTACAGATTTTTAATGCTGAAAATGACTTCATTTTCCAACAAAAGCAGTTATATCATAAAGTTACATATCAGATTTAAAGTTTATGACTATTTAAACAAGCGATTATCAATATTTTAATTCATGCACAATTTTTTACAAAATGTTTGAAGTATTTCTAGACACCACTTGAATAGTTTTAAAGTCTTACATTTTGCTGCCAAAATATTATATGGAATTATGTTATTTAAATTGTATATATTTATGCTCTTGGTGAGATATTTGATGATTTCTATTGTAAGATCAGAATACCTTTTGGAACTCTGGAACTCACATACATGGAAGGATAAAAGCTCCACAGAAGCCCAGCTTAAGCCATGGAATCCATATCCAAGGCAAGCACAGTTCTAGAGTGTTTCTAGTACTGTATCCATCCTCATAGGCTGACATTAATGATATAATTTTACATAGTTTCAACAGTTGGAAAATCATGACACGTGTGATAATTTGTGATTAATGGAACAAGGAGTGAAGACACATGGGATATGTATTTGTACTTCTCACTTTTCACACATAATCCACATACTCATTAAGTTATTTGTTGTTTTTAAGTTGCAAATAGAAATTTATATACATATATAAGTTGCAAATGAATATATATGTATATATATATATATACATACAAATGTTTAAAACAACATATATTACTATTACCTGGAGTCCCTAGGACTAGCCTGGCTTCCGGTAAGGCCCCCCTGGAGTTGTCAGCTGAGATATGGAGCCCAGGGGAGGTGTGCTGTTCGGTTGTTGTTTTAAAATGAAGGTCCAGGCTTAGTCACTGAAGCTTAGCTATAAAAGGATGTAAAGTTAGGGTATGTTGCTGCTTGGAGAACTTAGAATCTGAAATGTATATTCACTCTATGGGCCAGACATAACTCTAAGTATTGTATTTGTGATGTGCACTATCAAGAAAATAGCGCTTTTATAAGGATTTCCTTTTATTTCTTCTGTTCATTTTCCAAGCACTGAGTATTCTCCCTTTAGGGAGTAAAAATCTTTAAAGCCAATTCTAGTAGTTGGTCTATAAGAGCAGGTACACGTCCTAATTACTTACTGATTTTGGAATTTGTGGTTTTGTTTAGTGAAGCTCTGTGTTCGAAAGGCAGAGCACTTCAGCAATATCAATACAGTGGAGCTCCTCAGCTCCAGTGATGTCCATTAGGAAGGCATTTTAAACTATAAAGCACTGCCTCCTCATCTCTTTGCCTGATTCTAACTTTTTCTAACTGTTTTTCAAGCCAAAAGATTAATTCATCAGGGTAATCAATGTAATCGCACCCCATAGAGCCAGAATCAAATGTTTCCTATTGACCAAATTGAGTTAATAGGCCATCAGCAATTATACAATCTCAAATTGATCTGAAAACTTTACATGTGTTATACTACAAAGACAAGATTCCTATACTGTGACATGTTTAAAAATACATACATACATACGTGTGTGTGTGTGTGTGTGTGTGTGTGTGTGTGTGTGTGTGTTGACTAAAGGACTCACCATTGTCTCATCTAATAAAGGATTCAGAAACACAACTTCTACCTTGAACTCATGTTGGTTTCTTGTAAATATTAGGTAATGTATGTTGTTCATGTAACCTTTTGTTCTTTTGTTTGATAATGAATCTTGATATTTACAAGTAACAATTTGCACCCTTGGATATTGATAATAATTCTGTAAAGTGCTGTCTTTTGCCTATCCTAACTCTTTGGAGACATTTGTGAAGGACAATTCTGTGACTAGAAACTGCTATGATCTAATTTAAACTAACACATGGTATCAAAGATCATGAAAACAATGTTTTCATCCAATTAAACATGCTAGTGGCTAACTAAAATTGTCCAGAGAATTCCCCTTTGTAAATTAAAGATACACAATGAGGAATGTCACTCGACTTGCTTTTGCTTGGCTTTGTGGGGTTCTAATAATTTTGGTAAGCAGTAACTACAAGGAGTTTAAATTTGTGAAGGGCAAATCACACAGGACATAGAAATTAGCCAGAATTCCACTAAGCTGCTACCAACGTTTCAGTGTTTATTTCAATCATCTCAAAACTAATTAGGTCCACAAAATTGAGTCACCAGTCTCTGGAGCACAGTCAGTATTAGAAGATGGTATGAGCTTCCCTTTTCCAGTTGGGCAGAAGCCCTGTAAGGACTCCATGTTTTTTTCCTCAGAGGATGTTGGCACATCTGTCAATAGCCAAAGCCAGAATCAAAAAGTGCATCCAAATGCGAAAGAATGTGCTATAATATAATACTTTTTAGACTTAGGATCTTGGATATTTATCTGCCTGCCCACCATCGTAGCTCTTCCTCTTTAAGAATAATTCTTTCAGTAATAGGCTCCTTGGCCGAGTCTGTTTTTGTTCACAAATGTTGAAGATCACACAGTTTCTGATGTTTTCTTTTTTATCCAATCATTCTCCCTTAATACGGACACCTCTCAGCAAGGATGTTTATTGGGACAAAAGTGATACTAGAAAGAGGTATTTGTATTTTCCTATATATTGTCTCTCAGAAAGAGAAGACTGACAAGGAGGTCTGTCTAGAAATGAGTTATCTTCTCACATCTTGGCTTCCAGAAGGTTAAGACAGATGGAGAGGTCCAGAAAATACTAGATGGAAAGGACAAAGTCTCTGCAGCAGACAGGCTTAGAGCCGTGGATCCAAGTCCAAAGCAGGTCAGATGCCAGGATTTCAAAGGTCATGTAAAGATCAGCCAAAAACAAATTCCAATAGAAGCCAGTTCAGGTGTCAGCAGATTCTTCACAGAGAGCACTGGGAATGCTTTGTTCCAGCATGTGTCTGCCTCAGACTTATTCACGTAAAAGGGGGAAGGCTACAAATCTGTTTACAAGACACAGCTCATGAATAAGAAGAAACATAAAGGAAGTTTATTTAAAAAATAAGTTATTTAATAGCACTAGGTAAAAGTGATAAGACTCACATTATTCTCTATTACAATAATAAAAAGTTTATCTTGAATATTTAAAAGAAATGATAAATCATTGTCTAATAAACCATATTTATATTACCTGATTTGGGGATGTATGTATTGTTCACCTATATCAATTATGTTTTTTGTTATTAAGCAATCCAGATTCAAGTAAAGCAGTATACATTTGAAAGAAATCTACATTAATGGGAAAAGAACTCAATACAGCTGTATGGAATTTGCTATAAATATTTATATTTAGATGTAACACAAATCTTAAAAGGTCTTATTAATAAAAGCAAACCCGGAGCCAGGTATGGGGTAAATGCTGAAAGATCAGAGAAAAAGAACAAGCCACATCCAACCTCACCTTGCCAGTTCCTCAGCTGATCATATTTCCTCAGATTGAAAGCCTCTGAGTCCTCATCTGAACAGATCTCAGCTGAACTGCTGCTAAAAGCCTAAAAGCTTAAAAACTTCTAGTTCCTGGTCCTCATGCCTTAATATACCTGCTTCCTGACATAATTTCTGGGTATTAAAGACATGTGTCTTTCCCAAGCAAGACATGAGATCTCAAGTACTAGGATTAAAGGTATATTAAACAACTATGCCTGGCTTTTTCCAATGTGGCCTTGAACTCACAGAGATCCGAATGGATCTCTGCCTCCAGAATGCTAGGATTAAAGGTATATACTACCATTGCTTAGCCTCTATGTTTAATATAGTAGCTATTCTGTTCTCTAACACCCAGATAAGTTTATTAGGGTGCACAATATATTGGGGGACACAATATCACCACATTTATACTTCTCAGAACAGTGTCCTAAAGGTTTGGGTAACTTGACTATGGATATTTCCACTAGACAAAGCAATGTCATCAACAAAGTATATGAACAAAGAACATTAAAAGAAAAGTATAGGTGATTAAGAAAGGGGGGACAGGAAATAAACCACACATGACATAAAAGGGAAGTGGAGACAACCTGGGGCAGAAGGGCATAAAGGAGCACAGGAGGAAGAAAGAGAAGCAGGGAAAAGAGAGATCAATGACCCAATTGTTTATGAAGCTGACATAATGAAAGCTATTAATTTGTTACCTTGATGTAAAGTAAACAGCACTGAATTGGCCTGGCATGCCAAGGCACAGGGAGAGCATAGATAATGAATAACCCTAGGAAGATGGCATACATTTTCTGAGTCTCAGTTTTGTTGTCACAAGGAATCTCAGTATAAACCTGAATCATGTGGGAGTCTTTCTCCATCTTACTTTTTTCATCAAATACAACAGGAAAATCTACTTGCTTGTCCTCATTTTCATTTTCCTAAATTCTGTATTTCAAACATTACCTTTGGCAACGTCGTTAATTCATCTAGAGTTGATTTTCTTTGTATGCGTCTACAGATATTGTATAAACTTTAATTTATTAAACAAATCAAACTTACCCTTGAAGAAAATAGGTTATATGTTATATAGTTTGGAATCTTTAAATTTTATTTTATTTTCCAGAAATGCAGAATGATTTTGGAACAGCCATATTACAACACTTTTAATGATTTTTTATTAGTGAAGAACAATTGCATCTTAATTATATAATTAAAAATCTGACAAGTACAAATAATAAATAATGGCAAAAAATGAACTCATTTACCAAAGGCATAAACAGACAGAGATGTGTGCCTCAGGACAAGAAAACAAAAAACCATTAATAAACATTTCATTCAAAGCAAATTCTAATTTGCAAAAGGTATGCATAGAGCACTCATTCTTTATCTTCTGACAGCAGAGAGGAGTAGAATGAGTTCTGCTAGGCGGGAGTGCCCAGTTTTTCCTGCTTCACTTACATCATTCTCAACATACAGCTCCTTTATTCCAACCTTAGGGACTGTGAATTCACACATATATTTGGGAGATGTGCATTATGGAAGGAGACAAATGTCCAAATCCTCTGTACAAATCTTGAAAGTATTTTTTTAGCATTGTTCTTATAATGAAAATGATGTCAGTGACTGACTTGATATTTAATGTAGCATCTTGGACTTAGCATAAACATAGTCCTAAAAACAAAACTAACAGCTTACCCTTATTTTCAATGTCATAACCTCTTTAAAATGTTGGACAATTTATATTTAAATATATATCTGTTTATGCATTTGTATTTGCATACAATAATAATTAGTGAAAAAAGAGGTCATGAATTTTAAGGAGAGCATCGAAGTTTACATGGAAGGGCTTGGAGGGGCGTTAGGAAAGAAAGAAATGTTGTAATTATACTATAATCTCAAAAAAAAGCATTTGAAGAGCTACATGCTGACCTTTATGAGAGGCTAAAAGAGGCTAATGAGAAAGAAAACAGAACATGTGTCTCATATCAGAATCACAACATAATAGGATATCTATCTATCTATCTATCTATCTATCATCTATCTATCAATCTATATATATATATATATATATACATATATCTCTCTATATACATATATAGAGAGATAGAGATAGATAGATAGATAGATAGATAGAGATAGATAGATAGATAGATAGATAGATAGATAGATAGATAGCAGACCCTGTTGACAGAGGTGTGGATGAGCCAGCCCAGAAGTTGTGTGCTATAGAATAATCCTTCTGTATGCTGTATAAATTACATTGTAATTGGTCTAATAAAGAAGCTGACTGGCCAATAGCTGGACAGGACAAGGTTAGGTGGAAAAATCAGACTAAGGACACTTGGAAGAAGAAGGACAAAGTCTCAGCAGTCGCCTGGAGATGCAGAGGGAGCAAGATATGTTGGAAGGCAGGTAAATTCATGAGCCACGTGGAAATACATAGATTAATAGAAAGGAGTTAATTTAAGTTGTAAGAGCTAGTTAGTAATAAGCCTGAGTTATCAGCTGAGTATTTATAATTTATATTAGTCTCTGTGTTGGTTATTTGGGAACTGGCAGATGGGAAAAAGACAAGTCCACCTACAAATGTCACCCAACGTGGGGCACCTACACACACATAAAACTTGAGAAAGCTTTTAAAAGTTTCTAAACACACAAACATGGAGCCAAATGTGGCTTTCTAGTCTTATGTCCATCATGCCAGCTGCGCTACCAAGACATGACTCTCAGCAGCTGCCTGAAGGAGAAGCCGGTGGCCAGCTGCCATGTACTACCTTTATGCACTAAGCTAAGCTACACTGGGGGACAGGGACAGCATTTTTAGATTAATCTCATGCAATCAAAAAACAATGCAGATGCTCAGTAAAGACAGATCCAGATTGAAAAAAAAAATCCTCTAACTTAAGTCTCTGTGTCAAATATTTGGTAACTGGCAGGTGGGGAAAACAAGTCTGCCTAGAGTTGTGAGTATAGGAGAGCTGTCTCCATTACTCATCTGTCTTGTGGCAGCATGGATGGGAGAATGATGCCTTCCCCCTCAACCTATCAATGTCTCAGACCAGTGGGAGAGCTGGCTTTCAGGTCATAAGAGCTAGAGAGCTGTCCCTACGCCCCAACTACCATCAGCTGCAATACTAGGGAGAGCAGGCCCTGTACCTTGCCTGGGCAGCACAACTGAGTCAATCCTGTTGGTGAATGTGAGAGTGAGCCAGTCCTGAAGTCTTGAGCACGGGCGATCTGTCCCCACTACTTGTCTGTCATGTAACAGTTTAGGTGGAGAAGAGGTGTCCTTCCTACCCCCTACCCCCTTACCACCTGCAATAGACAAGCAGCTGACCCTCACCCTTACCTGCTGCAGCACTCAGTAAAGTGGACCTTGCTCCTTGCCTAGGCAGCACAGTAGAGCTGACCCTGTTGTCAGAGATGTGGGTGAGCCAGCCCCGATGTTGTGAGCATGGGAGAGCTGTCCCCGTTGTTACTCATTTGTCATGTGGTGGCATGAGCAGGGAAGAGATGCTTCCCTGCCTCTCTGCCCATCAGCACCTGAGGTAGGTGAAAGAGCTTACCCTGAGAATGTAAGCATGGAGGAGCTGTCCCTGCCCCTCATAAGTTGTAGAACTCAGGAGAGTGTCTGCTAAACCTAGCCTGGACAGTGAAGTAGAGCTGTCCCTGAAGATGTAGGTGTGGGAGAACTGACTCTGAAGATCCAAAAACAGGAGAACAGGCCCTGTTCCTTGCTCAAAACTTCAAGGGGTGAACTAGCCTTGACAATGCTGGAGAACTCACCCTGAAGGTGAAGTCAGGAGAGAGCTTGACTTGCAACAACCCAGGCCCAGAACCAGGGTTATGTGTTGGCCCACCCCAACATCCACCCCACCTGTGATGTGCTGCAGAATGTGGGGGCTGTCCTGCAGACCCAGGGCTGCAGAATCTCCATAACACAGGGCAGCAATGGGATCTCCAGGAAGAGTCCCAGTGAGCACAAAAGATGTAGCCAAGACCTGAGGCCTCAAGCAATATCAATGATTTTTTTTATTTTGTTTTGTTGTGGTTTTTTTTTTTTTTGTGATGAATGGCTGCATGTAAAATGCATGCATAAAGGGGTTTACTGTGTGACTCACTGTGTCACACTGCAGCTTCCATAAGGAGATTTTTCCTTTCTCCTTTTTTCCCCTTTTTTCTCTTAAATTTTATTTATTTTTATTCTGGTCAGGGAGGAAAATGGGTAAGATCTGGAGACATGATGTAAAAGATATAAAGAATAAATTAAAAAAAAAGTTAAAAAAATAAAAGAATCTTTCTAAAAATTGGTTATCAGTTGTTTTTTATTGTTAAAAAGGAACTCTATCACAATGCCAGCTGGAGACAGAAGACTTATACTTAATCAAATTCAATAATAATGTAAGAATAAGTGACTTACTTATTTCTCTCTCTCAATCTCTTTACCTATCTATCTACCTTTTTCTGTGGAATCCCTGCCATCCACCCTTCTTTCTCCCATTTCTGCTAAGTTCAGAAAGTGAACATTTACACTAATTATGTTTGCAATCAGAAATTGTAAATTAAAAAACTACTGTCTTTCAATATAGAAAGCAATTAACCGAGATGGAAACATAATAATGGATATGCTTTAAACAATAATACAGAATAAATCATTTCACTACAAAACTTGTACATATGTAAATTAAGATTAATATTTCAATATTTAGTAGAATGTACCAAAATTAATTGACTCATATTCACATAAAAATGTTATTGTCTGTAAAATGGTGATGATTGAAATGGATAATGAAGGAAATATTCATGGAAGTCTGATTCTGCAAAATTGCTCTCTCAGTGCAGATGGACCTTAATATTCTTCATCCTAGGCTCACATTCATGAAAGAAGTAAATAAGTCCACCATTTCCAGATGATACCTGAGTAATTTGAAGGTTATTGACAATTTCTAGGAATCCCTAAAATGAACACAGTTCATACAATTAAGCAACATAACATTATTATTTGCTATTTTTTTAAATTTTCTAAATAAATGACCTTATGGATGAAGTATTACACTAATCTTAAAATTAAAACAAAATGAGGCTTCTAACATGAAGGAAAAGGCTGTAGTTAATATAGAGTGAGAGTATATAGACAACAAACTAGACAATATTTTTATTGTATTTATAGGTCATTCAGCTTTAAATGTTGAATAATGAATGCATGTTTATTATGTCATTAAATCAGTAGATGGTATGATATTATAAATAAGCAGCCTCAAAAATTCTACCTTGGAACTCTTATAGCTGATATCTTCTGCAAAGTGGCTTGATACAGGATTACCTAAAAAAAATAAATCAGTTACAAATGACAAATAGGTTGAGAAAGAAAACAGGGAAACAACACCTTTCACAATAGTCACAAATAATATAAAATACCTTTGGGTAACTCTAGCCAAGCAAGTGAAAGACCTGTACAATAAAAATTTCAAGTCTTATAATTCAAGATGATAGAAAGATCTCCCATGCTTGTGGATCGGTAAGACTAACATAGTAAAAATGGCCATCCTACGAAAAGCAATCTACAGATTCAACACATCCCAATCAAAATTTCAACACAATTCTTTACAGACCTTGAAAGAACAATACTGAACTTCATATGGAAAACAAAACAAGACAAAATAGGGTAGCTAAAACAATCCTATACAATAAAAAATCTTCTGGTGGTATCACCATTCCTGATTTCAAGCTGTATTACAGAGCTATAGTAATAAAAACTGGATGGTATTGGCATAAAAACAGACATGTTGGTCAATGGAATCAAAGCTAAGACCCAGACATAAATCCACACACTTATGGACACCTGATTTTTAATAAAGAACCCAGAAACAAATGCTGTGGGATGGTCTGTATGTCAAGTGTGTTGCTGATTGGTCAGTAAATAAATCACTGATTGGCCATTGGCTAGGCAGGAAGTATAGGCGGGACAAGGAGAAGAATTCTGGGAAGTGGAAGGCTGAGAGAGGGAGACACTGCCAGCCGCCACCATGACAAGCCACATGGGAAGATCCCGGTAAGCCACGAGCCATGTGGCAAGGTATAGATTAATGGAAATGGATTAATTTAAGATATAAGAATAGTTAGCAAGAAGCCTGCCACGGCCATACAGTTTGTAACTAATATAAGTCTCTGTGTTTACTTGATCGGGTCTGAGTGGCTGTGGGACTGGCGGGTGAGAGAGATTTGCCCTGACCGTGGGCCAGGCAGGAAAACTCTAGCAACAAACAAATAATAAATAAAAGAAAGCATCTTCAACAAATGGTGCTGGTCTAACTGGATGTCAGAAAAATGCAATTAGATTTGTATCTATGACCTTGCACAAAACTCAAACCCAAGTGGCTCAAAGACCTCAGTATAAAATCAGATATGCTAATATAGAGGAGAAAGCAGCGAATAGTTTTTAACACTGTTCCTGAACAGAACACCAGTAGCACAGACATTAAGATCAACAGTTAATAAATGGGACCTCATGAAACTGAAAAGCTTTTCCTACTTGAAATTAAGATTGAGGAGTCTCAGAAAATTGGGAATTGATCTACCTCAAGAACCAGTGTACCCTTCCTGGGCGTATACCCAAAGTATACTCTATCATACCACAAAGATACTTGCTCAGTTATGTTTGTAGCAGCTTTATTCCCGATAGCCACAAGCTAGAAACAACTTAGATGTCCCTCAATGAAAGAATGGGTAAAGAAATTGTGGTACATTTATACAATGGAGTATTACTCAGCTGTTACAAAGACATCATAAAATATTCTGGCAAGTGGATGGAACTAGAAAAAATCATCCTGAGTGAGGTAACTTAGACCCAGAAAGACAAACATGGTATGTACTCACTTACAAGTGGATATTAGCTATAAAGTAAATGATAACCATGCTATCGTCCACAGACCAAGAGAGGCTAAGTAATAAGGCTCAAGGAAAGATACAACAATCTCTTTGGGAAAGGGAAATGGAAAAGATTTTACATGTGGACTGGGGGCAGGTGGGGTTGGGAACAGAAGGGTTCAGGTAGTTAGAGTGAGAAAATACTGGGAGAAAAGACTGGAATTGAGGAGCATTTGGGGGAGGAGGTGGAAACATAGTGCAATGGAAACTCCATGGAATCTATGAAAGCAACCCTAGCAAAGACTCCTAGAAACAGGGGACATGGCAAGGCCTTAAGTTCAGAGATTGAGACACCAATGCAAACACTGGAAAGCTCTTGACACATATTTCATCTCAGGTTCCAGGTGGTTTTATTCTATTTATTTCTGTTAAGGAAGATCAAGATGTTAGATCTCAAAGATGTTTATCTTTGGGGGATAAAGGTAGCTTTAAAAGGACATCCTAGAGATGTACCTCTCACCTCTAAATTAGAAGACTAAACCCTCAGTATGTACAAGGAAGTTCAAATACTTATGACTAGGAGCAAAAAGACTGGTAGATTATAAAGTATTTGTACAAAGAAAGATCAACTTCAGAAAATACTGTCCAACAATGAATATTATTTTGCATCCTCATCTTTGATATCTTTATACTTATTTTTAAGAAATCAAGCTCTTTCATGTTGTTTCTGAATTATATTAAATCCATCCATGGATTTATACTGAACAATGTTTGGATGAAGTGCTAGCATGTTAATCTTCAAAGTTTATCCAGCATATCTTTATGTCTTGCTATGAGAGGAATTAAGAATGTTAATTCCAGTTATTATTTCTGTTTCTTTCTAGGAAGAAATTTTTTTTTTGGTCAGAAGTTAATTCTCATACCCCAGACTCCTTCTAAGACTATTCTTACAAGTGTATATTAAACATTAATTGGCTCCAAAGGGGTAAGTATTCTCAGAGATACCTGCAAGATTAAATTTTCTCGAGAAAAGAGCTGAAGAGAGTGTTTGAAAGAAAATTCCCCCTTTTAACTCAACTCTGGAATATTATCTCTTCAATAAATACTTTGTAGTTGTTTGCTTGCTTGCTTGGTTTATTTGAGACAGAGTCTCATGATGTAGTTCTGGCCAGCCTGGACCTCTCAGAGAACTATCTCTGCCTACCCATTGAAGGCACCCTTCAATAAATATTTATTAGACAACTACCATGGATTAAGGCCTTGGGTACTGTGCTGTATAAGAAACTTTCACTTCTCAAAGATTTCATAATAGACATATTTCTTCTTTGATAATAAGTAATATAACCAGGAATGGAATTTAAGGCAAAATATAGGGGTTGAGCTGGGTGGCGGTACAAGTCAGTAATTCTCATGCTTGAAGCCAACATTTGAGGCCAGCCTGAAAACCAGTATGTACCTGAAAACAAAGAGGTCTCACTCATTCAAATTGGGAGTACCAGGCTTATGTCATACAAGGACACTGACTATTGGTCAAAACTGGATGTTTGTGTTTCTTCTGGGGTGAATGTGTGAGAGGTAGTTTTGGGGTTTTATCAAAGGTGTACAAAGATAGATACAAGTAAAAATAATGAGTATATATTTTGATCAGTATTATTACAGGGTGGTTCTAGGAAAATGTGAACTTTTGATTTTAAGATCAGAATGGCTTGATTTATAACAAGAGTGAGTGAGTAGGAAATATGTAAGGAGTGGCTTCAGAAAGATACAAATAGCTGCTTCTACAGAAAATAGTAAAAAAAAAAAGTCACAAGGGTCAGCCAGTTAAATGCAGGTAAGATTACTTTGCTTCTAATAGCATCCACTCAGTAACATTAAGATACTTATTCTCCAGTGTTCTGATCAATCAAGAAGAATCTTTTGGTCTTGAGTCGTGTCTCCCCCCCCACCCCCCGCTGGGCACCTTTGTGTGGGGTCAAGGGTGCTTAAGGTCCCTTTATCCATGGGTTGTTAGAAATTGTTGTGCATGTTTAGATATTTTTAAACTAAGTTTGAGATCTACTTGAAACCAGGGTTCAGAGGAGTCTACTTACTTAGTCATCAAGAGTCTCCATTAGGAGACAAAACAGTTTTATCACCTACTTAT
The DNA here is from genome assembly GCF_949786415.1 of Peromyscus eremicus. Lineage (NCBI taxonomy): Eukaryota > Metazoa > Chordata > Mammalia > Rodentia > Cricetidae > Peromyscus > Peromyscus eremicus. The sequence goes on along the minus strand of NC_081417.1, from coordinate 107,657,641 downwards.
AGACCTTACTCCACTGTCTTTAAACTTTGTACTTATTGGAAATATAGCCAGTGTTTCCAATAATAAAAGTTTGTTTTATTTATCTATGCAATCCAAAAGTTCTACCTATTTCTCAAATTATGTATTTTTCTACTTAAATTTAATTAGGTCAAAAGAAAAAATTCTAGACACATTGGCTTGTTCACTTGTCATACAAGTACAAAAATTATATAAAAGGGTATATTTAAAATAAATCTGTAGTGTCTCAATCCCTCTGACTCCTACAATCTTTCGTCCCCCTCTTAAATGAGAGAACATGGCCCACTGAATCAACTAAGCAGGACTCATGGGTTCATAGAGACTTAAGCAGCAAGCATAGGTTCTGTATGTGTCTGCATCAGGTCCTATGCGTATAAGTTATGACTGTTAGGTTGGTGCTTTTGGGGACACCTAGCTGTCGAGTGGGTGTGTCTCTGACTCTTTCTTGCTCTTAGGACTCTTTTCTGCCTATTCAGTTGTATTGTTGAGCCTTGATATAAACATTTTTTGCCTTGTCTTATTTTATTTTTATTTTTTCCTGTTTGGCTTTTGTGTCATGGAGAACTGTTCTTTTCTGAAGATGAAATGGAGAAGGAGTAGATCTATGAGAAATGGAAGGTGTGGGGTAGCTTCAAGGAGTGAAGTGGGGGAACTGTGGTTTAGGATGTATTGTATAAGAGAAGAATCTATTTCTAATAAAAAAAATTAAAAATAATTATGATGTAGCAGGAATCTTAGAAGGTCTTATTAATAAAATCAAACCTGAGGTCAGTTATTGGGGTGAATGCTGGAAGATCAGACAACCAGAACAAGCCACAGCCACCTCACCTTGGCAGTTCCTCAGCTGATCCTGTTTCCTCAGACTGGAAGCCTCCGAGTCCTCATCCAGAATGGCTCTCAGCTGAACTGTTGCTAGAAGCCTAAAAACTTAACCAGTCAAATGATTCTAGTTTCTGGTTTTCATGCCTTATATATCTTTCTGTTTTTGCCATCACTCCCTGGGATTAAAGGCTCACTTCTTGGGATTAAAGGCTTGTGTCACCATGCCTGGCTGTTTCTAATGTGGCCTTGAACTCACAGAGATCCAGAGGGATTTCTACCTCTGGAATGCTAAGATTAAAGGTGTGAGTGCCATGATTTTCTAGCTTTTGTATCTAGTGGCTGTTCTGTCTCTGCCCCCAGATATGTTTATTAGGGTGCACAATATTTTGGGGAACACAATACCACCACAAGTGGACATATGAAGTAGTTTTGAATATATTGTCACCTTAGATTATATTAAAGGTTATTTATAAGAAGATGAGTGATATATAGAGGAAAATATAGAGTTCTAGTAGATTCCAAAGGTAATCAGAATAGAAAGAAAAAACATCCTGGAAAGAAGAGGCCGTTAATCCAATTAAATATTACATTTGCCACATTTTTCTTAGACTCATTGATAAAACTTAGGCTAAAACTAATGCCAGACCAAAAAAGATGTTCAGCAAAGCATGACTGTCAACATGCAAAGGACTTTCTTTAAGCCATATCACAGAAACAATAGATTTCAGAACCTAAAACTGCTGGAATTAGAGATTTCAAATCCCAGCGAGGAAAGAGGGACAGTGTCTGTGATATTTGAGATTCCTTCACCAACCGTTATTTTCAAGATGTACAAGTTCAACTATAAATTGACTCATGATTCTGAAAAACTTAATGGATCATTCCGAATCTGCATTGCTACATATGAGGCAAACACAGAGTCAACAACATCACCGAACAAAGAGTGGAAAAAGAGATCCAAATTTGATGGATAGGTATGATCTATTTATGTCTGATATTTTTCAAATAAATATTCTACAATTTTGTAGTGCTCTTTTAAAAAATGCTTTCTTTTTCACTTAAATTTTAAGTTATCAAAAACACGGTGTTTCATTACCTTTTCATGTACAAATATGATTAGATTTAGACTGAAAAGAAGAGAAAAAAGCCTTTCCGCGCTACTCTGGGACGGGTCCATACGGCTTTGTTCTTGATTCCCGTGTAACTTAAAGGGAAACTTACGCAATGTCCGGAGCCCTTGATGTCCTGCAGATGATGGAGGAGAATGTCCTCAAATTCCTTGTTGCAGGAACCCACTTAGGTGGCACCAACCTTGACTTTCATATGGAGCAGTACATCTACAAAAGGAAAAATGATGGTTTCTACATCATAAATCTGAAGAGGACATGGGAGAAGCTGTTGCTTGCAGCCCATGCTGTTGTTGCCAGTGAGAACCATGCTGATGTCAGTGTCATCTCACCAGCTCCTGAGCTCACTGCTGCTCAGCCAGAGGTGGCAGACTGGTCCGAGGGTGTACAGGTGCCCTCTGTACCCATCTAGCAGTTCCCTACTGAAGACTGGAGTGCCCAGCCAGCCACTGAGGACTGGTCAGCAGCTCCCACAGAGCAGGCCACCGAGTGGGTTGGAGGCACCACTGAGTGGTCCTGAGCTCCTCTGTAGACACCTGAGCAAAGGGAAAGAAGGCGGAAGGAAAATAAAGTTCCTAGAAGCTGGAAAAAAAAAAGAAAAGAAAAAAATGGTATTTTCTTGTCCCTTCCTGTCTTTCCATAGTACCTCCTGTATTTTAATGTCATAAATACATACTGAATTCTGAATCTAGATGAGACAGGACATTGTCAATATTTGTCTTCCTTAGTTTGTCAATTTATTTTCCTTAATATGCTACTATTCAGTTCTACCAGTTTTCCTTAAAATGAGGTAATTTCATTTTTCTGGCTCAATAAAATTCTATTGTATTTGTGTAGCATGTTTTAATATATACATTAATTTATTAATGTACATTGAAGAGGGATGTCTTGACTATTAGGAATAAAGTAGAAATAAACATGGGTATGAAAATATTTCTATGGCATGCTCTTGTGGCTCTATTTGGGTTAAAAAAAAAACAGTTGAATAGCTGGGCTAAGGACTAGAACTATTGTAACATTTTCAGCAATTTTCATACCGAATTCTACTGTGGCTGCATCAGCTGTGTATGTGGGCCCCTCTTTCCCCACATCCTAACCAGGATTTAATATCTTTCTTTTTTTTCCTTCATGAGAGCCATTCTGACAGGGATATGATGGAATCTCAAAACAGCTTTACTTGCCAATTTCCCTGATGTGGTAATGACTTATTTTTCAGAAATTCAGTGTTTTATTCCAGACTTTATCACTGAGTCGATAATATCCTTTGAGTCTATTTAAAAATATATACTTAATTTGCCTTCCTACCCTTTACTCAGCCTATTTAAATGCAACCCGTCCTTCAAAAAACAATGAAACCATTATTATATCTTTGGTTCTCCTCATAGTCTGCTTTTATAAGTCAAAGTAATTGTATAACTTTAATCTTAAACTATGTATTTTCCAAGCCTCTGACTCAAAATCGTGTGTTTGTACATACAATATGTATGTGCTTGTGTGTGTGTGTGTGTGTGTGTTAATATTTTCCTGAAAGCAGTCAAAAAACTTTAAAATTAAATATCTTCTATGAATAATGGCTATGACATGTAGATACAGCTTGGTAACATCTGTCTGTAGTTATGAGTGCTATTCTGGGTCTTCAGGGTGCAATGAAGTAAACTTTTCACTTATAGAACTCATAAATTTTTGTAGAATAAAACCCCTACTTCCTGCTCATTCCAGTTTTTACATATGCTATTGAGGAATTAAAGGGTAAAGTCCTTTCTTACGGTCAGACAAGGAACAGAGAAGCAAAAGAGAAAGGGTTGGAGGGAAGACACAGAGAGAAGAGGAAAGTCCAGCTTTCAGTTTAAACTACCTCAAGGACACAGCCACACCCAATGCCTAAGGACATTGGACATCTTTCTTTAAGTAGTTGCTGGTAATTTGTATTTCTTCTTTTGAGAAACTCATACCCAGTTTCTTTCATTCACTTACAGACTGGCTGATTTCATTTTTTCCATGTTTAAATTTTGTAGTTATTTGTATATTCTAGACATTAATTCCTCTGTCTGATGTGAAGTTAGAAAAGATTAGCCATCAATCAGTGCATGGGACCTAATGAAATTAAAAGGATTAGAATGCACCTTAACTGAAAAGGAAACTGAGGCAGCCTACAGCATGGGAAAAGCTCTGCCACTTATACATCTGACAGAAGACTTTTCCCTATTTTAGACATGGGACATAAAAACTACTAATAAAAATGCAACTTAATTTAAAAATCTGGACTTTGGGATATAACATAGTGTGAGCAAATGAAGAGATGTAAGTGGATATAAAATACTTTAAAATGAGTTCAACATCCATAACCATCATGGAAATACAAAATAAAACTACTTTGAAATTTTGGTTTATTCCAGTCAAAATTGCTAATAACAAGAAAATAAATGACTACTAGATTTTCAAGAGTTTTAGAATATATGATTTCAGAATATACCATACTTATCCTCTCTTAGTGGTACTGAAGATTGAGCCCTAGAAAACGGGATGCTCATTAAGATCAACAACCCATGCAGGGGAAATTAAGTTATGATAAAAATGTCTCCTGTCTAGGGAAATAAATGGACAAGTACATGCTAAAGGCATAGGAAGTTTTCTGAGAGTTTGTCAATCTTGTTTATATTTTCAAAGATCCACTTCTTTGTTGCATTGTTTGTCTATATAATTTTTAAATCAACTTTGCTAACTCCTGCTCTAATTTATTCCTATCTACTGCTTTTAGATTAGCCTTTTCTGTCTATAGTACATTAGGATAGATGCACTAAAAATTATTGATTTAACACTGCTTCAATATTTTTTAATCTAGGCCCATGTACATACAAACCTTTTTTCTTATAAATATCTTAGCTGGAGATGGGGAAATGGCTCAGTCATCAGAATGCCAGTTTTGTAACAATAAGAATATGAATTTTGTTGAGGGACATCTAGGTTTTTTCTAGGTTCTGGCAATTGCAACTAATGCTACTATGAACATTGTTGAGCAAGTGTCCTTGTAGAATGATTAAGCATTCTTTGGATATATGCTCAAGAGTGGTGTTGCTGGGTCTTGAGATAGATTGGTTCTCAATTGTCTAAGAAACCACCACAGTGATTTCCAAAGTGGCTGTACAAGTTTTTTTGCACTCCTACCAGCAGTGGAGGAGTGTTCCCCTTGTTCCATATCTTCTCCAGCATAAGTTGTCATTAGTGTTTTTGATTTTAGCCATTATGATAAGTGTAAGATGAAATCTCAACTTCATTTTGATTTGCATTTTCCCTAATGGCTAAGGATGTTGAACAATTCTTCTTCTTTTGTCCATTTAAGATTCTTCTGTTGAGAAATCTGTTGAGATCTGTACCCTACTTTTAAATTGTATTACGTGTGTGTGTGTGTGTGTGTGTGTGTGTGTGTGTGTGTGTGTTTTGATGTCTAGTTTCTCAAGTTCTTTATATATTTTGATATTTTTGGAGATCAGCCCTCTGTCGGATGTGGGGGTTTTTGAAGATCTTTTCCTATTTTTGTAAGTGTAGCATGAATAGCCTTATTAATAAAATAAAACCTGAGGCCAGTTATTGGGGTCAATGCTGGAACATCAGAGAAGTAGAACAAGCCACAGCAACCTCACCTTGCCAATTACTCAGCTGATCCTGTTTCCTCAGATTGCAAGCTTCTGAGTCCTCCTCTGATTGGCTCTCAGCTGAACTGTTGCTCAAAAGCCCAAAAGCTCAACCAGCTAAAAGCTTCTAGTTTCTGGTCCTCACGCCTTATATACCTTTCTGCTTTCTGCCATCACTCCCTGGGATTAAAGGCTCACTTTCTGAGATTAAAGGCTTGAGTCACCATGCTTGGCTGTATCCTTGAACACACAGAGATCCAGGTAGATCTCTGCCTCTGGAATGCTAGGATTAAAGCTATGTGCTACCACTGCCTATGCTCTATGTTTAATACTGTGGCTGTTCTGTTCTCTGACCCCAGATAAGTTTATTAGTGTGCACATTATTTTGGGGAACACAATACCACAGCATGTAGGCTGTCATTTTGTCTTATTGACAGTGTCCTTTGTCTTCCAGAAGTTTTTCAGTTTCATGAGGTCCCATTTATTAATTGTTGATTTAAGTGTGTGCTACTGATGTTCTGTTTAGGAAATTTCTCCTGTGCCAATGTGTTCAAGGCTACTTCCCACTTTTTCTTCTATCTGATTCAGTGTATCTGGATTTATTTTGAGGTCTTTGATCCACTTGGACTTGAGGCAATATAGCAATAGATATGGATAGATATGGCATTAAATGTGTAGGTACATTTATACAATAGAGTATTACTCAGTTGTTAGAAACAATGACATGAGAAAATTTGAAGAAAAATTGATGGAACTAGAAAAAAAGAATCCTCAGTGAGGTAACCCAGATCCAGAAAGACAAATGTGGTATGTACTCACTCATAAGTTGATATTAGCTGTAAAGGATAACCATGCCACAATTCACAGGCCCAGAGAGGCTAGGTAACAAGGAGGGCCCAGAGAGAGACACATGGATTTTCCTGAGAAAGGGAAATAGATATCTTGGGTAAGCTGGGGATGGGTAGGTATGGGAATATGAGAGCTTGGGTTGGTGGGGATAAAGGGGAAGAATAATGAAAGAAATGTCTTGATGGGGGGCCATTTCAGGGTCAGGTGGAAACCTGGTACAGGGGATACTCCGAAAAATCTACAAGAATACCCCAGCTAAGACTCCTAGCAACAGTGGAGAACTGGCTATCTCCTGTGATAAGATGGGTGACTAGCTTAATTTTCATCAGAGAGCCTTTGTCTAGGAACTGATTTAAGCAGATGCAGAGATCCATACCCAAGCATCAGTCCAAGCTCTAGGAATCCTGTTGAAGAGAAGGAAGGATTGTATGAGCTGGGGAGATCAAGGTCATCACAAGGGAACCCAACTAACCTAAGTTCATAGGAGCTCACAGACACTGCACCAATAGCTAAGGAGCCCCCATAGGACTGACCTAGGCCCTCTACAAATGTGTGACAATTGTATAGCTTGGTCTACCTGTGGGACTCCCAGCAGTGGGAGTGGGGCCTGTCCCTGATGCTTTGACAGGCTTTTGGGAGACTATTCTTTATAAAGGGTTGTATTACCAAGCCTTAATACAAGAGGAGGAGCTTATTCCTACCTCAACTTGATATGCCATGCTTTGGTGGCACCCATGGGAGGCCTGTCCCTTTCTGAACCGAAATAGAGGGTGAATGGATTTGGAAGTGGCTGAAGGGAGGTGGGAGGATAAAATGGGAGATGAGAAAGGAGGGGAACTTCTGTCAGGATGTAAAATTAATAAATAAATTTAATTAATAATACTAATAAATGAATGTGAGTTTGAATTCCCAGAACCAATGTCAAAAGCTAGGTATAGCAGTTAGCCATGTAATCTGTGTGCTTTGGTTCCTAAAGTTCATTGCACAGTTCAGGAGATCAGACTAGTGGGAGACACTATCTCGAAAAATAAAGGTGGAGAAAGATTAGGTCAAAAGGACATGAAAGCTTTTATCCAGTTTTAGACACTATATGCTATAACACTGACCTACCAGAAAAATACAGTCATGATGCAATTGTAACAAGATTGTTTATTGGGGAAATTTGTTCTCTCTTGATTAGATCAAAGCCTTGATCCAGTGGAGGGAATTCAAACTGGAGAGTAAAAATAAAAAATAAAAAGTAAAAACCTACGCCAGAGAAGCCCTCGGCCACATGGGATGTGTTTGGCTAAAATGTTCTCACTGTCTTCAAATAAATATTATGTTTATATTCATAGATTTGTGCTATTGTAAAGCCTTGTCAATTTATCTTAACATTGCAGAGTGTACTTGTAGATAGTCACGTAGTTCAAAGTGCTGAGGATAAGCAACTGTGAGTGTTCATACATAGATGGAGCATCGTTCAACACCCCTCATAAGGCTCAGGGAATGTTGAGGATAGGGGATGGTGGAAGATAATGTAAGAGCTGGAAGATGAGGAGTAATGCTGTGAAAGCCTAGTGTCCGAGCATGACCTGTCTGTTAAATGTATGAACTCATAGCTGCTCTGTTTGCCTTCAGAATATATTGAATGACATTTCAGATGTTGAAAAGAAATCATTGGGAATATTTTACAACACAGCATATACTTTCCACACCTAAACCATATTTATTCATTTGTTATTTATTTGTTGTGTATGTGGATGTGTGTGTATGCATGTGTACCTATTCCATGGTCTGATGTGTAGGTCAAAAGATAATTTGTGGGAATCAGTTCTCTTTTCCACTATGTGGGTTCTGTGGATAGAACACAGGTCATCAGAGTTCATGGTACTTACCTTTACCTGCAGTGCCATCTTGACAGTCTGCCAAATCATATAGAAAATGGTAAAAATTTACCCAACCTGAAGGTTAATTAAACTTGTCTATTTTGACAAAAATAATTTTACTACAAATAATCTGAAATTTATATGAAAACATTTGTGGGTTTTTTTCCTCTTTGGGAGCCCACCACCTAGCTCCCAAAGAAATACATATAAATAAAGATTTATTCTTAGTTATGAATGCTCATCCTTACCTTGGCTTGTTTCTAGCCAATTTTTCTAACTTAAATTATTCCATTTCTTTTAAACAACATTTTGTCTCCAGGCTTTTCAACTTTTATATTCTATGTATGTATGTATTTTTCTTTTCTTCATATTCCATGACTGGCTGTGTGGCTGCATGGCTGACACCTGGCATACTTCGCTCCTTCTCTTTTTTTCATACTTGTCTCTTTTCTCTTAATGTGAGAAATCACGGAGTCTATTTAATGGGAGATCTATCTTATAGTCAAGTAAAGCTGAGCTATGTCCTATGCTGATTTGTCTAGTCCAAAATTTTAGCATCCAATATCATGAGGAAATGAAGAGAGCAACATGCATGCATTGCAGGTCTTAAGGGTCCCAAGCAGCCATGCCCCAGGGCCATGTACTTCAAGGTGTAACAGTTATTTGCTACCTCACTGGGGGCAGTGCTTCAAGGTCATAGCTAGAATAGCTACCCACTATATCATCCCTTTTTGTCTAAATAAGAAAGTTCTAACATAACACAAAACTATATACAATAGGAATGATATTATGTATTATTGTGAATGATTATTATTATCCAGGAGAAATAAAGGGTAATGACCTAAACAAAACAGAACTACAACCAACAAGAACAACATCAAACAAAAGACACATACTAAAATCCAGAGCTGTCCTGAACATAGGTAAATGGCATATTACAGAGATTATTCCAAAAGATGTCCTATGCTGAAGAATATGAATCTAGTACTTAATATGTTCTAGCTAAGATATGAGAACATTGTAACTGTACCTATTAGCCTTCAACCCCATCAAAGACCTAAGAAGGAATATAATAATACCTGAAAAATGGGAAATGTATGCAAGCAATTTTCAAAAATCTTTTGACAATAGATAAAGATAGCTGGTAGTCAGGACAGTCACCTAAAGTTTCTTAGCACCATTGGAGCATCCAATTTAGTTATATGCCTAGAGTATCTGACAGACCATTTTCAGAAGCAGGAATTTTGAAAGACCATCTTACCCTGTCTTGGCAGAGTTCAGTACCTACTTTTCCTTGTGTCCCACTCATCCAGAAAGGACAGCATTTGTTTGTCAGCAGTCAAGGCAAGGGCAGTTCTTTGTCTAGCAGGCCATTATACACCAAGAAGAAGACAAACTTCCATATGGAGTGTTTTAGAAGCCCAACATTCTCTCAGGATTAGGCCAGTGATGCCGGGAGCAATTATGTCTCACGTCAAGAGAATTCTAAGCTATCAAAACAGTTAAATGCTATATTCTCTAGGTTTATGAAGTGTTTGAAGATTACCTATCCATCTGACCTATGTATCTGTAAATCTGGACAACCTAACTAACATAAAAATAGAAATGACAAGCATGGGTGACTATAAATTTGTAAGTTTTATTTACCTAAATACAGTCTGAGGTTGGTGGTTGTTTTATATATATTATCTTATACTATTACTCCCAGAAACATGAATTGATCTCTACTCCACTTTTGAGACTGGAGGAATTTTAATCTGAGTATTCCATTGCTGTAGCAGATCTCAGCCCCAAAGATTCACTGCTGTATTTCCATATATGGTTTCAGCCTTCCTCTCTGTCAATCTGGCCCTATGCATTCAACCTATCTCAAACTTTGTTTTACCTGAGATAGGGTTCCAATTCCTAGGAATTGGATATTTAACTCTTGAAGAGGCCAATTCTGATATCATAATTTTGGTGTAATTATAGTCACATTCACATCTGTGTTTATGAGGCCCTCCACAACAATGTCATTAACTTGTACTCCAAGCTTTTATCTTTGTTCATTTATAGAAATCTGTCAAAATATTTGTTTTATGGTGTTATATGGAGTTTTTGATCCCTCTATCAAAGCTGTTCTATCGTCCAGTGCAGTATTGTTCTTTACACTAGACACTGGGTTATTTATTTGCCCTGAAGAGGAATTTCCTCCATAGTGGTGGGAAATGTTTGGACCATGCTGCATTTGGGGGCCTGCAAGAGCCCCCTCCCAAGGTATTTTTCATGGGTAATGGGTTGCTCTGTATTTCTATTGTTGATCTGCATTCATTGGCCCAATGTCAGCCTTTGTCACATCTTCTGCATAATCCAGAAGGTTGGGATCTCTCCTTTGAGTTATTTCTATAAGGAGTATTGCTTCTGAGAGCATGTGGGGCATTTACCCACCAACCCCACAGTTCCCCAGAGTTTTCTTGAGTGTGAGCAGCAAGAAATATTAGATAGAAGGATTTATTGCAGAGAATCTTGTGGAGATAAATAGATAGAAAATAAAGGATAGCCTCAAGAGGGCCTGGAACATTTTTCAACGGGGCCTGACTGTCTCTGCCCCAGGGTTTTTATAGAGATGCCAAGGGGTGGAGCAAAAGACCTCCTCCCCCAGCACAGCCAAGTGCGGACCATCTCAGACAACTGCACTCAGGACTGTGGTCCTGATCATCCTCTATGAGGACCTGCTGGGTAAAGTCACGAGTAACCCAAGAATGGGCTCCCACAGGAGCACAATGTTTACAATTTCTTCTCAATTAAAACATTTGCACCTTGAGGCCTCTTTCCACCTCTGGAAATCGACTCTTCTATCCAAACCTCATTACCATAGTTAAGAGACTCAACACCTTGTGTATATTCAATTGATTCTTCCAAAGGTGGTGACCCAATATTTAAAGGTGTAAGTATTCTTTTGCATTCTGTATTAGTATTGTTAAAAGTGAAGGATTCAGTTAATACTTGTCTTAGTTCTTGGCCTGATACTACCTTGTTTATAGCTGTGGACAGCCTTTGTAAAGAAATCAATAAATGATTCTTGTGGCTGTTGGAAAATCTTCATATATAGCTCAGTTGTTTTCCCTGGTTCTGCAATTTTCCCCAAGCATTTAAAGCTGCTGTATGGCATAAGCATATTGTATGCTTATGAAAAGTAGCTTGTACATTTCTATCAGCAAAATGACCCTCACCAAGAATTTGATCTTGGGAGATCTCAAAACCTCCGATCTTACCCTGTTGTTCAGGGTTCTAGCTTATTCTCTCAACCAGTTTATCCATTGTAACTGCTGGCTATATTCTAAAACAGCTAAGATTAACTGATTGCAGTTATCTGATACGATTCTATTTGTGGAAGACCACCTATTTAACATCTACTTTACATATGTTCATTGTATACCACAGGTGACTACCCACTCCTTAAATGTTTTTAAATCCCTCATATGAAGAGGTTGCAGGATATATTCTACATATGGCTCAGGATGTTTATCATCTGCTAGCTTCTCATAGATGTTAATAGGATAAGCCATTGTATAAGAGCCACTTGTCAATATTATGACTCATATGACCTTGCCCTACTGCTTATTAGTTTCTTATCAGTAAAGTTATCCTTACTGAGAGATTCTTCCTGAGCTTGAAATTGATTAACTACTGTCTGTTGCAGTGTTTGAACCTCTTGTGTTTTAAAGGATTCTAGAAATTTCATGGAATCATACAAATTTTTATGTTCTTCTGAAATGTACAATTCCATAGACTTTATTTTATCATTTAGCAATGATCTTTCCTCCTTATGAATTATTTGAATAGCATTAACATTGCTCTGAAGAGTTATTATTTTAGCTGCAAGTGTTCACATTTGTTGTCAATAGAATTAAACCTGGTTGTACAGTTATGAATGGGCTGAAGTTGTTTTGGTAAGTGAGCAGATTCCAAAGAAAGAATCCTTTTATTTAAGTCTTCATTACTACCTTGTAAAGCCTGTATCAGTCCCATTAATGCCTCATTTTTTGCTGTTATTATTATGCCAATTTTTTAATGATATGATGTGGATGACTATGATAACTGACATTATATTTAACATTATATACATCCCAGGAAGGTCATATATGTCTTGAAAATTTTCATTCACAATACAAGTAAAAAGATTTTTAAAATCCTGAGAAGTAATATTTTCTACCATATTTTAAGAAATATTCAAAGTTTGTAAAGAAAAATTTTATTAATTTGTTTATTTATTAATCAGTTTTAATATGTAAATCATCGAGTAATTTTACCTTAGAAGAAATCTTTGAGAGCTGGTGTCTCAGTTCTTGTGATGGTTTTTGAGTGTAGTAGCATTGTTTGGCCAGTAGGTGTTGCAGATGGAGTACTAAAGCAGGTCCTGAAGGGTGTTCCAAAGACCTTGACCTGTCTTGGGCTTAAAGAGCTATAGAGATCCACCTGGGGCCTAGTCATGGATCTCTGCATCCAGATCCCTCAGTAGTTGGATGAGGTTTCTAGCACGACAATTAGGGTGTTTGGCCATCCCATCACCAGAGTAGGTCAGTTCGGACTGTCTCTCGACCATTGCCAGCAGTCTGTTGTGGGGGTATCTTTATGGATTTCTGTGGGCCTCTCTAGCACTTTGTTTCTTCCTATTCTCATGTGGTCTTCATTTACCATGGTCTCCTATTCCTTGTTCTCCCTCTCTGTTGTTGATCCAGCTGGGATCTCCCACTCACCCAAGCTCTCTTTCCCTTGACCCTCGCCCTTCACTACTCCCAATCATGTCCAGGCTGTTCATGTAGATCTCATTCCATTTCTCTGTCGTTGGGCGATCCCTGTGTGTTTCTTGGGGTCCTGTTTTTCAGGTAGCCTGCCTGGTGATGTGAGTAGCAGTCCAGTCATCCTTGTTCCACATCTAGTATCCTGTTATGAGTGAGTACATACCATGTTTGTCTTTCTGAGTCTGGGATACCTCACTCAAGATGATTTTTTCTAGATCTCTGGGAGTCCAATTAGCGAGAATGAGGAGGGTTTATATGAGCGAGAATTGTTGAGACCAAGGTCGGATAAAGCACAGAGACAAATAGCCAAACAAACAAAAACACATGAAATATGAACCAATGGCTGAGGGGTAACCAACTGGATCAGGCCCTCTGAGTGGGTGAGACAGTTGATTGGCCTGATCTGTTTGGGAGGCATCCAGGCAGTGGGACCGGGTCCTGTGTTCATTGCATGAGTTGGCTGTTTGAAACCTGGGGCCTATGCAGGGTCCCTTGGCTCGGCATGGGAGGAGGGGACTGGACCTACCTGGACTGAGTCCACCAGGTTGATCTCAGTCTGTGGGGAAGGCTTTGCCCTGGAGGAGATTGGAATGGGGGGCGGGCTGGGGGGAAGGTGAGGGGGGCGGGAGGGGGGAGAACAAGGGAATCTGTGGCTGATATGTAGAACTGAATTGTATTGCAAAATAAAAATTAAAAAAAAAAAAGAGCTACAGAGCAAATCTGACTGGTGTGTGTATGGCATGGGGGATGCAGCACTGAGCTGGACTCAGCTGATTCGAGCAGGCTCCTGTGGTGGTGCAAGCTGGACTCAGCAAAGTCAGGTGCAGTGGGAAAGTATATGTGTGGTGAGTGAAACTGTGGGTCTGGGATGGTGGTAGTGGTGGTAGTGGTGGCACAGGCTGGACTCAACTAGCCTAGATTTCTTCTCCTATTAATTCTCTCTGCCCAGCAGCCCCACCTATCCCTCTCTCCTGCGTAGCTATTAGCCATTCAGCTCTTTATTATACCATTCAGGTGTTTTAGACAAGCAAATTAACACAGCTTTACAGAGTTAACAAATGCAGCATAAAAGAATGCAATGCATCTTTGCATCACTAAACAAATGTTACAAAGCATAAATGAATGTAACACATCTTAAACTAATATTCCACAATACTTTTGAACTTGCCAAGCTAGGTGCTATTAAGGGTTATGTTTGGTTTTGTTATGTGTCTATTGCTGAGCATTTCTTTTCCTTCTGTAATAGCTATCTCACTTACTACAGCTGGCTGGGAAACAACTTTTTCTCATTGGAGGCATTTTCACCTATAGTCATGGATAGAGGTATCTTAGAGGCCATGTGAGCATTTCATTGTTAACAGAGAGGACACACTTAAATTTATAAGTATCAATGAAACGGGGTGACATTGTCAGTGGAACTTCTGGGAAAGATAGCTCCATTATAGCACCCTGTTTCAATATACATTGCCATTTCGAAGCCATTGAATGTCTTGGAAAGGTCAGGGAAACCTTTCTGGCTATGGAAAAAAATAGGGGCAAGTGCAGTTGACAAATATATGAGGCGGGAAATACTGTTGCCATTAAGATGCTGTGTCTCTGCATCTCCCATGCTACCGCTGTACTTTCTATTGTGTTGCATAAAAATGACTCATGCTAGTTTAAACTGAATGTTACATCATTCATAATCCAGAATCATAACTGACAAGTAAATATCTGCCTAATATTAAGCATTAGTACTTAACTACCTTGAGACTACTGCATTCTTTCTGATTTTCCTCTAAGATGGTGTCTAACACGTGAAGTCACTAAACAGAAATTGTAACAGGATTTCAGATCACTTTTTATAGGATGGAAGAACTAAGACAAGTTTTACCATAAAACCAACAGGAGATTAAAGACACAATTGATATATTATAGTAACAGGTGTTATGCAAATAGAAATTGCATTATTTTTCATCGAAGGGCACACAAATGGTTCTTAACACAGTATGTATTGAAAAGGTCATGGACTAAAATTTGGTTCCTGAGTATTGATTTCAGGTGGTTGCTCATTTTAATTAGACTTAGTTTTTTTAAGAAAAGGCTTGATTTTTTCTTTATTTTCCCACTAAACATATTAAATTTGAACAGTATATGTCATGCATAAAAATTACAGTAGACTAATTTTGTTCTTAAATTATAATAATATCCATTTTTTTCATTTTTCTTTATTAACAAATTTTCTACTCACTCCACATACCACTCACAGATTACCCCTCCTCCCTCCTCCCACCCCCAGCCCTCTTTCCCAAGCCACCCAGCATCCCCACATCCCCCAAATAGAGGTCTCCCATGGGGAGTCAGTAGAGCCCAGCACACTGAGCCTAGGCAGGTCCAAGCTCCTTCTCACTGCACTAAGGCTGTGCAAGGTGCCACACTACAGACACTGGATTCCCAGAAGCCTGTCCATAGACCAGGGACAGATCCTGATCCCCCTGCCTGGATGCCCCTAAACAGTTTGAGCCAAACAACTGTCTTCCGTATCCAGAGGGCCTAGTCCAGTCTCATGGCAGCTCCACAGCAACCAGTCCACAGTTCATGGGCTTCCACTAGTGTGGCTGGTCATCTCTGCACATCCTCCCATAATGATCTCGATGTCCCTCGCCTTCAGAATCCCTCCTCTATCTCATCAATTGGATTCCCAGAGCTCAGCCTGGTGCCTGGCTGTGGATCTCTGGATCTGCCTCCATCAGTCACTGGACAAAGGCTCTATGATGACAGCTAGGTTATTTGATAGACCGGTCACTAGAGTGTAGCTAGAGTGTAGCAGGAATCTTAAAAAGTTCTTATTAATAAAATCAAACCTGAAGCCAGGTATTGGGGTGAATGCTGGAAGTTCAGAGAAGTAGAACAAGCCACAGCTACCTCACCTGGCCAATTTCTCAGCTGATCCTGTTTCCTCAGACCAGATGCCTCTGAGTCCTCCTCTAGAATGAATCTCAACTGAACTGCTGCTGGAAAGCTTACATGCTTAACCAGCCAAATGCTTCTAGTTTCTGGTCTTCACGCCTTATATTCCTTTCTGCTATCTGCTATTACTTCCTGGGATTAAAGGCTCACTTCTTGGGATTAAAGGCGTGTGTCACCATGCCTGACTGTTTCCAATGTGGCCTTGAACTCACAGAGATCCAGAGGGATTTCTGCCTCTGGAATGCTAGGATTAAAGGTGTGTGCTACCACTGTCTATCCTCTATGTTTAATATTGTGGCTGTCCTGTCTCTGACCCCAGATAAGTTTATTAGAGTGCACAATATTTTGGGGAATACAATACGACCACACTAGAGTAGACCAGTCCAGGTACCCTCTGGATCACTGCCAGCAGACCAAGGTGGGGTCATCCTTGTGGATTCCTGAGAACCTCCCCAGCACCCTGCCTCTTCCTATTCCCATGATGTCGAATTGAAGACCCTGACATTAATCCACACACCTATGAACATATGATTTTTGACAAAGAAGCCAAAACTGTACCATGGAAAAAAGAAAGCATCTTCTACAAATGGTGCTGGCATAATTGGATGTCAACATGCAGAAGATTGCAAATAAATCCATATCTGTCGCCATGCACAAAACTCAAGTCCAAGTGGATCAAAGACCTCAACCTAAATCCAGTTACACTGAACTTGATGGAAGAGAAAGTAGGAAGTAGTCTGGAACGCACTGGCACAGGAGACCACTTCCTAAATATAACACCAGTAGCACAGACACTGAGAGTGACAATTAATAAATGGCACCTCCTGAAACTGAGAAGCTTTTGTAGAGCAAAGGACACAGTCAATAAGACAAAATGACAGCCTACGAATGGGAAAAGATCTTCACCAACCCCACATCTGATAGAGGGCTGATCTCCAAAATATATAAATAATATCCATTTTTAAAAGTCTCAAGAGCTCACAAAAGCATGGCATTCAATTCACTCACTGCAATGGTCAATGCTGAAATTTGAACATTTTTCTCAGTGTTTTCCTTCTTGGATTATCTAAATACAAATCCTGTTACTTCCTAGTTTGATAACAATTATTTCCATGGCTGCACTTTTGCTCTGTTAGGGTGTTTCTAATTCTTCATTTGAACATCTCAATACTCCAGAAATTTCAATATATTACCTCTATTCTATTCTTTGCTTTCATGTGCACTTACTCATTAATATAGAAATGAAAAGTTTCGATGAGCTTGTAATCTTAAAATATGTTTTAATAAACAAAAGAGTAGCTTGTATATAAGCACTGGATAACTACTATATCATTGTTTGTTTTAAATAAATAAATAACAAAATTTTTGCTTTGCCATATTACTGAAATCACATTGCATATTCAGTATTAAAATCTCCATTTTTTTACAATGCCATGGACAATGCCACAGACATTCTAACACCCCAGTATTGCTGATTATAACAACACTTGAGAAACTGCCACAATATTTAATAAAATTTCTGATAAAGACTATAAGATTACCTATCCTTTGGGAGCTGGTATTATACAGATACTATTAAGAGTTATTATCTGGTTAAATAATTTTTTTGAAGAAAGTAATGTGTGTCAACTCTAGACATCCTGATTAATTGAATTATTCTGTTTAGGTTATTTACTTTCTTTAGTGCTCCCATTATAGTTTTAGCAATATATAAAGTTCATTCTCTAAATAAAAGCTTGTTTAATAATTTTAGAGAATTTTAGTATTTATGATCAGATATAGCATTTGAGGAAGCTAATTGAGACTTTAAAATTTACTCTTGACAAAACCCAATTCAGATCTATCTTTACTCTTTAATTTCACTTATCTATATATGGTTACAACTCAAATGATTTGCTCCAAACACATTTAACTAGGCATTAAATTGAAATTTAAGGGGATCATTATTGAGGTTAAGTAGATACTTTAATGATTTTTTAAAAGACACATATTCCTATATACATTCACTATAGAGCTATAAATCCTCAATAAATGCCTTATGTTAATAATATGATATAAAATCAATATCATGAATGTCAAAATGATCCCATTGTGTAAATAGGTAAACATCATCTATCATCATTAAAACATAATTTGGGACCTGAGCTGTTTACTAACTAAATATTGACATATTTACTGATCAATTTTCTGTAATGAGTGCTGTGTGAACTTAAAATAATAGTTGTAATGCAAACCTAAATTAGTTCTCTAGTGAATGTATACCATTAGATCATAGAGGTTTGTATTTCAACAAATATTTGTATGTAAATATTATACCATTATATAAAATGGACTGGACTTTGATGTTTTTTTCTGCCTCTGTACTATGTACGTTACAGAACATGTACTCAAGGAAAACTGATAACACAACTTCACAATAAAATAAAGTGACAAATAATATCAGTAAGGTATGAATAAATATGAATATATAGAGACCCTAATTATTAAAAGACCTGAAAATTACAAAATATTTAGAAATTATGTAATTATTATTGTGTAATAATCAGTATTCTAAAAATATTCAGGAAATAGATTTTAAAAAACTTGAATTAATAGAAAATTAAGATGTAACACAATTAAAGTGATGTAACTATATTAAAATGATAGATTTTTCTCTTTATTGACAATTGATGTAAATTCTTTAAAATTTTACTAAATAGAGATGCAATGAATGAAGAATTCTCACATCAAAAAACATATCGTAATGGCATTTTGTAAAGAAAAATTTAAACAGATAAATTTATATCATAAAATCATATGAAGTAGCAATGGTTCTGAAAAGAAACACAGAGATGTCACTGAAAAGATGACCCAGATTTTGAAGCTACCCATGTGAACTGATAAACACCAAGTCAAACAGGACAATAAATATTAAATACTTGTACATTACCAAACGCGGGCATTGGAGTATTGATCTAACTATAGAAAATCATCACATAAGTGTTTTTCAAAAATTAATTTTGATCTACACTTGGTAGACTCTGGAATTTCCAGTCCCAGAGACCAAATAATGTGAGCATTTAATGCCATGATAAGTATTGTTTACATTTATATTTACCAACCTAAGAATTTATTATTTCTACTTGCATGACTCTTCAATGCTAAATGAAACATTGTAGACAGAGATGATGAAAAAGCCCATGCCAAGACCCTGAAAACCTACATACAAGTAATGTTATGTAGAGTGATAAGGTTATATTTAGGAATATATGTGCATATAATAACAATTATATGTGTGTATATAATAACAATTAATGAATAAAGAGACCATGAATTTGAAAGAGAATGAGAATGGGCATATGGGAAAGCTTAGAGGGAGGAAAAGGAAGGGAGAAATGTTGAAATTATATTCTAATATCAAAAATAAACCTAAATTAAAAATAAAAAGGCATCTTTTTTTTTCCATACAGCCTTCCAAAGATTTGTCGATTCTGTTTACAATTCTGTATGACATTGTTTCCTTTATCTACTTCTATAGAGCTATGCTGTGTTTTGAATAAGAAATATCCTAAACAGGATCATACATTTGGATACTTGGTGAGTAGTTCTTTTAGGAGAGGTTATGGAATGTGGCCTGGCTGGAAGATTTACATTACTGAGGGTAGAATTAGATAGTTATGCTATCCCTTAATTTTCTGTGCACTTTCTATTACCTATATGTGGTTGAGAGGTGATCTCAATAAGGAACTATTACCAGTCACATACCAGCTCCAGCCATATGAGGTCATGTCGTCCTTTCCATTATGGACTCATGCTATAGAACCATAAGCCAATTTAACTCTCCATTCTTTAAGATGCTGTGGGTCAAGGTATTTTATCACAGAAATGGAAAAAAATAATACAAACTGGCTGTTATGATCACTAATAATATAAATTATTTTATATATTCCCATACTTTTAGCAGAGAATGCTAGAGATAATAAAATATTCCCCTTTTTAGTTTTGTAACAAAAATAATTTTACATATTTAGTTATTATCTATTAATTCATTCATTTATTTAATTGTATGGTGGGGTTCTTCTACATTGTGTAGAGGTCAGAGGACAAAATTAAGGATTCAGTTCTCTTCTATCACTTCATGGTTCCTGGGAATTGAACTCAGGATGTCACATTTAACCACTGGTATTTTTACCTGAAGAGCCATTTCACTGGCTAGAGGAGTGAAATGTTAACACATAATTTTCTTATACAAATGGATTAATAAAGCTAAAACTGTTCAACAAAGTGAGCAAAACATAGAGACATGTAATTAATATAAAATGAATCACATATTACCACTTTTAAGAACATGTGAATGAGTTATAGAAACATTTTATATGATTGAACTAAGATTTACATGAGATTAGACTGTGGGAGTTTGTATTTGTGTGTTTAAGTATGTGTACATGTGTGTGAAAAGGGGAGTGGTGGAGAAGGTAGGGAGACAGCCTGAAAAATCAAAGTGTGTAGGTGAAGGAATAACTAGGAACAAACTTGCTCTTGTGTCACTCTATGGTACTTCTGGATTCTGGCGTTTAGTCAAAAGTTCACAGGTCTTCTAGCTCATATATGGTTGTTCAGTTGTTTCTTAGGGAGAAAAGAGTGAAGCCCTCATTTTCTACCATCTTGATGATATCAGTGCTGTACCTGTCCATCATTTTGTGCCTCTGATTCATTTACTTTGTGGCTTTGTTACCTTTATCTCTTATTCTGCTACTTCAGTGGTTCCTTGAGTATTTATAACAGAAACCCAATTTTTTATATTCTACTTTTATGTAGTTTTATAATGTTTAATGTATAAGAAGTACACATCAATGTTCTTTCTACTCTAAGTCTTACAGGTGTCAGATACTTATATTAATTACACTTAGGTTGAATTTCTATTATGTTAATTTAATCTTTTTTTTGCTGTAATGAATGACCACAAAGTCAATGCCTTAAAACAGCTTAAATTCATTACCTTATATTTCTGTAAATCAGAGAATAGAAGGAGTCTCACTGGGGAATCTCAGCAGAAGAGGCGATTTCCACTAGTTTTGAATGACACAAAACAAGCAGAATATTCTGTTCAGGAAGATTTGTGATTTGTTTCTTGTGAAGTTTATTTGTTTATTTCCAAATTTTTTTACATTATTTCATTTAGTTGTATTTTACCTTTAAAATTAGGGAAATCTTATAAACTGCATAATATTATATTTTCATATATATACATAAGGTTTACGTTATATATTTCATTGCTTATCAAATTAATAATTCTCAAATTAAGGTAAAATGTAAATATATTTTAAATTAATTAGAAATATTTTATATAGCAACTATGCAAAAGGAAAGTACCTTGCTTAGTGGTAAAATATGGGTTTATATGTATTATAATGAATTTAAATATGTATACAGATCTTTCTATGTATTTAATCTTTCTGAGGATATGTCTGGATCGTTCCATATACCTGAAAACAGGTAATGTTCAATGTTTTTCCATTGATTAAAATGTGAATAAGTGAATGGCCAATCTGTTATAAGTTGACCTAAGTAAATATTCTCTGTGGGTTTCCAATGGGAAGCACTCTTTGTGATATTGTTCATATGAGAGAATTTAATGCTTGTTTGATCTCCATAATCGGTATTGAAAATGAAATATTAAATTCTCCAATCTGAAGCAGAATGATGCAAGAACTCAATTTGATCTCATCAATCTACAGAAGTATACACTCTCCATTATGCAGTATTCAAAAGTTGTGCTTTAAGTTGACTAAATGTAAGCCATTATTTATAGTTTTTGAAGTAGTAATTTTTATATTCCATAGGAACTTCATCTACATTTTTCTGTTTGTAAGAACTGGTTAAAAAAATTTCAAATATTTTCAAGTACATTGAGTAAAGGAAGGATGGGAATAAAGACAACAGGGAAAAGAAGGCAAAGGCCATAAAGCATGCTAATCACTCCCCCTCCCATGGTTGAACGCATCACTCTGTCTCTGGTACTGGCTGATGACTGCAGACATCAACACATGTGCTTCCTCTCCTTCAGTAGAGGCTATGTGGTGTCATTTGTATTCACCTCGGGCAGACACAGAGCCTCTGCTCATTTCATCAAAGAACTATTTATGAGGCTGTAAAAAAGATGAGTTTCTCCGAATAGTCTCCAAATTAAACTTTTTAAAGTTTAATGTTGGCACACAAGAATAATTACAGTTATAAACCATTAAACATTTAGAAGAAATTTATAGGATTGGAGGGAAAAAATTTACAGCTGTGGCCTAATACCATAAATTCCCCTGTAAAAGCAGAACCACAGAAACATTTCTATCCAGGACTCCAGAAAAAGAAAATGCTACATTAGCATTACCCAAACATGCAGCCTCTATTTTCAGACATTATTTATACAAAAAGATGAATATCTTTGTAAGATACAGTTAATTAACCTTGCAAGCAAATGTCAATATTTTTTATTTTTATATCCGTGATAGAGTACACTAAATGGATTTGTAAAATTAGGCTGCGCATACTTGCTTATCCCAGAAGACAGTCCAATGCCTCTCAGCTGCTTGTTTCCTCCAGAAGTTATGAAAAGGACATCCTTACTTTCCTGTATGCATTCTTGCTCTTAGTAGAGGATGCATGGTTGTTTGATAGTATTATAACCATACAGGTGCAGTTCACTTGTTTTGTCACATATTTCTGAAATAAATAAATAAACTAGTCACATTTGTTCTGAAATCTAATGTCCTGCTAGTGTGATGTAGAGTTCTCAGGGCAAATGTTCATTATTGGTCAGAAAATATCTGGCTACCATGGGACAGATATTTAATTGAAAATCAACCACTATATAAAGCTAGGTAACTTCACCCCTAATGATCACGTCATTTTATGCTCATTTTGTGCACTCTTGTAAACTTTTGAAGCATTCAAATATTTTCCATACATATCTTGCACATTTCTGATTGAATACAAAGTGTTTTCTTTTTTTTGGCTTGTTTGAAAAATTACATTATTAATTTTGCTACTTCACCAGTGTTGTTTGCAACTCCTTTACTTAATTAGCATATCACTTGTAACTAACAGGGGCCAGTAGGGAAAGAAGTAGCTTAGATTATGTGCGGGATCATACTCTACTGTTGGAGTCAGAAAGATTCTGCCCATTTACTAAGCTGCTTCTATTCTAAAGCAGATTATGTGGCATACCTGAAAACCACATCACAGCCATATACATATCCATTAAAGGAAGTTAAAAATCAATAGGCAAAGGGGATTAAACACAAACGTTAATCACATGCTGACTAGCTTTAAGCTAGAATGCTTACTTGTTTAAATAATTATATCCTCCTCTGGAACTCTGGAAAGCCAAGTGTACAATGAAGGTTAGGCTTTCAGACATTACTGAAGTGGAAGCTTCTATGCTACTCTGTCCTGCATAATATGCATAGATTAGATGTTTCACTCATGTAACAAATATCTTAGGGAAACACTAAGAAACATGAAAGGTTTATTTAGCTTCCTCTAGAGGTTGCACTTCATATTCCATGATTTTCTGGATACATCATTTCTTGGTAGGTTATAATGGTTGGTAGACATAGCAGAGCAACATTTCTTCCCTATGGTGAACAGGAAGCATAGAAGAAGCAAGGAGAATACAACGATAAGGTATCTTCAACAGCCAATTTCTTCCAGAGAAACAACATCTATTAAAATTTCCTCTACCTTCAAAAATAGCACCATTATTTGAGACCAAGCCTTCAACACATGAGACTCTGGGGACATTCTAGATGTGTTCTGTGACACTGCAGTGCAAACTCCTGTTGCCCATGTTAACGTTCTGCAAGTTACACATATGCCCATAGCTGAAGAAATCAATACTAGTTAACAAGAGGGGTTGGAACACACTTGTTGGTTAAGAATGGCTTACACTGACCAACAAGAAAATCTTGATTATCATAGTAAAATATATAAATAAGGAAAACATTCTAGCAGGGATGAAAAAGTTTTGCAGAACAGGGAAAATAAATATCATAAATATAACTCAAAAATAATGAGTTGAAATGAGTCATTAAACAGATGAAACAAATAATTATCTCTGATTGTGTGTGTGTGTGTGTGTGTGTGTGTGTGTTTAGTATTCATGCTCAAGATCCATAGTTTCCTCAATCTATATTCTTTCAAACTGTGAGATGATTATATTTTTCTAGTGCTATTGAGGGATTAACAAAATTGACTTCTATTTAAAATAATCAGCTTTGTGTTTATATATTATATTTTATTATATTATGTGACATGCATATACATATATGCATATACATAGTCTAACATGGTTACCAAAATCAAGCTAATACTTTTTTTTTAACTCACAACATACATCAAGACAGAATTCTCGGGGATGAAATGATGAGATATAAAAAGTTATAGAGCATATGCTTTGTAGCAAGGGAAACAAAAAAAAAATCAGTCAGTCAAAATAAACTATTAATATATGACCAAAATTTTGGACTTTGTAAGGATCACAAATTATACAATGTTAATTTTGTCCCATAATTGAAAAAAATGAGCAAGCAAAGAGAATATTTGAATTATAGAAAATTATGATGACACTGTTTGGCAGATATTGGTAATGAAATAGGAACATAATATTAAGACAATTGAAAGGTAACCATAATGAAACACACAATAAGGCAACAGTATATTTGAACACAGAAAAAATTTTAATCAAATTTAATAGTATTTAAAATTAACTTTTCATTGCTGCTGGAATGATGGCTTGCACTTAAGAGTGGTGGATGCTCCTCCAGAGGAGCTGGGTTGGATTTCCAGCACCCACATGACTGCTCACAACCATCTGTAACTCCAATTCCACATACTAAACACCTTCTTCCGGTTTCTGCCAACACCAGATATGTACATGGTGCACAGATATATATGCAGGCAAAAAAGCCACACACATAAAATAAAAATAAACATAAAATAATTTTATGTATGCGTATTTGTGTGCCCATGTGTCTCCATATGTAAACAAGGTGTGCATGTGGGTGTCCGCAGAAGCCAGAAGTTGTTGGATTCCTTGCAGCCAGGGTTACAGGCAGTGGTGAAATGATGACAGACCCAAGTGTATATGGACAATACAAACTGGATTCAATAGATTAAAAAAAAAAATCAAGGGCACAGAATAAGGCAAATACGGAAGTAGGAGGTTGAGTAGGGAGTGAATATGATCAAAATATAAAGCATGAAATTCTCAAGTAATCAATAAAATATTAATAAAAAAATAGAGAAAAGTAATGATTGTTTCCTGGATTATTGATAGTAAATTCATTAGGCATCCGAATAGCATTCAGTAAAGAAAAGTTGCCAGACACTATAGGAAGTAAGAGAGTGGGGAGAACACTGCAGTGCTGAGAAAGAGGTCCTGGACACTGGAAGTCTTTAGTCTTTTTGTGCGGAGAAAACAGCATGGCCAAGACAAAGTGACAAAGCAATGGGAAGAATAAAAACACAAAGAATTATTGAAGTGTGTTACTACTCAAAATCACGTTCAGCATAATATTTAGCAGCAACATAACATCACATGGAAGGGAAATCTCTGAGGAAAGATTTCTGTTGGTTTGTTTTAAGGAGTAGCATATTATTGAGAATTTAGAAGCTATTTTTGATGTATTTTCACAATCCTGTTTTCTCACTGGTTAGTATTTGAAAAACGCAAAAAGAAGACAGTAGGAATTTGGAATGTTGAAAACAAGAGAACGAATGTTTCCTGAGTCTCTGAGGTTCAAGTTGTTCCTTATTCTCCTTCATCCTGCCCAGTGTTTAGTGCAATCAAGGAAAGGAACAACGGCTATGGGTGTTAGATGATTATAATTTCTGAGTTGTTCAAGCCATCAAAAGTCTGAAATATTTTCAGATGCTGCAGCTGCAACTGATGCCATTTCTGAGCAATGATCATAAAAATTTGCAAATACACAGGGATTAGCATGGGGCTAATATGAGCCTTGGAAGCCAGTGTGCTGCACAGCTGCTCATTTTGTTGTATAAATGTCCAGTCCTGAGGGGCCAGTGCCTTTGTACACAAGTGAGAACTATGGCCTCCGGAATGGCACAGGTATAAATTACAAAGATATCTGCTCTCAGCTCAATAAATTAAAGTTTCCAGTTAGGGATCAATTTTCTCAGTAAAGAGGAATGCATGGTGACTTCAGAGTTGATGGTCATCTCCTGAGAAGCAAAAAGACTCACATAAGTTTGTTGCCACATATTTAGGTTAAAATTCTTTGGAAAAAAAATGATTTTATCTATGCAACCTTTTAAACTTTCCTTTTCTTAATACAATTTAGCGAACAGCAAAAGAAAACAAAAAATATTTAACCTTTTTACTTCAATTATATTTTGTACAATTTTATCTATAATAATATATATTATCTTGTGAGAACAATATAATGATGCAGATTAAATTTCTTTAGTCAATTTTAATTAAGTTTTTTGAATTTTTTTTGTGTATGTGCATGCACATGAATGTATGCTTTCCATCATACTGTGTTATGTCTGTGGAGATCATAGGACAATTTGCAGGAGTCAGTTCTCTCCTATCCTGTGGGTCCCTGAGACAAGATTCAGGCCATCAGGCTTGGTAGAGAGAGCCTTTACCCATGGAGCCTCTTCTCTGGCTCTTGTTCTTTTTTGAAATAGTCTTCTTTAATAATTTAAAACACATTTTCTACTCTCCCTGTAAAGTGTTTCACTATTAAAGAAACAAACAAATTAGATTTTAAAATAAGTTCTGAAGAAGAGCTTTTTGTTTGTGACTAATCATATTCCATATCTATCTATCTATCTATCTATCTATCTATCTATCTATCTATCTATTTATCTGTCTATCTATCTATATATCATATTCTCATCCATCATCCATCTGTTGATGGATAGAGACTGTTCCCATTTCTTTGCTCTCCTGAATAAAGCAACATTAAATGTAGAGATATGTGCAAGTATCTCTGTGGTAGAATATAGAATGCTTTGAGTATGTATCTGGGAATAGTATAATTGGATCATATGGTATTTCAACTTTTAATTTTTTTGAGATACCCCAAACTAATTTACATAATGGATGTATTAATTTCCACTCCTACCAGCAAGGAATGATAATTCTATTTCCCCTGGATCCTCTCCAGTTTGCTGTCAGTTTCTTGATGATAGCCATTCCAACTGGGCTACGTGATACATCAAAGTAATTTTAATTTGCATTTCCCTGATGACTAGGGATGTGGAACTCCTTTTCAATATAGTTTTTGGAAATTCGTATTTCTTCTTTTGAGATCAGTATGTTCATTTCACTACATGGTTTGTTGATTGGCATTTTGAATTTGTGATGGTTAATTTTGGAAGTTCTTTGTCAATTCTGGATGTTAGCCTTCTTTCTGAGATAAAGCTGGTAAAGATTTTATCTTACTTTATGGACCACTCATTTACGTTGCAGTTTCCTTTTCTTTGCAACAACTATTTTTTGTTTTTTATAGTCCTATCCATTGATCCTTAGTCCTATTTCTTATGCTAAATGAGTTCTTTCCAGAAAATTCTTGATTATCTCTGCTGTGAGATGGTCTGTATGTCAAGTGTGTTGCTGATTGGTCAATAAATAAAACACTGATTGGCCAGTGACTAGGCAGGAAGTATAGGCAGGACAAGGAGGAGAATAAAGCTGGGAAGTGGAAGGCTGAGAGAGAGACACTCTGCCAGCCGCCACGATGACAAACAGCATATGAAGATGCCGGTAAGCCACGAGCCATGTGGCAAGGTATAGATTAATGGGAATGGATTAATTTAAGCTGTAAGAACAGTTAGCAAGAAGTCTGCCACAGCCATACAGTCTGTAACCAATATAAGTCTCTGTGTTTACTTGGTCGGGTCTGAGCTGCTGTGGGACTGGCAGGTGAGAGAGATTTGTTCTGACTATGGGCCAGGCAGGAAAACTCAAGCTACAATCCCAATATCTTGAAGAATATTCTCTACACTTTAGCAACTTCAAGGTTTCAGTTATGGCTTTTGAACTGCTTCAAGCTGATTTTTTTTATATTGCAATACAATTCAGTTCTACATATCAGCCACGGGATCCCTGTTCCCCCCCCTCAGCCCCCCTCACCTTCCCCCCAGCCCACCCCCCATTCCCACCTCCTCCAGGGCAAAGCCTCCCCCAAGGACTGAGATCAACCTGGTAGACTCAGTCCAGGCAGGTCCAGTCCCCTCCTCCCAGGCCAAGCCAAGTGACCCTGCATAGGCCCCAGGTTTTAAACAGCCAACTAATGCAATGAGCACAGGACCTGGTCCCACTGCCTGGATGCCTCCCCAACAGATCAAGCCAATCAACTGTCTCACCCATTCAGAGGGCCTGATCCAGTTGGGGACCCCTCAGGCTTTGTTTCATAGTTCATGTGTTTCCATTCATTTGACAATTTGTCCCTGTGCTTTATCCAACCTTGGTCTCAACAATTCTCGCTCATATAAACTCTCCTCTTTCTCACTAATTGGACTCCCAGAGCTCCACCTGGGGCCTAGCCATGGATCTCTGCATCCAGATCCCTCAGTCGTTGGATGGGGTTTCTAGCACGACAATTAGGGTGTTTGGCCATCCCATCACCAGAGTAGGTCAGTTCGGACTGTCTCTGGACCATTGCCAGCAGTCTGTTGTGGGGGTATCTTTGTGGATTTCTGTGGGCCTCTCTAGCACTTTGCTTCTTCCTATTCTCATGTGGTCTTCATTTACCATGGTCTCCTATTCCTTGTTCTCCCTCTCTGTTGTTGATCCAGCTGGGATCTCCCGCTCCCCCAAGCTCTCTTTCCCTCGACCCTTGCCTTTCATTACCCCCACTCATGTCCAGGCTGTTCATGTAGATCTCTTCCATTTCTCTGTCATTGGGCGATCCCCATGTCTTTCTTGGGGTCCTGTTTTCCAGGTAGCCTCCCTGGTGATGTGAATAGATAGTGGAAGATAAAGATCTATTTTCGTTCTTCTGCAGATGTAAGTTCAATTTTGGCAACACTATCTTTTGAATAAGCTATCTTTTATGTCCTGCTTATTTTCATCAGGTTGTCAAAATTTAGATGGCTGTAGCTATGACAGTTTATTTCCCTGTTCTCTGTTGATCTAACTACATGTTTTAGTTAATTTTCTATTGCATTGACAAAATACCTAGTCAACTCATAAAAGAAAGCATTTATTTTGGAGGATCACCTTTCTAGAGGATTAGAGTCCATGACCATCAGTAGGTTAGTAGGTGTGCTACTTTGAATGTTATTGGCATCCGTAATCTCATAGGGAGTGGCACTGTTAGGAGGTGTGGCTTTCTTCTAATGGGTATGGCCTTGTTGGGGGAAGTGTGTCACTGTGGGAGTGGGCTTTGAGCTTTCCTGTGCTCAAGATACTGTCCAGTGTCTCAGTTGACTTGCTCCTGCCTGCAAGCTTTAGGACTCTCAGCTACTCCTCCAGCACCATGTTTGCCTGCAAGCTGCCATGATCCCCACCATGATGATAATAGACTGACCCTCTGAAACTACAAGTAAGATACCTCAATTAAATATTTTCAGTTTATCAGAGCTGCTGTGGTCATGGTGTCTCTTCACAGAAATAAAAAGCCTAACTAAGACAGCAGGCACGGCACAGGAACAGTTGCTGGGTCTGCTTCATAAGCATAAGGTAGAGAGACCAAATCTAATTGGGGATTTCATGGACTTTGGAAACCTCAAAGCTGGCCCCTAGTGACACACCTCTTTCAACAAGGTCATGCCTCCTGCTCCTTCCTGCCTGTTTTTTTATTTTTTCACCAATTGGGGACCAAGTATTCAAATGCATGAGCCTTATGGATGCTGTTCTCTTTTAAATCATTATTTCAAACACATTATCTATTTTTCTGCCATTTAGACTGGCTTTGTCATTAACATTCTATAGTATAAAATGAAATCAGGTATTGTAATAACCTCCAGTTCTCTTATTTTTTCTCACAATTCCTTTGACTACTCATGGTCTTCTAATTTTTTTCCATATGAAGTCTTGGATCTGTGTATGACACTAGAATTTTGATGGGTATTTCATTGAATCTCTAGAATAATTTTGGTAGTATAGCCATGTTTATGATATTAATTCAGTCTATTCCAGAGCATTAAAGATATTTCCATTTCCTAATACTTTGCTTCTTTTTCTTTTAAATGTCTTGAATTTCACACTGTAGATTATTTTGCTTCTATTATTATGTTTATTTTTGATTTGTTGATACTCATTTTCCCCTTTTATTAAAAACATTTTTTCTCATACACTATGTCCAGATTAAAGGATCCCCTCCCTCTACTCCTCTCAAGTACTCCCCACCTCCCTTTACATCCAGATCCCCTTTCTTTCAGTCTCTCATTAGAAAAGAACAGGCAACTAAGAGATAACAACAAAACATAACAAAATTAAATTAAATTATTTGTATGTACCTTATTTTATTTTGTTTTTCTGGGCTCTTATGAATGAGGTTTTTTTTTTAAAAAAAATTCTTTCCATGAAAATTTATTGATGGTATATGTGAGGGTTATACTTTTTATTTATATTGTTTGTTTATCCTTCAACATTTCTATAGTGGAGATCTTGGAGTTTTCTAATAGGTTTTATGATGCCTTCTAATTATAGAAGTTTGTGAAAATAAAGACCATTTAATCCATCTTTCTTAGTTTTATATCTTTCATATTTTGCTCTTGTCAAATTGCTATTGCTAAAGTTTCTAACACCATATTAAATAAAGCAGGAGAGTTCACATACTTGTGTCATTCTAATTTGGGAAGAAATGTTCTCAATATTTTTTTTGTGTGTGTTTGTGTGTCTGTGTGTGTTTGTGTTACAGATTAAGATGAGGAAAACTACATTAATGAAGAGTAGAAAAATATATGAATTTACCATTATTTTCAAGATAAACTTGAAAATATAGAAAATCTAAATTCCATGACATATTTTTTCACACTAAAAATGAATCTACCCAGTTCATTTGTTACAAGTCAAATGTCAAAAAAGAGTAGAAAATTTAGAAATGCAGTAGTAGTCATAGCCTTTAAAAATACAAATGTTTCCGGGTGGTGGTGGCACATGCCTTTAATCCGAGCACTCGGGAGGCAGAGGCAGGTGGATCTCTGTGAGTTCAAGTTCGAGGCCAGCCTTGAGTGAGTTGCAGAAAAGGCACAAAGCTGCACAGAGAAACCCTGTCTCAAAAAAACCAAAATATAATATATATATATATATATATATATATATATATATATATATATATATATATTTAGATGACAAAGTATGTATAGCATTTTAATTTTATTAAATATAAAATAAAATTAAGAGTCTGTTTCAAAAAACTAAATGAAGTTTCTATAATGTATTTGAAAACTGGAATTCTACTTGCATAAAATGCCAACCTCACTCTAATTAAGCAAGGCAATCATAATTTTTGTAAATTACTAAATTTAGTAAAATATTTGGGGGATATTTGTGTGTGTGTGTTGTGTGTTTCTCTGTGTGTTCTTGTGTATGAGTCCATACATATATGTACACATATACATATACCCATGAGTACATGGGTACATACATATGAGCATGTTTGTGTGTATGTTTGCGTTCTAGTGTATGAGCCTGTATTAGTATGTGTATATGAAGAGGTTGTGTATATTTTGAAAAAGAGGAATGTTTTGACTAATGCCACAGATTAAAGTCATTTATGGTTACCCTATATATTTAAAGAAGAAAAGTAAAACAAAAAGAGTACAGGTGAAAATATACTAATCATGAACGAGTGTTATTTGATGATTAAACTCCTGTCAGAAATAATATTACTTAACATGACTATTAAGTTCAAATGTAAGCCAGATACTGTAATATATTTTAGAATGTGTTTATCTAATAATGTTGTACAACTAGATTACTTAATGCATCTTTAAAATATTAAGTAAATGAGACAAAAAAGGTGTATCAAGTCTTGTACAAGCTCATCGCAAAGTAGAATTCTCCAATGGACAGGGTTCACAAAAGATGCTCAGATGTTTATTCATTAAAGAAATGAACATCACCTACAATTGCACAGATAATAGAGAATAGGCAAAATAAAAACAGCACACAATACCACAGTTTGCTGCAGATGTAGATCAATGGAAATTTCCATGCATTTCTATTTGTTGTATAATTTGGTCAAGTCACTTAAGGGGATTGCACTGCAAAATCTGTTAACATAGAACATATGCCCATTGATCCAGTAATACCTCTTTACTCCAGAAATGCTTGCACATGAACATGCATGATAGTGTTTTCAGAAAGCAATGCTTACAATAACAAAATAATGCAAAACCAAATCATCACAAATAATAGAACAGATTAGTGAAATGCATAGACATAGAGTATTGAAAAGAGATGAAACAGACAAATGGATGGATAAGTAAGTATAGACAAAAGAATATATATTATGATTTATATGAAGTTCTATAAGTAAAATCTATTGTTTCAAAATGCATGTCCAGTCAATGTAGCTATGCAAAACAGTAAGAAAGTATTTCTTCAAAACAATTGCTATATGCAGTGAGGTGACAAGGAACTTGATTTACAGAGTCATTAGGATCTATGTAAAATTCTAGCAACATATACCGTTTTGCCCTTGTAGTAATGATGTGAGCATATTTTCAACTAATAAGACAGATGATACATAACATAATGTGTACTTTAGTTTATGTGTGCATATTTTAAAATTACTTTTAAACAATATTTCATATATATTATTCATTAAGTGATACTTCAAGTTATGTGGTCAAAATGTTGACTAAAAATCACTGGCACTGTAGGAATGATGCAATATTGAATGGGGTAAATATAATAATTTTAGCTTGAAATTTTGATTAAAAATTAGTTAAAATATATTGAGAAAGGAATCAAGATTATACTTGATAAGAAACACAAAACTACAAATTTCAGGTATAATAAATAGAACTAAAGACACATTTTGAAAAATATGTCTTAGATACCTTGATTGTATTCTCTGCTTAGTTGTCTTGTGCCTATTGTTTTCTTGGGAATTTAAAATTCTATTACAGTTCTCACACATTTATGCATATCATAATATATCTAGATGGTATTTAAATATCATTTGTATTTTTAAAGTACAACCTAATTAAAAGAAGCTGTGGTTTTCTTAATATGGTAGCAGTTTGGCCGGGCGGTGGTGGCGCACGCCTTTAATCCCAGCACTCGGGAGGCAGAGCCAGGCGGATCTCTGTGAGTTCGAGGCCAGCCTGGGCTACCAAGTGAGTTCCAGGAAAGGCGCAAAGCTACGCAGAGAAACCCTGTCTCGAAAAACCAAAAACAAAAAACAAAAAAAAAACAAAAAAAAAAAATGGTAGCAGTTTGTTCAGTGACTGTTATATTTGTAATATTTCAGTAATTTTCATAGCCAGATACCTACTAATTTTTTAATACTTTTCATCAATGGGGTCAGTGCAAAACAACAAACATATCCTTTTTCCCACAACAGTTTGGAGCATATCACCTTGTCAAAAATTTATTTAAATAATAAACACTCAGCCTTAATTTCATGTTAACCAGGAAAGTTGACCACTTTAATTGTTGCTAACTAACACTTATTATGTTCTCTGGAACTTTTAGAATAAAATGATACAGTGAGAACATTGTTATTTTTTTTTTATTTTTAGCCAGTTGAGTCCTATTAACATTAATGTTTCCTATATGCATATGATAATGGAGCTATCCACTTTGACCTTGGGAACCTACCATTTTCCACACTTCTACAAAAAAGTGACTCTCCCTCCCAGAGTCCATCCATTACATATAGCTTCTTATCCAGTGGTGGAGCCTTTGGAGGCCATCTAAATACACAATGGAGTTTTGATTAGCTTGTTCTTATATGAGACTTATTCAGGTTAGACTCAGTTATTGTTAGTGTATGTGTGCAGCAGCTATACCAGCTTCTCGGAACAGCGTGTCCCAGCACTGCTCCCCATCCTGCAGCTCTTAGAGTCTTTCAATTCCTTCTTCCATGATGTTAATTATAAGAGTGTCTTCCTCTTTTTTTTTCTATTTATAAATTTTTTTATGTCTGAGATTTCTATATGGTAAAATGAACTTGGTTTCAGGTAGAAATTAGTAATATATAAATCATGGAAGAAAGAGTGTCAAAACAGAAAGTTTTCTATGGTGTAGAATGTGGAGTCATTTGCTTAGGGGTGATATATCTGGGTCACATGGTAGATCTATTTTTAGTTTTAATGACTTTTCTACACCTATTTCTATAGCAACTAAACAAGTTTGAAGTCCTGCAATCAATGAATCAGACTTTTCCATTTCTCACATTCCCTCCCAATTTTGTTGTCAGTTACTCCGTAGATATTTGTCATTATGATTTGGGTAAGATAAAAATCTCAAAGTTGATTAACTTTTTTCTTATTGCTAATGATGATGAACAGCTTTGATATATTTCTTAGTCATGTTCATTGCTGTTCTACTCACAATGGCTAGAAAATGGAAACAACTTAAAGGTCCTACAACCAATTAATGGATAATAAAAATGAGGTACATATATACTGTGGAATAGTATCCAGCTTCAAAGAAAAAAAATGAAATCATAAAGTGTCACAGGAATCTTAGAGAATCTTATTAATAAAATCAAACCTGAGCCAAGTATTGGGGTGAACACTGGAAGATCAGAGAGACAGAACAAGCCACAGCTAACCTCACCTGGCCAACTTCTCAGCTGATCCTGTTTCCTCAGACTGGAAGCCTCTGTGTCCTCATATCCGAATGGCTCTCAGCTGAACTGTGCTGCTCAAAACCTGAAAGCTTAACCAGCCAAATGCTTAACCAGCCAAATGCTTCTAGTTCCGGTCCTCATGCCTTATATACCTTTCTGCTTTCTACCATCACTTTCTGGGATTAAAGGCATGAGTCACCATGCTTGGCTGTATCCTTGAACAGATGGATTTCTGCCTTTAATGCTAGGATTAAAGGTGTGTGCTACCACTGCCTATCCTAAGTATCTAGTGGCTTTTCTGTTCTCTGACCCCAGATCAGTTTATTAAGGTACACAATATTTTGGGGAACACAATACCACCACAATAAAGTTTGCGGATAAATGGATGGAACTAGAAAAGATCATGCTGAATGAGGTGATCCAGTCCCAGAATGTCAAATGTTACATGTTCTTCCTTATTGGAGGCTCCTACCTACAAACCCTTCAGGTGTGAGGCCATAGCCAATAGTAACCACAGAAACCAGGAAAGTAGAAGGGTACCACTATCAGGATATGGGGTTGGGGAGAAATAGAGGGTGCAATACTGGGGTGCAATTAATCTAATCAGGTAAGTGGGAAAAGGAAGCTCTCCTTAGAAAGGGGAAGAGAGGTAAGTACAGACAAAAGTAAGAGGAAGGTAAAGGGAACCACTGGATCCAAGTGATCTGATAGTGGAAATGGAAAAAGTATGGGTTCTAAGACAGAAGAAGCTGAGTAAATACAGAAAGAGGTTGGAGTGTGGTAAGGGGGGAATAGCAAGATTCAAGTAGTTTGATGAGGAAAATGGAAAAGGGAGTCTTCTTAGGGAAAGGGTATTGAGGTAAATACAGGAGAAAGGAATTGGGTAAAATATCAACAAGAATGTCTGGAAAACCCACAAAGAATCATATTGTTAACTATTTACCTTAAAACTATAATGCATAGAATTTCATGTTAACTATACATACATAAATACATACATACATGAACTTTCCTCATCTGGACTGACATTACTCCCTTCAAGAGTTAACGTTTCCCTAACAAAACCCATAATACCACATGAGAAGACCTCTTTTTATTTGCTGGCCAGAGTTGTCTAAAAGACTCCCAAAGCATTTTCCCTATTGTTGTTATCCTTGGTTACCCACCAGAGGTAGAAGTTAAGCCCCTACTGCTGAAGCTACTAAGTACTTTATTTTATAATATAATTTAATTTTACATATCAGCCACAGATTCCCCTGTCCTCCCTCCTCCCACCCCCCGCCCTCCCCCCAACCTGCCTCCCATTGCCATCTCCTCCAGGGCAAGGACTCCCCTGGGGATTCAGCTCAGCCTGGTAGATTCAGTCGAGGCAGGTCCAGTCCCCTCCTTCCTTCAAACAGGCTGAGCAAAGTGTCTAAGCATTTTAGAAACAGAATCAAGACCTCTGAGCTGGAACTGTCTTGAATGTCCCCCCAACCTGAGGACTAGCTTCCCTGGTACCAGAAGGTGCCATGCAAGCTTCCAAAGGAGGGCGGCAACCAACAGGCCTAATCAGCTATGATGCTTATCCACCACAACAACTACCAGCATGGTATACATATTTTGGCTGTAACAAACTGCTCTCTAATGAGACTTAAGACCTGATCAACAAGAAGGGTATCATGTCTGGTACTAGAAACCTAGCTACAACTCAGTGTTAATGAAATTGGGGCTATTGGAGGAGAATCAACAATCAAAATTTATAAAACTATCATAATCTCTAACAATAATCAATAACATTTGTCCTTATACCCACAAATAACCATAACCCCACCCTTCAATCAGGAAACTTCTCTATGCAAGATAAAGAGACCACTATGTAAAACAAAACCAATCAGTAGGTAATTGAAATATCTACAAAACACTCAAACACCTATGGCTCAGGAACATTGCTGAAGAGGTGGTTGAAAGATTATAAGAACAAAGGATAAGGAAGTTTGAGATGAGATTGTATCTTCTACTAGCATCAAAAGCTACACCCATAAAAATCTCACCATTTTTCATCCCAAACTTGATTAGCTGAACAAGGGTAATACCAATGAAGATGCCAAACTAGATAGGAAACCAAACCAAACAGGTGGTCTTAATATAGGCAAAGAACTACAGGCAATGAGTAAATCTGGGAGTCAAGGAGACTGTATCCAAGAAAAAGCACATCAGCTGTTTGTCCAGTGCCAAATGGTCAGCCATGAAAACCTACATACAAGCTACATTATACAGACTGAACAAGATGCATTCATTCACTAGCAATTGAAGACAAAGGAGGACATGAATTTGAAGGAGATCAGGGAGGGGCATATGGAAAGGTTTGCAGAAAGGAAAGGAAAGGAAAACATTAACATCTCAAAAATAAACAAACAAACAGGTTATTTAACTCAGTCACATGGTGTTGGAATACATTGCTGGCTAATTAGAAGTCGCAGTCTGCCATAAGCCTAGCAGCTTTTTCTCTAAGCTCAGCAATATGGAGCTCCCTCCCTCCAGCAAAGCTTCCTGCTCTCTACCTGCCCTTATCTGGAGGATGTCCCTGGCCCTGGAGGACTGACCTTATCTGAAGGCTGTCTCTGAACCCGATGCCTATCTCTGAATCAGATAACTGCTTCATCTTTAGCTTGACCCTTGGCACAGGTCCCTTTTAAGAAGACTTGCACTAGGAGCTCTGCTATAGGACCCTGCTGTCACATACTAAGTCTTGTTATAGGAGCATGCCACTTAATGCAAGTTAGGGTTTGTCCCCAGGCTTCCCAATCCTATATAGTCCTTATACTATGGAATAAAATTGAGCTGATTCACTGAAATCTGTCTCCCAGAGGGCTATCTCCAGTCATGCTCATGGGCAGTATACAAAACTTTCTGTCACTCCTTCTGCCTTTTCCCCCTCTCAGCCTGGTGGCCAACAGGCAAAGAGGGAAAGAGTACCC
Organism: Peromyscus eremicus; assembly: GCF_949786415.1. Classification (NCBI taxonomy): domain Eukaryota; kingdom Metazoa; phylum Chordata; class Mammalia; order Rodentia; family Cricetidae; genus Peromyscus; species Peromyscus eremicus. The sequence continues at coordinate 107,619,874 of NC_081417.1, read as the reverse complement.
CTACAACATGGCGTAGCTTTTCTAACATAACTTTCTGTACCTTTTCTTGAATGAAACAATTTACCTTTCAGAACACACTTGTCTTTTCTGTTATACACTACTAAAATACTTATATCATGGTTGGTACTAGAAAGTTGGGCTGCTTGTCTTGGCAACTTGACACACAAACTAAGAGTTATCTGAAAGGTGGGAACCTCAATTGAGAAAATTTCTTCATACAATCTGACTGTAAGGCATTTTCCTGATTAGTAATTGCTGGGAGAAGGACCCAGCTCATTGTGCATGGTTCGATCCCGGGGTTGGTGGTCTTGAATTCTATAAGATAGGCTGAGCAAGTCATGGGAAGCAAGCAAGCAAGCAAGCAAGCAAGCAAGCAAGCAGCACTCCTCTATGGACTCTATATCAGCTTCTGCCTTCAGCTTCCTACCCTGTTTGATTTCCTGTCCTGACTTCCTTTGATTATAAACAATATGGAAGTATAAGATAAAACTGTTTTGTCCCCAACTTTCTCTTTGTTCATGGTGTTTTATTGCAGCAATAAAATCCATAACTAAGACAAAAGTTTTGGATGTAAGAAATCATCTTTGAGATACTGTGTTTGATATTGACAGTGGATACCTGAGTAAAGGTATATCTCATTTTTAATTTAGTCACTGTATACATTTTCAAATCTTTTGGCAATAGGAATCAGTGATTTATTAGATTCTGATATCATATCAAAATTTGCAAAGTATACTGAGGTGATTAAGACATGTCAACTAGAATTTATGTAGGTATGTAACTAGCTAGCTATGTATCTTAGCATATATTTTCTGAGTCATGACTATAAGTCAAAATAACAAAATAGACATAGAGGAATAGTATCAATATTTTGACTAAAAACAGAGATAACTCCATAGGATTAACATAATTACAAATATGAGAGTTTTTTAAAGTGGGAACATTAAAGGAAGGATAGTTAAGATTGCATAGCTACCGTGAAAATGTTTATTTGGCTTTATTAACTAGTGTATGTCAATTAAACATCAACTGACACTTATGAGAGTCTTGAAGCTGATTATGGGCAATGCTGTGTCATCAATTTAAAACTGCAGGACACTGATATAATTAGATTTTTAATACACAAAATTTATAGGGAATATTTATGAAGTTAATCGAAAATTTAAAAGCCAGAGATAACAAGTTAATAATTGTAACAACTAATAGAGTATTCAAATAAATGTCACTATTTTTATTAATTGATATTTAATTTGCTGTAGTTTGCCTTGGTAAATGTTAATTAAATGCCAGAAAATTCCTCATAATTTGAACATATTAATAATTTTATAATTAAGCCTTTATTGCTTATATAATTATGAGTTAATTACAGAGCTACTAGATTTACTGTACCCTTTATAGAGAACCCAGTGATATCTACTTCTCTCCACAGGTCAATAAAGTTGATTGCCTGGTAATAGTTAATAGAACATCAAAATCTATGTGTGAATAAATACACATTTTCAAACAACACAGTAAACATTACATATCAAATTAGGAAAATGAAATAATGGAAGGCTGCCATCATTCCTGCATTAACCTATTTGCCTTAGGACTTACCTGATCATTTACAAGGAAACAGAATTATTTTTCTCCAGATTTTTCTAAAAAAATATTGAAGAACATTTTCTGTTTTTCAGGCAACTGTCACAGTATATTTCAGTGTTATCTTCACAATAACCTTGCAAAATATAATTTTCACCATTTTACTGTTGAAGAAAATATTTCAAAATCTAAGTGACCTTCATGAATCTAGTCTTAACCTTTTCTACACCCATTCGGAATTTTTCATTTCCTCTATTTACATCCCATGTCCTTGGGCCTATCAATTTTAATATCCAAGGAAATAGGCATCACCTGTTCTCTTTTATTTTTCAACTGATAACTAAACATCATGTGCTAGTTTGAAATGGGAAATGTCCTTGATAGGCTCAGGTATTTCAACACTTAGTCCCCAATGTGACATTGCTAGAAGAAGTACATCACTGTGGATGGACTTTGGCATTTTCAAACACCAATCCTAGGGTGATCTGTTTTGACTTCGGGCTTGCGTTCAAGTTGTAAACTCTCAGCTTCCGACTTCTGCTACCAAGTCCAGTGCTTACTGCCACAAACCCCCATCATATTGGACTGTTTTCACACTGCAGACATAAGCCCAAATAAACTTTTCTATAAGTTGCCTGGTCCCTATGTTTTATAATAGGAAGGCAGTGGCTAATGCACAATATATGATAAAAAATGTAAATGAAGTAATTGGTTCTTCCAAAAGCCTTATTTTCTAGCTTAAATTTTTACCTACGTGGTGGAGTTGCTGAGGAAGAGACCAGACATCCATCGGTAGTTACCTAGCTAGTGATCTGTCACAAGACATGTGTTACACAAAAGCTAAAGCAAAGTTTATTTAGGCCACTTCCATAATATGTTTTCCTGCTGACTGAAAGAAAGTATGATTACCCTAAGCTCTTGTTTCCTGGGCCGTAAGCAGAGGTTTCTCTTGCAGAAAGCCTCCTGAAGGCAGCCCCCCATATCTGCATTTTATTCTGTATTTTCAACATTTTTATTCTATTTTTCTGTTAGAAAACATAATTTTTTATTATTTTTAGAGCAAATCTATGTTGTCTGTCTGCCGTATTTGTATTTAATATTTATCTTTTACTTAGTCTTTACTCTCTTAAATTTGATTGATGTTTTAAAACCAGATGCTCTATATTGTTGTCCATTAGTTTATTCTACCTAGCTTCCTCCAAGATGCCTTCATGTTGCAATCACTGTATTAAATTTTAAAGCAGTAGGAACATAAACACACACACACACACACACACACACACACACACACACACACACTTTTTACATTAGGGTAATAGAAAATAATATCATTTTCCATTTTATATAATTATTACATAAGCCACATAACCTCTATGTTTTGTAATATAATAAAACAAATGGTCATGTTTTTATACTATTTGTATCTTTCATTCCTTTTATAGTCAACTTATTTATTTTCAGTAAGCATAAATACTGTATATATATAAAATTGTATGTATTTATATAAAATATGCAAATGTATTGGTAATATATGTTGCATATCCTTATATAAACTCAGAGAAATTATTTGAAAAGTACAGTTAAAATATCATACTAACAACTGATATTTTTCTAATAGGATTATCAGAAGGACTATTGGCTTTTTGTTTGCTTATTTTACTTAAAAACATATAGAAAACTAGCATTATCCAATAGGATCAAAAAAAAGGAAACATAGGACCAAAGACAAGTAAGCATCTTCAGAGGAAACAAACCCAGGTGAGTCAATTAGACTATTCTTTACCATTTGAGTAAAACTTGTATAGTCTCTATAGGTCTATAGGTTCCAATAACTGCCTGGGAATGGGAAGTAGACACAGTTGGATGATATTTTACGAAACCTGGTATTAATTTCAAGTAAAACACTGAAATAGTAAGAGTCTACTCAACAGTTTTACAACCAAAGACCAAAAAAGAATAAAGCATAGTTAGTCTAGAGGACCAAAGAGTCTCAACCGCAGAGGATCCTAACAGGAAGTCATAAGGCAGGAGTGTTAGAAATGTTAAGACACGGTTCACGTGTAACCCAAGTGTGAGGTGGTATTGTGTTCCCCGAAATATTGTGCACCCTAATAAACTTATCTGGGGTCAGAGACAGAACAGCCACAATATTAAACATAGAGGATAGGCAGTGGTAGCACACACCTTTAATCTTAGCATTCCAGAGGCAGAAATCCATGTGTTCAAGGATACAGCCAAGCATGGTGACTCACGCCTTTAATCCCAGAAAGCGAGCTTTTAATCCCAGGGAGTGAGGCAGAAAGCAGAAAGATATATAAGGCATGAGGGCCAAAAACTAGAAGCATTTGGCTGGTTAAGCTTTCAGGCTTTCAAGAAGCAGTTCAGCTGAGAGTCATTCAGATGAGGACACAGAAGCTTCCAGTCTGAGGAAACAGGACCAGCTGAAGAACTGGCAAAGTGAGGTAGCTGTGGCCTGTTCTGCTTCTCTGATATTTCAGCTTTCACCCCAATAACTGGCCTCAGGTTTGTTTTTATTAATAAGACTCTTTAAGATTCATGTTGCACAAGTGTGTGATCCCAGTAGGTCACATGAAGTACTTCTGTGAAAATTAAATAAATTAAAGTGCTTGGGTTGACATCCTTGAGCAAAGAAGTATTCTTTCTTCTCCTTGTACTAAACAGTATTATAAAGGAATTAAACCTTTCGGGAACACAAGGGCTGAATTCAAACTTTAAATCTTTATATGACTTCATTTCAGGAAGATATATTTATATATTTTTATAAATTTTAAATTACAAAGAGACAAAAAAAAATCAAAGATCAAAACAATTATACCAAGCCAATGATCACACACACACACACACACACACACACACACACACACACACACACACGCATATCTCAAGTCCTAATGCCTTGTCTTATTTGTTGCTACAACAATAAATCTTTCAGTCTAAAGTACTAAAAATTATATGTTACTTTTGCCTTTAAAATATTTATTTTGTTATTTATTTATGCATATATTTCTATATATACCATGTGAATGAAGGTGCCCATAGAGAATGGAATTGGGCATGGTGTGCAGTGGACCTGGAGTTATAGGCAGCTGTACCACAACTGTTGGTACTGGGAACTGAACTCTGTGTTCTGAAAAACATCAGTTGTTTTTCAGAGCTGAGTTATCTTTTTAGTCCCCAGTTATACCTTATTTTCACATAATATTTAGGGATAAACATCTGTTGCATGTGTAAATAAAACTGTTAGGTAATTAAATTTTTATCATAGTTTTCTGGAATTTGGTTTTAACACCACAGATTTTATATTTGTTATAAACAACAGTGGAAGCTCAGAATTAGAATATGATTTGCAGGAAAAGCATATACAGATACTTCTATATAGAGACGAGTATCTATACTAGTGTATCCTACTTCTTCATAATCAAAGGAGAACAGTACCATTTTAAGCCCTGAATCTTCCCTGCTTTCTTAAGTTCAGGATATCCAATCTCCAAAGGACATGGGCATGATTGGCTTCTGCTTACAGGAACTGAGTTACACTTGGCCTAAGAGATTCCCTTCTATATCTGTTTTCAATGCAGAGGATTGTTGCTAGAGAATTTCTCTCCAGCTCCCGCCACCAAGTCCCGCCAGTCCCAGAGCCCACTTATAAAATAAACACACGAACTCTTACATTATATAAACTGCTTGGCCATTAGCTCAGGCCTGTTATTGTCTAGCTCTTACTCTTATATTTAGCCCATTTCTATTAATCTTTACTTTGCCACATGGCTTGTGGCTTACCGGTACTTTACATCTTCCTTGTCCTCATGGCGGCTGGCAGTGTCTCTCTCTCAGCCTTCCACTTCCCAGAATTCTTTTCCTTGTCCCGCCTATACTTCCTGCCTAGCCAATGGCCAATCAGTGATTTATTTACTGACCAATCAGCAACACACTTGACATACAGACCATCCCACAGCACTTCCCCTTTTCTTTTCTTAAAAAGAAAGGTTTTAACTTTAACATAGTAAAATTACATATAACAAAACAATTATCAAGCAAGAATTACAGTTACAATATTAAAGAAGAGATCCTATCTATCTTATATTTGTAAGTTTAAGGTTTTATATCTAACTTATCTTTTATTATAACTAAGGAAAATTGTAAGTATCTAGTCTTTAACCACATCAAAGACCTCAGAAGGATATACTACTACCTGAGAAATGGAGAAGGATATAAGCAACTTTTAGGAGTCTTGTAGGGTAGACAGAGACAGCTGGCAGCCTGGACAGTCATTCAAAGTTCTCTTGTAAAGTTGGGGCATCTGTCTTCAGCCCACAGGCCTAGAGTCTCTTATTCACTTTTCTTTGTGTCCTGTAGAATGTCTGGCAGTTTTCTCTGCAAAGCAGGAACCTGAAGGACCATTTTGTCAAGCAAAGTTCAGTGGTCACCTTTCTATGGGTCCTGCATGTCCAGTTGATCAAGCAGTCCAGGCAAGAACAGTTTCTTGCCCAAATGGCTATTTTTGTCAAGGTGAAGATAAACTCCATATGGAGTGTCTTCGATGCCCATCCTCCTCTCTGAAGTAAATTGGTGCTGTCAGGAGCAGACATGTCTCACTGTCCAGAAAGTCTAAATTTTTAAAACATTTTAAATGCCATATTCTGTAGGTCTTTGAAGTGTTTGAAGACTACCTATCTATCTGAAATATAACTATGTATACCTAGAAGACTTAACTAACATGGCTACAAATATGATTATCATAGATGACTAATTATTAATCTATTTTTTAATTATCCATTATAATTTTAAATGAGTTACATAAACATAATACCTCAAACAAGAATAGAAATATATATACAGTATAACAAAATTAAGTTTAAACTTGTATCAATAAACTAAAATCTATAGCGATGTAAAACATTTTAAACAAGTTGTTACTCTTTAAAAGTAGGTTCATTAATCTACCCTTTCATCCTATCATATCTAAACTATCCCCTTTTTTTCTTTAGAAAGAGATTGTATTTATAATCAACCTGCTTTAAATAAAAATATTGGTTTTTCTCTGTCCTACACCAGAGGGCTCTTCTGATTTTGGGACACAAGAATCTCTTAACCATTTTTTTTTTTTTGAGCAATATGTCTGGGTTTAGAGGGGGAGTGAGCCAATTCCATCTCTAAAGCCAGCTTGGTATATTTGGGAATTTGGGCGTAGCTTCTCTTACTACTTCCTGCTGGAGGGGGGCGCTGTATCTTATGGGGACACAAAGAAAATTTTAGGATCATTGAGTAGTCCGTGAGGCTGTATCGTCTGAGCCAGTTGCCTGGAAACCATTCTGAATGTTGAATCATCTGGGCCATGGTGTCACTGGAGACCTTTCAGGGGGTCTGGGCTGGTCAAACCTGATGTATCTTAATCTGGAACAAATCCATAGTCTCTGGCTTTCTGTGGAAACAAAAGCAGAGACTCTTTTCCAAAGCAACATATCCTTATATCCAAATTTTGAAGTCAAGGTACCTTTAAAATATACATTTTGGCATAACTCAACAGCTTTTACAATCAAATGTTTTTCTGCAGTTACGAATATCAAAGAGAACATAACCCAGATTCTCTGTGTGGTAGTCATCTTTACGTGGCTTATTTTTTTATATTAGCTTGAGCCTATTCCTTTTAAACTGCAGCCTTCTAAGCCTGAAATGGCGCAGTGGCTGCTGGCTCCGCCCACTTCAGCTTCCCAACATGGCGGCGGTCCGCTTTCCGCCAGCTCTGGGAGCCATAACTCTCAGAAATAGTGGGTCTACACTTTACCAAAGTAGCGTGTAGCCCAGAAACCTCTTTTTTTGTTTTGTACTAGCAAAGGCTAAATTCACCACACAGTTTAATGTGCTACTTGCAGAGGCCTCATTCCCACCATATTGCAGGTCGAGAGCGCACGCTAGGAACCCGCCAGTAGCTCAAACCGGCAGCTGCCGCTTATTTGAGAGAGACAATTAGGAAGCTGTTTTTAGTTCCGTTTTAGAATCTTTTTTTTAAGTTTTTAGGTGGAAACTCTTGCCACCACGTTGGACGCCATTTGTTGCTAGAGAATTTCTCTCCAGCTCCCGCCACCAAGTCCCGCCAGTCCCAGAGCCCACTTATAAAATAAACACACGAACTCTTACATTATATAAACTGCTTGGCCATTAGCTCAGGCCTGTTATTGTCTAGCTCTTACTCTTATATTTAGCCCATTTCTATTAATCTTTACTTTGCCACATGGCTTGTGGCTTACCGGTACTTTACATCTTCCTTGTCCTCATGGCGGCTGGCAGTGTCTCTCTCTCAGCCTTCCACTTCCCAGAATTCTTTTCCTTGTCCCGCCTATACTTCCTGCCTAGCCAATGGACAATCAGTGATTTATTTACTGACCAATCAGCAACACACTTGACATACAGACCATCCCACAGCAGAGGATGCAGGAGAATTTGTTGTAGGGAAAGAGTATACGATTTTTAAAACATACATATATGTGTGTGAGTGAGTGTGTGTGTGTGTGTGTGTGTGTGTATGTGTGAGTGTGTGTGTGTGTGTGTGTGTGTGTGTGTGTGTGTGTAACTCTGAGGATGCTAGAAGACAAGTTTTAGTTTGAGCTGATGTCTTATGAGCTTTTCACCAAGTGTTATGTTTTCCAATAGTTGTAGAAAATAAGAGGTGTTTGGCAATAATTTGGTATCAATAAGGAAACACTTCTTCCTTAGATGCTTCAAAACAAACAAGGGAGAGTTCTATTACTTGAAAGGAGGCAGCAGGTTGAGTATTTATCTAATTGGTACCATATACAGTAACTTCTAAAGAACGCTTGAAGGAAAAAGCTTTCACTGTAACATTGTGAAAATGGGAAGGGTTAAGCATTTAAGTTTCAAAACCCTTCTATTCATACAAAGTGAACGGATACAGGTGCAGTTATAATAAATATTATAAATATGAGTATCATTTAATAAAATTCTTTAAGCAGACATCAATTCTTTGTAATGAAGTGAGTTTTTAGAGCAATCAGGATTTGTTCATGGGATCAACAATAAAACAGGTTTCTTTTACTTCCCACATAATTCTAATATTTAGAAAGTATACTTACTCGTAAATTAGATGAGATATTTACAGTTGCTGATTTCCTTTTCAGTAAAGTAAAAATGGTAAAAACGTAACAGTGATTCATTTCCCTCTAAGGAACAGTTAAAATTTAGATCTAAGATTTGTAAATATTATAATATTCATATTTTTAAATTACATTAATAGCCTAGTAAGTATTCACTAAGTTCATGTTGACACAGACATACACACACATATATTTATATACATATAAAATAAATCTTTGAAAAAATACCGGTGTTCTCATTATATGGGGCATCAGTCATTTTGCATAATCTCATAAATCACTGACATCTACCTGAAATGTTTTGTCATGCCTCATTAGAAAATTAAAACAAAACCTGTCTTAAGAAAAATCAGTGTTATTGCCTATAACACAAAGCAACTTCTTTGATGCATAATGCAAATTCAAAATAAACAGAAACACTGACCTTTTCAGCTTAGTTTTATAACCAACTTATTTGTAGACAGAATGAAAGTCAATTTATGTTCGTAGAACATAAAGTGTGTGAACCGTGACTTTGTCTTCAAAATATTTAGGCACTCCATAAACAGTACTCCATTTTTTATATTTTGAGATTCAGGAATATTTATCAGAGTTCACTGTCAAATATCTGCCAACTAGTGAAATATTAATTATTATTGATATTTATTCTTGTCTTATAATTCTTTCTTTGTATATTTTTGTTTTAAACCAATATCATGACAAAATGAGTATTTTCTATGATTTTTGTTAAATAAAATGGTCTCAATTTAGATATCGGTTCTCCATAGTCTTTTATAGCCTGGGAAAATATTGATAATTTATGTAAAGATATCCAAAATTTTCTTTGTAAATTTTTTGCACATTGATTAGAACCTCCCTATTCCTTCTAATAGATAATGATATATCAGAACTCTTTTTGACAACAGAGAAGTAGATTATTTCTACAATGAGCATTGTTTCCATCATATTTTAATTAGTAGAGCTAGGAAATAGATAAATATATGTACACATATATGTATACATTTTATAGGCAAATATGTCATGTTAGTATGATGATATTTCTCTTCCACATACAACCTTAGGCATTTTTTATTTAAACTGCATATTACAACTAAATATGCAAAATTTCACGTAGAATTGTGGTGTTTAAGAATAGTGAAGGGCTAATAAAATAGAAATAATTCATAATTACACGTTTTATGTAGTTTCTTTACACAAGTACTATTTTTATTCACATATTTTAATGTGCTGACACTCCATTTTCCTTGTTGTCTCATATTTTGGCAGTTACATGGAAATTATCAGATCAGACAGACAGTGAACACTTTCTTTTCAGTGTTTGACTCATTACTTCTTGCTTCTATAAGGATTATACATTTAGTTTTATATATACACTACTCTGTTAACTGTGTATCCCAAAATTTTAATAAGCCCTTTAGGAAGGAATCACATGGTCATCTCTATTTTTAATTTTTATGACACTGTTTTTGCTTGTTATTGACTAATTTTCTTATTCTGTAATTTTATACACACATTCTTTCTTATATTCCTTGTATCTCTATCAATGTTCATCTTTATTTCTCCAAGTTTCTTTTCCAGATTTACGGTATTTGGAGTTATGGTGATCCATTTAATTTCCCAAGGGACATCTGTGTGACCATTGGATTGGAACTGTCTCTTCAGAGCCTGGTAGAGTCATCTTTTTGATGGATAATTAGTGCTTTATAGTAGAATGCAAGCTTTCTGGATGTGGAACTGTGGTTCACAGGTTTGTTCCTCACAGATCTTAGTTGTGTTATCTTACTTTTATATAAAAGTAACTTTTGGAAGCGATGATAATCTAATTTCAAGTCCTTTACGTGTTTGCTCCATTTATTTTTTTATTAAATGGTAGCATTTTTTAAGACTTATTTTTTTGACCATTTTGGCAAATATACGTACTATGAACTTTAGTTACAAAACTGAAAAATTTAAAGACATTTTTTCATTTCCCACCAATCTTTATGATTCCTATGATATTTAGGATAAGAGAGAACTGTAGAGTCAGCACACTCAATCTTCCTATCCTTAATGCTCATTGTTTTCTCTTTTAGCCACCTTTATATCTTTATTTTTATTTTATGTTTAGTTTTATTTCAAATTTAGCTTTTGTTTTACTTTATATATATATAATATATATGTATGTATTTTTATTTTATAATTAACTTGATTTCACATATCAGCCACGGATTCCTCCGTCCTCCCTCCTCCCACCCTCCAGCCCTTGCCCCCCTAATCACCCCTAATTCCCATCTCCTCCGAGGCAAGGTCTCCCCTGGGGAGTCAGCCCAGCCTGGTAGACTCAGCCAAGGCAGGTCCAGTCCCCTCCTCCCTACACCAAGGCTGAGTAAAGTGTCCCAGCATAGGCCCCAGGTTCCAAAAAGCCAGGTAATGGAGGGCAAGGGTCGGGGGGGGGGGGAAGAGAGCTTAGGGGAGATGGAGGTACCAGCTGGATCAGGAGCAGAGTAATTTTACTTTTAAGAGAGAATTGCACTACATAGCGAAGTTTCTGAATTCAATATTCCTAACTAATTACTCTAAATGCTTTGGTTATCGGTACATATTTTGCTAAAAAAAAAATCTTATTTTTGAGAACTATGTATAAGAAATTTTCAACTTTTATCAACAATGTGTGCATATGTTCCTGTTTAATACTTTAAATATTTGTTAATATGTTTTTACTTTTTCATGCATTCTACCATTTTGTGGTCTGCTTTTCTGTTGTATTTTTCAACAAATTATTTTAACATGTTTCTTAGTATTTAAGCTATTTTTGAAATAGTATGTTCCAGTCTTATAATCATGGTTTTAATAACATAATTAAAATATGTGCCATTTTTAGGCTAGAGAGGTGAAGACCACACACTGCTTTTGTAATTGAGTTCAGTTCCCAGCACCCATATCAGGCACCTGACTTACACCTGCAGCTTCAGTTCTAGGGAATCTGACACCATCATCTGGTCTCCATGGTCACCTGCACTGACACATGCATACACCCTCATACGGGTGCACACATATGCACATAATTAAAATCCAAAATAAGCCTTAAAACATATTTGTGACAAGCTTAAATGCTCCTTTTATTGTTTTCCTTAGCATAATTTTCTATAGAATTTAACCTAGATACTCTCCTGATAGTTATGTCTACTTGAAATGTTGTTTTTTTTTTGTTTGTTTGTTTTTTGTTTTTTTTTTTTTTGCTTTTACTTTTGTTTTATTTTGTTTTTGAATACAGGGTTTCTCTGTGTCGTCCAGGCTGTTCTGCACGTGTGCTGTAGATCAAACTCACAGATATCTGGCTGCCTCTGCCTATGTGTGCTGGGATTAAAAGCATGTATCAGCACCTTTCAGAGATGTCTACTTGAATTTGCATACCTTAAACACAGTGATAAAATGTTAGGTTCAGAATTGTGAATTTCCTCGAATTCCATCTTCTGTTACTTTGAGGGCATGTTAAAAAATCTCAGTATAGTGTTTTCTGAAATCTTTGTTTGTGCTCCTTCCAGCTATTTTTATAAATTGGGTTGCGAGCCTAGTCTTTAAGGTCTTGAGCCATCTCTCCAGCCCATTAGTTTTATTTGATCATTCTCTTGTTTGTCCCATTAAGATGTCTCCATTGTTGACCAAATCCTCTACAGTTGTTCCTCAACAGGAAGGGACCTGACAAAACTCAGTAGCGCTAGATTACACTGACATTGTCCAAGAGAGTTGAATACTTTACAAAATAAAGTACTTATTATTTCTAATGGAGCTGAGGTGGAATATTATGAGCAATATTGGAGGTAGTTTAGAGCCATTCTTTAATACCACATGCTTAAAACATTGTATATTAAAAATATACTTACACAGGAAATGTTTGAATTCAATTTATCTCCAAAGAGTAGAAAATGCAGCTAGGCTTTTTGTTTTTTTGTTTGTTTTGTTTTGTTTCACTATCTTTTTTTTAAAATCTTAACCGGTCTTAATTTAAAAGGTAGTCACAAAAGCAAACAGGATGAGAAGCAAATTTTAAAAATTACTCTGATGAATAATTATAATGCTGTTTCAGATTTGAATCTATTCCGAGATATAAAACTTAGATAAATGGTTGCTAAAATATAATACTGCAGTAGAATGAAAAATATTGAAATATTAGATTCCATTATCATAAACTTTAGGGCTGAAATTTCAAGAAATCCTGTTAATTTTTTCTATAGGTAATATATTTTCAAAATACAACTCATAATTGTGTCATTTGGGATACAATGATTAATTCAATATCTAAGAATGAAAAATGAGAACTTTCATACATTTCTAATGGTAAACATATGGCTCTCAAATATTAATACTACAAATAAACACAGATTTTAAATATATGGCTCTCAAATATTAATATTATAAATAAACACAGATTTTAAATACGTATGTGCACTATATACTATACAATCTCTCTATGAACATAGTTGTGAAGTTTTTTATTTTCCAGTCCATGTAGGAATACGCTATTTTTAAGCCAAGCATTTTCTGCCATCTTAATATATAACATATGCACAATGAAAAATGTCAAAATATGTATCTGCATGCATATGCGTGGTATGGCATCTGGATCAGATGGAAGAAAAATGATCAGGATTATGCCTTGGGACAAATTGTCAACTAAGAACTTTCGTTTTTTTTTAAAAAAAGGAAACCAACATGTTTATTTTTTATTCAAAGTAAGAATTTCTTTGAGGAAACTCTGAAGGATCCTGGGATTTCACTTATATGTCTTATTGTTCTTTTCCACAGATTTGTCAGATTTCACGATGTGAACTAGGTAGTTAGGTTTTTCATGGGTAAACATAAGGAAACATTTGGAAGAGTAAACATACCCTCTTTTTTTATTTACTAACTCCACAGTGAACTTGAATAACAAGAATGTTCTTCAGAAAATAGCATGTTCATTCACTCAGCTCGCAAACACCAGGTAAACACATACATACTGTGCACTTTCTATGCCATACATAAATATATGAATTCATTCACTTTTGCTCACACATATAAACATGGGTTGCAAAAAAATATATAAGAATAACAAGCATTTTACATATTTGACTAAAATAAATGAATTCTAAATAACTTCATTAATAAATGTAATTTCCCCATATTCACTGATTTAAAATGTATGATTCAATAGTTTTCTATATATTCAAAGATTGAATAGTCATTTATCTCCATCAATTCCAGAATATTTTCATCAGAATGAAATCCCATACATACTGGAAGTTACTCTCTATCTTTTAACTTCCATTCTACCACACATTTCCTTTTTCAAGCAATACAGGAAATAAAATTTCGGTTGTAGGTATTCTATATTAATAAAATAATCCAGTAGATATATTAATGATTGTTATAGGTCATGTATCTTTTGTCAAAACTTTATCTTCCTACTTCTAAATAATAATATCATTGGTTGATATGCCACAGTTTGTATACTCTAGTCTTAATTTATTGGCATTGAATTGTTTCCATTTGTTTGTTCACAGATAATAATGATGATAGGAACATTCATATCTAAATATTTTGTGAGCATGTATACATTCATTTGCTTGGACTATATGTTCAAAAGTATAATTACTAGCTCATCTCTAGTTGTTTTTTTTTTTTGTGTGTGTGTGTGTGTGTGCATGTGTTTACCTGCTAGAGTATTTTCCCAAGTGATAGAACATTTGTCATTCCAACATCAAAGTATGAGGATTCTAGTCCCTCATTCTTACCAATACTTGCTATTATGAATCTTTTAGTTATACACATCTGAATTGGTATGTAATAGTAGCTTGTGATATGGAATCATATTCCTCTGTTTCTCAAAGTGTTGAGAATGACTATTTGTGCAACCTAGAAATATTTTAAATGAGGGTTTTATTTTAACATAAATTTAGTTTCAAGAGCTATTTATTTCTATGCATGTAAAAGTTCTATCACTTATGTTTAGATAACACATACGATTTGATTTAACATTTACATATGGTATATGATAGAGGCAGATTTCATTCTGCACAAGATCATCCAGTATTTAAAGTGTCCTATATTAACATTTAATAACAATTTACATAAAATAAAAATAAAATCAGGTCCAGATAAGAGCAGGTAGAAAACCTCCTCCATGTTGTTGAGTTTTGGAGAGATCTGCCAGGCCATGATAGACTGCAACCTTTGACCAGCAGGGCCTCCCAACAAGAACACCCTAACACCCAGTAACTTTTACATCCACTTCTATTTTTTTTATTAATATAGTTAAAACTGCTTTGTTTGTAGAGCTTCTAGATCTTCAATCACTGTCCTCCAAAGTGTCTCCCTTTTTTTAATCAAGAGTTTAACCAGAGGTAACCCTGTCCTCACAATATCTGCAAATAAATGGTTTATTGATTTCCTTTTAAATATTTGTTGTAATTTAACTGTGAAGCCATTTATACCCCTGGTTTTCTGAGTTGTGTTATTTCATTTGTCAATCTCTTTACTTTTTATAGATCTTTTCAGATTATCTGTTTCTTCTGAGTCTGTGGTGATATTTTATTTGTACGGAAATGTGATTTTATTTTTATGTTAATAAATAAAGTTTGACTGGAGATCAGGGGTCACATAGTGAGCCATAAGCAGACGTCAAGAGGTGATAGCACACACTCTTAATCTAGTCACATGACAGACAGAGTCTCAGTGTGGTCAAGGACACAGCCAAGCATGGTGAGACAGGCCTTTAATTCCAGGACCAACCATAGAGACCTGGAGGTCTGTATAGACAGGCAGTGACAAGGAAGTCATGAGGCTGGGCTTAGAGACAATGAGAAGGCAGAACAGGAAAGCAATAAAAGCACTAGTCACACAGGAAGAAGCTCTCTCTGGGGAAGCGAGCGGCGAGGTGGTAAGATAAGGTAGTTGTGACTCTTTAGTTCTCTGATCTCTTTGGCTACTACCTCTGTATTTGGCTCTGTGTTTCTTATTTAATAAGACCGTTTAGAAATTTGTCTACATGAGCCAACTAAAGGAATGTTGATTTTCTAGGCTTTTTCTTTTCCATGTCTTCAAAGTTAATTCTTTTCAACTATACCTACATTCTATATATCTCATTAAGTGCCTTTGTACTAAGAGTTCTACATATGTTTTGTAACTACCCTGTGACTTCTTTTCTACCTCAATGCTATTTGGGAATATATTGTTTAATTTGTACATATTCATTCTCCAGATTTCTATTTTAGATTTTATCTAGTCAAATTTACCAAAAAGGATACTTTGCAAGATTTTATTGCAAATTAAGTTCATTGAGTTTTACTTCACTGCCTATCATGTTTTCTTTTGCAGAGGAGACTCTGTGTACCTAAGAAATATGGCCTACTACTCTTGATATCCTGCAAGTCTATTCGCTTTATAGTGATATTAGTATTATTTTGGTCTATCATTTACCTGATGAATCAATCCTTTATTAAAGTAAACATCAAAGTCTCCAACTATTACTTTTCAAGTATTTGCTTCTCTTCCCTTTTCTTTTTTTTCTTTTTTTAAAGGACACATCAATTTAATTTAAAGACGTAAAACCTGAAAGTAGCTTACGATCAGTGAGGCAAACCAACTGAGAAGAGCAAGGCAGTTATACCAACTTGAGGGCGGGTGGAAGGGATCCTGCCGTTTAGCTGGGCAAGTTGTAAGTTACTTGCAGATAAATTTCTTTGAGGTGGGAGAGATCCTAGGGTCATTTCTGACTGTCAGAATGAATGCTTGCTTCTATCTGTGAGTGACCTGTATATCTTAAGCTGCAAGTCTCCTCTTTTCCTACACAGGAAAATGTAGACCTCCTGTCTCAGGCAACTGTCTGTGAAGTGGTGACTAGAACAGCAGCATCTCTTAGATGAAGAGCATGGAATATTGTATTTTGTTGGTTTATATATCTCTTCGTCTATCTCTATTGGCTTCACAGTTTCTTTAGCATCTCCCAGGATCATATTAAAATGTCTATCATAAGCATGTAATCTGCCTCAAAGATCTCAGGTGATTCTAATTTTCACATAAATTGACTCATCAGATTTGAGCCTGATAGGATCCAGGGCTCCTCTATAGTATTGTTAGTCTATTACTGATCTACATTGCACACCACATTTCAATGCACAGGTTTGCTTCTCTTTTCAATGCATAAATTGGTGTTTCTTGTAACTGATAACCCTTTCATTAGGTGCACATATAATTTGTGATATTTTCTTGATATTTGGCTCTTTGATCACTAAAGAACATTCCAGATTTTTATAGTACCATTTTTATATTAAACTTTATTCTCTATGATATTAAATCATGCATTTTGGACCTTTCAGATATTGTATTCTGTTACCCCTCTCTACTCCATATATCTGTACAATGTATGTGGGTTAATGGAAATCTAGACATTATAACACATTTTAGTCATGCTGGTTACTAAATGCCATCCATTTCTCAACTTTGTTTATTTAAAATATTTATTTAAATTTTTTGTTAAATCTAATTTTTACACAATTGAAAATTCAATGTTGCTTTGCAGATACACAGGCCCAGGCACACATAGTCATACTGCAATGACAGTAACTTTGTTAGAATTCTCCTTTCTTCTTCACCTCATTGCTGTTAAGTTTTAGTTTCTCATATATATGTAAGACTGCACCATTGTTAGCTCACTATAATTTCCAATAATATTTGTTCCACCATTTAATCAGTCAAATTTGGGCCTTGCCAGGGATCAAAACTTTAGTTGAAATTCATTTTTTGTTGTCATAGTATTACCAGATGTTTGGAGGAGAAGGGCTTCTTCGCCACGGGTAGAATTAACATTATTATTAAAAGACAAATTTGGCCACTTTTTTTTCCCATTGCCTTTTTTACCATCTGGCGTGTGAGAACACAGTGTTTCACAGATTAAGACAATGCAGCATGGGAAGATATCTTGTTAGAGGAAGGAATGGTGTTACCAAGTAATATAGCTGCTGGTTCTTAAGCCCGCAATATTGGAAATAAGTAAATTTTTGTTAAAAAAATTATCAATCTGTCTGATTTTGTCAGGTACCACAGAAATAAAGGTGACACCTGTGGGAATTATCCTAAGGATATTATGAAATTAAGGTATATTGAATGTCTAGACTTCCTCTCCTATTTTCAGAATAAATTAAAATGACTCTAGTAAGCATGCCACCTTTATATATACCGAAACACAATACAAGGCCCTCACAGGTGCTCACACACCTATACCCACAAGAACATGTAGAGGTAAAACCTCACACACATGCATGCGCACGCACACACACACTGTTCATCAAAATAGCAAACCTTAATTAATAAAATGTGAAATAAAAAAACACTTTTATGCATGGTTTTAATAATATTAAATTTACAGAACATTTTATTCTAAATTTACTGTTGGCAACAAAGGTTTGTTTTTGTTTGTTTGTTTGTTTGTTTTGTTTTTTTTTGCAATACAATTCAGTTCTACATATCAGCCACGGATTCCCTTGTTCTCCCCCTCCCGCCCCCCTCATTTTCCCCCCAGCCCACCCCCCATTCCCACCTCCTCCAGGGCAAAGCCTCCCCTGAGGACTGAGATCAACCTGGTAGACTCAGTCCAGGCAGGTCCAGTCCCCTTCTCCTAGGCCGAGCCAAGCGACCCTGCATAGGCCCCAGGTTTCAAACAGCCAACTCATGCAATGAGCACAGGACCCAGTCCTACTGCCTGGATGCCTCCCAAACAGATCAAGCCAATTAATTGTCTCACCCATTCAGAGGGTCTGATCCAGTTGGGGACCCCTCAGCCATTGGTTCATAGTTCATGTGTTTCCATTCGTTTGGCTATTTGTCCCTGTGCTTTATCCAACCTTGGTCTCAACAATTCTCGCTCATATAAACCCTCCTCATTCTCACTAATTGGACTCCCAGAGATCCACCCGGGGCCTAGTCATGCATCTCTGCATCCAGATCCCTCAGTAGTTGGATGGGGTTTCTAGCACAACAATAAGGTTGTTTGGCCCTCTCATCACCAGAGTAGGTTTTTGTTGATGCGTTATTAGTTCTGAACATAGTGTCTTCACTTTATTTCCCATTGGGCAAGTTATATTAAATATGTATTTATTAATAAAACTTATTGTAAATCTTGTTTATAACACAAATTCTTTACCATAACCTTTATATAAGATGAAAAGCTTCTTTAGTATAATTTTCTTCATGATATCTAGATGGGATAGGGATCATCACTAGGGATATATTGCTTTTTAATTTGTATTTTATTATATTTTATTCTACTAGCAAAGCAAAGAAGACATAAGTTTCCAAGTTGTAATCTAAAATGAAACCCAGTCTTGAACTCTGATTTCATTTTTTGGCTGCTATAGGAAAAAAGATATTAAACAAATAGTTTGTAAGAACTGTCGCTTGTTTTCTTTCTAGGACAGCAATAAGCTCCAGTCCATGCAAAGAGACATGCCCTGATGGGTGAGATCAGTTTCTTTGGCTCACTCCATTGTCTGTAGTTTCATAAGCTTCTATGAAAACGAGCATACGTTCTGAGGTTTGATATTCGGTGATTACCATAACAGCATCTATGTGGAAATGTGCTTTCAAGGGTGTTTTATTTCCTATTTGCCACACTTCATACCACAGAGTAGTACCTAAAAGTTAAATGCATTTTCTTGAAATGGGCCACAGGATAAAACAGTGCATAAGAAGAAGGCAATAGGGTGCAACGCAAGTGTGCTGTGGAAGTGAGTAAACCAGATGTCAGCAAGGCTTGAGCTCAGCGGTGGATGTGTTAATTTTCCCCTAGATCTACTCAGGAAGCTGGCAGGCAGAATCCCTTGCCTCACAGATCAGGGAAATAGCTCAGAGAAAGCTCAGAGGCAGAAAATGCCACTGACAGAGGAAAAACACCAAACTCTACTTTTTAAAGAGAAAGCAAGATTGCTTTTAGCAAATTTTTTTGTTGCTCTTTGTTTATCAGCAGATTTACACCACTAAGATTGTCGAAATACAGTATGTAATAGGACAGATTAGAACAGGATGCATTGACTCTAGGCTTTCAGAGTGACCTAACCAATCCCTATTCTTTTTAATTTGATCAAAATAAGATTGAAGTGTAATGTGACTTAGTGGACATTATCCTCTGTCTGTCAAAGCTAATATTTCAGCCCTAATAGCCTTTAATTGCTTTAAATGTGCATGCTTATATTTAAAATAAAATTAAAATAAATTAAAGTGTAAATGTCCTTAAATGGGCATAGTCCTGGAAGGCTTGATCCGAAGCAGAAATAGCTATCCTGAAACTCAATATTTTGAAGGTAATAAAAACCTTATTTTTATTTACATCCATATTATCTGGCTATCATAGGCTATAATGGGGAAAATTTTCTGATTCCATGGATTCTCAAAAAGGTTTATAAAATAAGGATTAGATTCACAGAATTAAATGTCCAAAAATTTGACCTTATGGCATTAAATTGTCATTTATGAATGTTTTGGGCTGTACTCATAGCTGTCTTGAAACACTTTTGGCCTGTGGTCTCCAAATTGGAAATCTCCGAAATAATGATCTTGGATTGAGGATGCTTCCTTTTACATAGTGAGGCTAGTGACGTTCTCTGATTAGGTAGAAGTTGCACAAAATTATAAGAAAATGTATGAGTGAATCATTCAGAAACCCAGAGTATGAAAATTAAAGTATTAGCAATAAGAGCTTTTCCTTATAAGTATGTGGAGGGTCTGAAAGCAACTCTGTGTTCCAGGACCAGAACAGTGGATAGAGAATACTAGGAAGGAGAAATCATCAGATGGTAAGGAGAGTACTAAGTGAAAAACCTTTACTTTGTTATAAAACATTGCTGAGAAGAATTTCATGCATAAACTGATGTAGCTGGACTTGCTTACTGTGGGAATTCTGGCAGCCAAGTCTACCCAATTCAAAGTTATAGCCTTGCCGAGTATCCAAAGTAGTTTTTCCTAATAAAAAAAAATCATGTTGTAAAATTTGTTCAAAACCAGAATATGTAATTTTGTTCACTAAACGTAATATATGACTTATCCACACAAATCGTTATGATCCATATTCAGAGGTTTTATTATTAATACTATATGCTGGTTTGCAGCTAATCTTCACAGCAATGCTAAAGCATTTTTGAACCCTGATTTTGCAAACAACAGCATAGTTAGCCAGAGTTCCTTGAGAGCATGTATAGAATGATTGGCATAGCTAGTTTTCACCTTTGGGAGGACTGGAGATCTATCTTCCATTTTGGATATTCTCTTAAAAAATACAGCCATTCAGTTCTCAACATAACACTCCACTTTGGAGTGGCTTCAAGTTAAATAAAAAGCACATTATGCAATATTTATGGCATGTTAGACAATTCTCGTTAAGTAGAAATTTACTCTAAAATACTTTTCATCAGAAGCATAGACACAGGTATATGTTGAGAACTGATTTTGCTTAAACCCATGGCAAGTGTATTAAATAGTTAAAAAAGGGTTAAATAGTGCCAAATTCTTACTGGTTAATAGAAACCCTTTGGGGTTTTGTTTATTTCTAACTGGTGGAGAACTAATTTGTCATGCACCAGGGGATGCCAAACTCCAATTAACACCCTGTGTGTGCTCAGCACATTTGTAGTTGGTTGAATACTATTATAGGACCAAGGAACTGAGTCTTCCACAGAAAAGAGATAGGCACACAGTTTCTGAGACTTATGTTAAGCCAGAGCTAGATCCAGAAGACAATCTAGTCTGCTTGATGCTCACTGATAACTAAACACTTCCTTTGACTATTCCGCAACTCAGACTGCCCAACAACTGCTATCATATTAGGCCCCTCTAGAAAGCTATACTTGACATAGGTTACAGATTGAACTGCTTTTTTTTTCCTTGAAAAAATAAGTGAACTTGAATTATTATGATGTATAATTACTCAATACCTTTTAAAATAATGTATGTTAGTTTTACTAGCTACTAGTAAATTTATGAAAGTCCAATTTTAAATGACTGTTAGTTTGGAATAGTCACTTTTAAGTTATATTCTGAGCTCTTTTCAATCTATTTTGTTATCAATATATACTCATGTGCTAGCTGGAGAAATGTTTAATTGAGGTCAAGTTTGTACTGCTTTAATAATAATTTTGAGTTGGGTTGTTCAGACACTGAATTTCAATTTTAAGCAGTAAATTAATATTGCAATAATATTCAAAGCACTTTTCCCCAAATTCAATATTGCTCTTGTAATTTAAGCTGCCCTGTCTTCTACATAATATATCACATTTGAATTTTAAAAACATGAGATATTTAGTGTTATTTATCCCTCCTTCTATTCCTGCCTCTATACTGTTCTTCCACCCCCCACACCAATTTAACAATTACAATTCCATTGTTCTCCTCTAATCGTTTGGATCACTTTAGCTCCCCTTTTCCTTGAAAGTTCCCCTTTCCATGGTCCCTTATTAGTTTCCATATCTCTGTAGATATTTCATATAAGATACATATGTAAAGATTCAAAGCTAACATCCATAAATGGGAGACAACATGTGACATTTGTCTTTCTAGGTCTGGATTACATCACCAATATGGCTTAAAGCTGTATCCATTAAAATGTGAGTTTAATAACTGTAGTATGTTGTGTAGATATTGTACATTATTTTTATTATCCATTCATCACTTATTATTTTGTTCATTTCCCCTGATGATCAGGTATCTCTTGTAGGATATGGAGACCTTTGAGTGCATTCCCAAGAGTGGTATAGCTGTATCTTGTGCAGGGATAAATAACACTAAAAACTTTCCATAAATTTATATGGAACCCTACCTACTACCATGGAATTTTCCTAAAATATATACACACATATACAAAAAGAGTTTAAAATTGAGTTATTTTATAACGGGATGACAATACTGCAACCAGACATCAGAAACTAACAAATAAAAAGCTTAATTCCAGAAACTGATTACTTTTTATGGAGTTGTAAGCCACCGAGATCCCATGGACTCACAGACATTGCTGGATTTTGTTAATGCAATTGGTTGCCCTCCAGAACTTGATGGTTAGACTGTATTGCTGAAGATACCAACTGTTCAAGTCAACGAACATGGAGAAAAGGAGCTGGAACTAACCTGGAAGATCCACCTTACTCCCTACTTTCCATAGTGCTTGAAACTGACATACATGCCCTAGAAGCAAAAAGATAATCATCAATCATAAACAACTATAAACCTTTTGATCTGTAATAATAACTATCCTGGCCAGACATGCCCACTGGTGCAAGATTGGCATGAATATCATGATCATGTGAAGAACCAACTACTTTCTGATTGGATGAAATTCCCATTTCATGAGATGAAACTTATGATTTTACCACTGTCAAGAACCTGTGTCTGGACAAGTAAACCCTAAGGAAACACCTAACACCATCATTCTATGTGGTGATTTTGTGTTCTCTGAAATATTGTGCACCCTAATAAACTTATCTGGGGTCAGAGAACACAACAGCCACTAGATATAGAGGCCAGAAAATGGTGACACACACATCTTTAATCCTATCATTCCAGAGGCAGAGATCTGCCTGGATCTCTGTGAGTTCAAAGCCACACCAGAAACACCCAGGCATGGCTACAAGAGCCTTTAATCCCAGGAAGTAATGGCAGGACACAGAAGGTATATAAGGCATAAGGACCAGGAACTAGGCTGGTTAAGCTTTTAGGCTTTTAGAAGCAGTTCAGCTGGGATTTTTTGGATGAGGACACAGAGCCTTCCAGTCTGAGGAAACAGGATCAGCTGAGGAATTGACGAGGTGAGGTTGCTGTGGCTTGTTCTGCTTCTCTGATCTTCCAGCATTCACCCCAATAACTGGCATCCAAGTTTGTTTTTATTAATAAGACATTTTAAGGTTCATGCAACATCTCTACAAATGGACACAGTATTAAAACTGACTTTTAATGACTTACAGTTATATTCTTAGATAAGTTCATCTCAAAAGTTTTATCAGAAAAGCATATATTTGCAGCATGTGCTTATTAACACTGAGAGCCACACTGGTCAAAATACAGAGAATGAAAGATATGTAGCACCTATAACACATGCCCTCCTCCACAGGCTCAGGGTTCATGGTGAAAAAGGTCACAGAAAAAGAGTAAGCGTGAGGCTGGGCAGTGGTGGCACATGCCTTTAATCCCAGCACTCGGGAGGTAGAGGCAGGAGGATCTCTGTGAGTTCAAGGCCAGCCTGGGCTACAGAGTGAGTTCCAGGAAAGGTGCAAAGCTACACAGAGAAACCCTGTCTCAAAAAAAAAAAAAAAAAAAAAAAGAGTAAGAATGAGAGGTAGTGGATGGATACAAGGGAAGTGTCTTCCAGGCAGAACAGAGCAATGGCATATATGAACTCACAGAAGTGACAGCATAACAAGACCTGTGCAAGAACAAGCTAGACCAAACCCAGCATGAAGCAGGGAGTTGGCAAAAAAGTCTCATATATAGTGGATGAGCTACAATTCGTAGTTTCTGGGAAAGGGGAAATCAATTTTAATTTAATAAGCATGTACATAGACCTCACTTTGTTCTGAGAACAGAGGTGTAGGGTCATTTTCTTTTTAATTTTTTAAATTAAAACCCCGAGGGGAAATAAAGCAAAACCTTTCCTCTCAGTGCTCTGGAGTCGGTAGTTCCGCTTTCAGGGGGCTAAAAATGATTGCCATTGCACTAGCTACCCCAGTTAATGCTGACTAATTTGGGAAGGTAACAGCACAGCAGGGGGAAAGACTGAGAAAGCTGCCAGAGGAAATGCAGGTGGCCCCTCTTGCCGTCTATTCAACCCACGAAGTGATGAGGCCTCACTTGGGATGCCACTGAAGTACCCTCTGTTTTCCTTATTCATTCATTTCTTAAAGATGTTTTTAATATATGTGTACATATGTTCTTTTGGAGTGTGTATATGACATGTCTGTTCAGTGCCTGTGGAGGCCATTAGACAATCAGATCGCCTGGGAATTTGGAATGATAGGACATTGTTAGCTCCCAAGGGTGTTGAGAATTGAACTTTGGTTCTCTGGAAGAGCAGCAGACTCTCAAAACCACTGAGACATCTCTCTAACACATCCATTG
This sequence comes from Peromyscus eremicus, assembly GCF_949786415.1. Classification (NCBI taxonomy): domain Eukaryota; kingdom Metazoa; phylum Chordata; class Mammalia; order Rodentia; family Cricetidae; genus Peromyscus; species Peromyscus eremicus. The sequence continues at coordinate 107,595,050 of NC_081417.1, read as the reverse complement.
TGTCTTTAAAGAGTTAAGGATGTGGAATACTCTGATTATTTTTTTTTTCCTGTTTAAAAGCAACCATTACAGAACAGAATAGAATACCCACAGCAAGGCCCTATACAAAACCCTTTTATTAAATAATGAAAGTAGAATGATATCAATATGTTTTTTTTAATGTGGTCAAGAAATATCTCTATAACAGTCTTTTGGTGCCCAGAGTTCTAATGGGTTTATGATTGCTAATGGCTTTAATCTCATCGTCTGTGATGGCAGAGTTTTAAATCTATTTACTTCAATTTCCTGCCATGAATCAGAGACAAGGATGATATTTACAGGCTGTGGGCTTTGTGTTACACTTTTTATTACATTAGAAACTACACAGACTTTTACATCAGCAAGTTGACTGGAGAGTTTCAGAGATGGGAAAACAAAAAGACAGAAGTCATCAGACGCAGTTTCCGAATGACGACTATAAATAGTCCAGAGGTTATGGTAGAGTGGGGCGTGGAAGTGCTTTGTTTTCCAGAGACACTTTTCCAGTGCTGGCAGCTCCTGAGACTGGCAAGAGCCATTGAAACAGCACAGATATCCTGCTGCTGTATGCTTTAGAATGCACTCTCACAATCATGTGCTTCTATAGCTCTTCATAGCCTGCAATCTCACTTCATTTTGACCTTGTTTCTATACTGTCTCTATGGCTAATATATTTTGGTTTTCTCCTAGCAGAGTGATGGTGGAGAGATCTTTGCTCATTTTGATCACTTCACTACTTTTCTGTCATTTTTAACTCTTAATATAATAAAAATGATAGTATTAGTTTTTTTTTGAGTCTCCCTAACAGTATATAAACTGTATCCTATCTCATTGCTTCTTCATAAATTTCCATTATTTTTAAAAAATGTATTAATTTTTTTATTATTCGAAACAGTTTTTAAATTTAAATATATTTTGATCACATTCTTCCCCTCCCCAAGTCATTCCAGATCCTTGTCTCTTCTTTGTCCACCCAAATTTAAGTACTTTCTCAAAAAACAAAAACCTGATACAACAAAACCCCCCAAAACAAGTAAACAAAATAAAACTACCCCCAAAAATCAACCAACAAACCTAACAAACAAACAAAAGACCCAAAGATCACCAAACTGCAACCAAATAAAAGCAGACAAAAATCTGTGACATCCATTATGTATTCGTCAACTACTTCTGAACATGAGGCCTGACTTAGAGTGGTTGATATACCCAGTATCATTCCATTGGAGAACACTGATTTTCCCTCTCCCAGCAGGTGTAAGTGACAGTTCAGTTGTTAACCTTTTCTCCAGTTTTTGGGTATTCATCCATTCCTTCATTCCTTTTTTTTTTAAATTGAAAATATTCTTCTCTCATATACTGTATCCCGACTATGGTTTCCTCTCCTTCTATTCCTCCCCACACCCATCTCCCCTCTCCCTCAGATACACTACTCATGAGTCTCCCTTCAAAAGAGAGAAGACCTCCAAGAGAACACCTAAATACAACAAAATAAAATACCACAGACAAGGCAAAGCCCTCACATTGAGGCTGGACAAAGAAAGCTGACAGGAGAAGAAGTGTCTTAGGAGCTGGCAAAAAAGTCAAAGATATCGGTTTCTACTGTTAGGAGTTGCACAAAACATCAAGCTAGCTGGGCGGTGGTGGCACACGCCTTTATTCCCAGCACTCAGGAGGTAGAGGCAGGCGGATCTCTGTGAGTTCGAGGCCAGCCTGGGCTACCGAGTGAGTTCCAGGAAAGGCACAAAGCTACACAGAGAAACCCTGTCTTGAAAAACCAAATAAATAAATAAAAATATCAAGCTAATGCCACAACTGAAAACCATAATATATGTGCAGAGGACCTTGTTCTGACCCGAGCAGGCCCTGTGCATGTTGTCTCAGCCTCTGAGAGTTCATATGAACTTTGCTCCTGTTGGTTTAGATGGTCTTGTATCTTTTCTGCCCTCCTCTCCTCTGGCTCTGACATTGTTTCTGCCTCCTCTTCCATAGGGTTTCAACTTTGAAGGGAGGGATTTGATGGAGACATCTCATTTCAGGCTGAGTACTCCAAGGCCTCTCACTCTCTGTGTAATGTCTGGCTGTGGGTCTCTGTATTTGTTCCCATCTGCTGTGGGAAGAAACTTCTCTGATTATAGCTGAACAAGGCACTGATCCATGAGTATAGTAGAATATCACTAGGAGTCATTCTATTACTAAATTTCTTTCTTTCTCCTTTTCTTTCTTTATTTCCTTCTTTTTGTTAGACAAATATTATTTGGTTTTCCTCTAGTTCCCTGCAAACCTAGTCTCAAGTACTTGGGCACCCAAGAATTGTCAGGTATCAGTTACATCTTAAGTCAAAGTGGTTGATTATTTCCACAAGCTTTGTGTGACCATAACCCTAGTGTATCTTGTAAAAGGTACATAATTGTATATAAAATGTTTATGCTACTCTTTTTATAGTGTTCAGAGTACCTTCCTATACCAAAGACGCTGGAACTTAGTGGGGCATGGTCTATGTAGGCACCTGCTTGACATTTCCATATTCAATATTGGTGTTGTCTTCAGCAATGAGGCCTGATTGTCAGTTTGTAGAGAGCAATCTACAGTCTCAGCAATAGCTTGGGTTGTTTGGTGATTTCCTTGACACCTTTCACCAACAACTCAATTGGATATTAACTTATCACTGGTACTGGAAATTTCATTAGGTGACAAGTAATGGACAGTTGGAATTCTGTTTCTCCCATTTATGGGTGATTTCACTTAGATCACTATATATGTATATATTTTAGGAAGTTTCTACTATATTAGTTTATATGTTACCCTGTAGCTAGAGTTTTCCTGGTCCTGCCTGGCCCACGGTCAGGACAAATCTCTCTCACCCACCAGTACTGCAGTCGCTTAGACCTAACCAAGTAAACACACAGAGACTTATATTGCTTACAAATTGTATGGCTGCAGCAGGTTTCTTGTTATCTAGTTCTTATATCTTAAATTAACCCATATATATTAGTCTATAATTTGCCACATGGCTTGTGGCTTACTGGTACCTTACATCTGGCTTTTCATGGTGGAGGCTGGCAGTGTCTCTCTGCCTCAGCCTTCCACTTCCCAGAATTCTCCTCTTTCCTTGTCCCACCTATACTTCCTCCTGGCTACTGGCCAATCAGTGTTTTATTTATTAACTAATCAGAGCAACACATTTAACATATAGAACATCCCACAGCACTTCCCCTTTTCTTTTTTTTTCAAAAAGGAAGGTTTTAACTTTCATGTAGTAAAATTACATATAACAGAACAATTATCAAGCAAAAATTACAGTTACAGTATCTAGTCTATTTATAATAAATAGTCTATTTGTATTTGGCAAAATTAAAGAAGATATCCTATCTATCTTATATTTGTGAGTCTAAGGTTTCATATCTAACTTATCTTTTATCATAACTAAAGAAAATTATAACTATCTAGTCTTCAACTACATCAAAGACCTCAGAAGGATATAATATTACCTGAGAAGTGGGAGAAGGATGCAAGCAACTTTCAGGAGTCTTGCAAGAGTAGACAGAGACAGCTGGCAGCCTGGACAGTCACCTAATGTTCCTTTGTAAAGTTGGGGCATCTGTCTTCAGCGCACAGGCCTAGAGTCTCTCCGTCACTTCTTTCTGTGTCCTGTGGAATGTCTGGCAGTTTCTTCTGTGAAGCAGGAACCTGAAGGACCATTTTGCCAAGCAAAGTTCAGTGGTCACCTTCCTATGGGTCCTGCATGTCCAGTCGATCAAGCAGTCCAGGCAAGAACAGTTTCTTGCCCAAATGGCTATTTATGTCAAAAAGAAGATAAACTCCATATAGAGTGTCTTTGATGTCCATCCTCCTCTCTGAAGTAAATTGGTGCTGCCAGGAGTAGACATGTCTCACTGTCCAGAAAGTCTAAATTTTTAAAATATTTTAAATGTCATATTCTGTAGGTCTTTGAAGTATTTGAAGATTACCTACCTAGTTGAATTATATCCATGTATACCTAGAAAACTCAACATGACTATAAGTTTGACTATCATAGAAGTTTAATTATTAATCTGTATTTCTTAATTATCCATTAGAATCTAAATGAGTTACATAAAAATAATACCTTAAATGACAATATAAATATATACACAGTGTAAAAAAATTAACTTTAAATTTGTATCAATAAACTAAAATCCATAGCAATATAAAATATTTTAAACAAGTTGTTGCTCTTTAAAAGTAGGTTCATTAATTAATCTACACTTTCATCCTATCATATCTATATCATATACCCTTTTCTTCTTTAGAAAGAAATCATATTTATAATCAACTTGTTTTAAATAAATAAAAATATTGGTTTTTCTCTGTCCCACACCAGAGGGCTTTTCTGATTCCTTTTTTTTTTTTTTTTTTTTTTTTTTTTTTTTTTTTTTTAGCAATTTGTTTGGGTTTAGAGAAGGAGTAAGCCAATTCCATCTCCAAAGTCAGCTTGGTATATTTGGGAATTTGGGTGTAGCTTCTCTTACTACTTCCTACTGGAGGGGGCCACTGTATCTTATGAGGACACAAAGAAAATTTTAGGATTATGGAGTAGTCCATGAGGGTGTATTGTCCAGTCAGTTGCCTTGAAACGGTTCTGGATGTTGGATCATCTGGGCCATGGTGTCATCAGAGACCTTCCTGGGGGTCTTGGCTGGTCAAACCTTATGTATCTTAATCTGGAACAAATCCATAGCCTCTGACTTTCTGTGGAAACAAAAGCAGAGCAGCCTTTCCAAAGCAACATATCCTTAGATCCAAATTTTGAAATCAAGGTACCTTTAAAATATACATATTGACTTAACTCAACAGCTTTTACAATCAAATGTCTTTCTGCAGTTAAGAATATCAAAGACAATATAATCCAGATTCTCTGTGTGATATCCATCTTTATGCAGATTATTTTTAATATAAATTTTACTGTCTCTTAAAAGACTTTATTTTTTAATAAAAACTATCTATTTTTTATATAACTGTATATATTCCTTTTTCTCACTCTTCCAAGCCTACGTACATTTTTACACGCATAGTAAACTATTGTATCTGAATCTGACTTATTGTGAATCTACTGTTTTAAACTGCAGCATTACCAGGGCTAAAATAGCAGCTTTGGCTGGTGGCTCTGCCCACTTCAGCTTCCCAACATGGGGTGGTACATTTTCCGCCAGCTCTGGGAGCCATTATCTCTCAGAAACAGTGGGTCTATGCTTCTATCAAAGCAGTGTGTAGCCCAGAAAACTTTTTTTTTTTTTTTACTAGCAAAGGCTAAATCCACCACACAGCAGCAGCATAATGTGCCACTTGCAGATGCCTCATTCCTGCCATACTGCAGGTCAAGCTCACACAGCATGAACCTGCCTTAGTAGCTCAAACCCCCAGGCTGCTGCTAACTTGTGAGAGCTAACTAGGAAGCTGTTTTTAAGCTCCATTTTAGAATCTTTTTTCTCAAATTTTAGGTGGAAACTCTTGCCAACCCATTGGGCGCCATTTGTAGCTAGAGTTTTCCTGGTCCTGCCTGGCCCACAGTCAGAACAAATCTTTCTCACCTGCCAGTCCCACAGCCGCTCAAAACCAACAGAGTAAACACACAGAGACTTACATTGCTTACAAACTGTATGGCCACAGCAGGCTTCTTGTTATCTAGTTCTTATATCTTAAATTAACCCATATTTATTAGTCTATAAGTTGCCACATGGCTTGTGGCTTACCGGTACCTTACATCTGGCTTTTCATGGCGGAGGCTGGCAGCGTCTCTTTGCCTCAGCCTTTCACTTCCCAGAATTCTCCCCTTTCCTTGTACTACCTATACTTCCTCCTGGCTACTGGCCAATCAGTGTTTTATTTATCAACCAATCAGAGCAACACATTTAACATACAGAACATCCCACAGCATTACCCCTCAAGTGTACCTTACTTTTAGCTATCTCTCCTTGTGATCCCTCACACAAGCCTCTCATCACTTCCCAACTTGATCCTCCCATTCTAGCTCCCCACTTCCATCCATAAATATCTATTACTTTCCCTTTCCTAATGAAATCTTCTTTTAATGAAAACTAAAATACTGTTTATACAATAAAAAGGAAGATAATGATTTAAAAGGTACAAATATCAAATAATAATATACACTTTATTGAGTCTACTCCCTTAATTTGGTTCACCAGCACTTTGTATCTCTAAACCATATGATACAGCAAATCCATGAATATGAGCCATTTATCTTCAAAACAACAAGAAAAATCGTTTTCATAGAAACAATCAAAATAATTTAAATAAAATTTACAAAGTGATTAATACTTTAAAGACTATAATAGATCAAGATATTGTCATTTATAGACCTACTTACCATTGACAGAACTATCTTCTCTGTTCTCTGTACTTTTCTGGTTTCAATAATTTGATTATTGTATGGTGTTTAATAAGTTGGTTTAAGAAATTTCTTTGAGTAGTATAACATCAATATTGTGACTTGAAAATTAGGCTAGTTCAGTAATAACCAATGTGTGTTATAGATCAGGGTCTTAGTTATATACCTGAAGTGAAAGAACTCAAAGATATTTAAAGTTATAAATGATTATTTGGAAATCTATGATACACTTTACAATAAAATTATCCAGCAAATTTACTTATAAACCACTGAGACATTACATATTGAAAAATAGTGTCTCATAATTCTTTCATTAGCAAATTTAATTGTAATAGTTAATGTCTACAGTACTTTTGTTAATGGAAATCCTTGCCATATTGGTTTCAGAACAGATAGATAGATAGATAGATAGATAGATAGATAGATAGATAGATAGATAGATAGATAGATTAATGGACGCATGGATGGATGAATGAATGGATCGATGGGTGAATACATGAATGGGTGTATAAATGAATGATAGATAACTTTAATATAAAGTATGCTATATTTTCTTTTGATTAAAAAAATCATTGAAATGCACAACTTATATGTATTTGTCAAATGCAACTGCTATCATCATTTAAAGATGATGATTCAGTAACAGCATGCAACAAGCAATGATAGATTTGGGGGGACTGAGAATACTTGATATATCAAAAGAGGCAGCAGAACATTTGCATAGAGAAAGGAATATTGAATATTGTACTGGAATGTGTCTAGAGACTTTATTTACAATAAGTCCACATCATTTTATTCACAGTTCACTTTCCAGTGCAGTCCAACGTCCTGATCAATTTCAGGAGGCCTGGGGAATGCAAGAACACACAGATAACCAGTCAACAGTAAGTGACTTTGCCACAGAATAAAATAATGTAATGGAAACTTTCAAGAACTTTCTAAAGGTTACTTGGCATGGTGGTTAGTTTTCATAGACTGGGAAAATTTAGTAGTAAGCTAAGAAATATCAGCATCCCAAAGGCCAACCTGTTTTATGTGTGCAAAACAAAAGGTAAAGGCAATCTTTTAAATATGCCACAAAGCAAAAGGACACAGTCACGATTAGTCTTCAGAAACAGATTAATGGTGTTACATGTTTTCATTCAAAATGAATTATTCATCACTTAGAATTAGAATATATGGATAGTTGAGCCAGATTGTATGTATTAGTCGTAGTTTTAGTTCATATCAGTTTCTACTTGAGATTTGGGCAGAATTTACAACAATTACTCAGCAATTTAATTTACAAGTGGAGAATTTAAAACTAATTTACATAGCCACAGTGAAGATTTAAATATTGTTATTGGTGAACATATTATGTAAGCTCCTAAAATAAAAAATAAAGAATGCAAAAGAAATACTTTAAAATATTAATTTTTGACATATTCTAAGTCATTTTGATGAAGAATTCTAGGGATTTAAGGATGTTGTGGTCATTACAACATCTAACTTCATAGGTAAAGTAATAAAAGAGATTATAAGCCATTTTAAATACAATCCCTAACTATCCTATGCTTGTCAACATTTAATAAGCCACCCTAAAGCAAATATCTTTTACTGGAGGTATTATGGCTACATAGATATCAGACCCAGAGTAATTGAGACTATTCAAAATTGAGTCATAAATTTAGACTCCTGGATGGAGAAATGAAGCATAAGTAAATGAAATAAAAATATAGAACTACTCCAGGCAGTGGTGACACATGCCTTTAATCCCAGCACTCAGGAAGCAGAGCCAGGCAAATCTCTGTGAGTTCAAGGCCTGCCTGGCCTACAGAGCAAGATCTAGGACAGACAACCAAAACTACACAGAGAAACCCTATTTCGAAAAAAACAAAAGTAAATAAATAAATAAATAGTAAAGAAAGAACTGCATTACAAAATAACCAAGCAGATTACTAGCATGTATCATATTAGGGGGTCACTAAATGACTCAGCAGATTTTAGCACAGATGTCTTTCTGTTCATTCAAAGGAATTAAAGTAAGAATGTTTATGAAAGATAAGATATAATTATTTGTAGAAGAAAAATAATTATGTTATTTTGAAAGACTGTATGAATCCAGGAAGCAAGTTGTAGTTAAATGACAAGTGTGTTCTGTATTCTAGAAATGCTCCCAGAGAGTAGGAAAAATAACAGAGTTAATAATATGGAAAAAATCTTTACAAATTCACCTGAAATGAAAAGAAAGAGAAAAACAACAAAAAGAACACAGAAGTCACACAATTAAATAATATTTAATTTGTAATTAGTTCCACATAAGCAAAAATTAGATATTAACAAGAAGAGGAGGCCATAACTCATGAGTTTTTAAAACATGTATTGTTTTAGTGTCAAATCTTAATGCCATGTCCATATTTGAATAAGATTTAGTTCTTCAACAGCCTCTTCTCCATCTCTTTTTTTAGCATAAAAATATTTACTGTTTACTACTGTATTTAATCTTCATTTTGAATGTGTTTTAGGATTTGATGGTTCAAGTCATTATTTGGATAACAGCAAATTATAAATAGATACCTATTTGCAAATTTCACACATTTTAGACCTCATCTAATACCATGAATGAGAAGGAAACTGGAGCAAAAGATTCATTAAAAGATATCTTCATGGGACAGAGATTCATAAAGCTTGAAAATAAAAATGATAGTAAAGATAAACAGCACAGCAAAACTATATGGGTTGGTTAGTTAGTATTAATGAAGTTGGTCCTCTTGTCAATGACATATAAACACTGGATAAAGAAAAGTAAACTAAAGCATGAAAAATAAACTCGAGATATACTTTAGTTTGGAGAAGAAATGCAGACTTTGTTGAACAGAACCTGTAGAATAACGTCTCGGGTCTAGCAGTGTTTGCCTGGAAGGTCATATATTTTCAGTGGCAAATTCTTTTTTCTTTTAAGAATAATTGAGGCAAGCAGATACTCGAGTTAAATGGTAGATTCCTCAAAAATATAGTCAAAATGCGTAACCTTTCATTTTATGTATTGACTTACCTGATACATAACAGAGCAAATGAAACTAAACACAGATCACAGAACAGAAAAAAAAAAAAAAAGAAAGAAAGAAAAAAAGTGCTGATGTAAGAATCCAAGGCAGGCACATCGAACTTCTAAAGTAAGAAAACCCGGACCACAGAAATGTAACTGAATCACGAGGAACACACTTTACTACAATGCACAAATTCCAAAACTCCACAAGAGTTAATCCAATTTAGTCCATTATTAAGAGGAAAGAACTTGAACATGACATTCCATGAAAACTACAATTTAAAGAGGATACCAGTTCAGAAGGTGGCCATGCCAAAAATCAGATGTCATCGAGTGAGTAGAGCCTGCAATGCAGAAATTGACACTGATGGAACAACACCAGGAAGCGACAGTCATTTATCAGACAATAAGGAAACCAAGGAAGCAAATAATCTGAGTGATTTCCCATAAATTTGATTGTATATTTTATGAGAAAATCTAGGAAAGAGAAATATTGTTTCCTATTCAGTTCACCATACAACTCTTTTTTGTTTGACAAAAAAAAATCGTACTAGTCCATAAAACCAAAATACATTAATTAATTTTAAATAAGTTTAACAAACCTTTTTAGAAGAGTATAGAGCCAGTACAAATGTATATGTTCATTCATTATTTTATACAAGTTTCCAAAACATACATTTGAACTTTTCATTCCATGTAGTCTTTTTCTTCTATGAGATTTAGACTTATTGCAATTGCTTTAATTATACAATTCAAGTCTGATTAAGACTGCTCTAAATGTGGAAATAAAATTATATTTTCCTAGCATTCATCTAACCCAGCCTGTCCGTTTCCTGAAATTCTTCATGAGCTATCCTTCACTGTCCTTAACACAACCTTGTGAGTATCTGATTCACAACACTTCCTTTCCTGCCTGGACCCTGCACTCTACCTCTAACTCCTCTAGGCTTTTGTAAAGCAGCATTTTATCAGAACAGGCAAGAAATAATAATTCATAGAGAAATATATTACTAAGAAATGACAACTACTAAAATTGCTGTTTTTATATTAATGATAAACCATTTAAATTTCCATTGCTACAACTTAGGGGTTTTCTCATAAACCTCATTTATATTAGAGAAAAAGGCAATTTGAGAGAAGGTGACTTGATAATTACTCTTCCTTACATTTTGCTTATTTTTTATGACTGACTTTCCAGTGCTGATAAACAGCATTTTCTTGGCCATCTCGTGCTAGTCTTTATGTCTACTTTTAACACATAAACTAAAAGACTAAGCTACAAAATAAGACAGACCCTAGTTTTGTTTAAGATCCATTGATTCAGTCTTTGTGAACTTGAACAAGTAATGACATTGAGCTGATGACTCTTCTGTGAAATAAAAATGTGTTTGCTCTGAGGTCTACAACAGAATCTAGGTAAATATTATTCATTTTTAAGATTTATTAATTTAATGTGCGTATGAATGTTCTGCCTCTATGCATATATGGGTACTACATGTGTGCTTTTTGTCTAAAGAGGTGAGAAGGGAGTGTCAGATTCCTTGAAATTGGAGTTTGAGATGAACCAAGGACAACCAGAGTTTTAAACTGTCCAGTCATTTCTGCAGCCCCTGTTAGTTGATATTACTTCTGACTAGTGTCTGGTATATGAAGCTGAAAAACAAAAACAAAACAATACTTTACTGCAAATCCATTCGACAGATTGAAAACAAACTACCTTAAAAGACTCTTCAGTAAAGGAAATGCTTTATTTTCTACTGTTTCTGTGGCTGTTGCCTTCAGTTCTGTCAATAATAACTCTTATGGAGGAAAATATTTGTATTGTCACGCCATTTTAAATGTAAGTTTTGTTCAATTTTTACCATAACTTCACATTGTATGTCCAGTAACTTACTACAATAACGTTTTAAGGGAATTCCCTAACATCTAGGGACTGTAGTTATGATGCACCACAGTAGAGCTAATGAGAAACCTGAATGTCAATCTGTAATCTTTGAAGAGAGTTAGAACCAAAGACATTTCTGAAGAGTACCAGATACTTGAGTGAAATTTCTTTCTTCTCAAAAGTCAAATAAGAGATCATGAAAAGAATTTTATGTATTTAGGTGTTTTTAAAACTTAAAATTTGGCCCAAAATAGATTTGTCTGTTTAAGTTAAATGTTCACAAATAAGCATCTGAATTGCTGATGACAGGTACATTAGTGAAACCTTAGCAGTTCTGTGTAAGTTTCAATCAAACTGCCACGGCTGTAGTCCTCATGGCTTCGAAAGTCCTTGGAAACTGCATTAGTGACTTCCTTATTGCTGTGACAAAATACCCCTACAAAGCAACGGAAGGAAGGAAGGGTATATTCTGGTTTATAGTACAAAGTGGATACCACATTTTACGATTGGGAAGGCATGGTAGGAGGAATATAGTCACCCTGGTTACATTATATCCGCAGTCAGGAAAGACAGACAGACAGGAAGTGTATCTTGTTTATACAATCTCAAGACCTGTTCTCAGTCACTTACTTCCTGATGCAAATTCTTAAAGATTCCACAACCTTACAAAACAGGTCATGAGCTGTCCATCAAATGTTCAGAATCATTAACCATATGGGCCTATTTTATATTCAAAACACAAAAGAAATTATATGGTTTTTTGTGTTTCTTTTTTTAATGAGTGTAAACATTGTATTTCTCTGTATGGATTTTATGCATATTTAGAGATTTCTATGTGATACTTTAGTTGGAAATATTTCTATTACTTGCTAGGTTTTTGAGACTTAGCTGGCATAAGACCAATAGAAATGGAAAGATTTAACTGATGTGGCCCTCAGTTCTTCAGTTAACTTGTGAGTTACTCTGGTATTTTTGTGAGTTGATAGTCAGTCAATTCCCCCATGTTAAGAGGTTCGGAGCCAGTATGTATACTGTCTCTTGAAGGTGATTCATTTTGGTCACCTTCCCTCTCTCATCTTTTAGAGAAGATGTTCAAAAACCCATCTCTAGTTTGCAAATAACACAGATATTCAAAATAAAACTTGAAATAGAAGCAAAACATTTAAAGAAATGAGTGTATGGATACTTTGTGAAACTAATAACTATGTAGTAAAGTTCCTATATTCTTGACACTATGTGGATAGCTCTGTGAACCAAGTGACTGTTTGCATTCTGTCAGTCTTGTCCAGATACAGTGAAAAACAAGATGTTTTCATCTCAAGTAACTTAAATCCAAATAATGGCAGCCATAGAATTGGAATTTTTTATTTTTATTCATTTGTATAGTTTTGTAAAACTCCATCTTTTTTATTTTAGTGGTGTAGTTAAATATTTGTAATACTAAATCTATCATATAAACCACTTAATTCTAGCATCAGTCTTGAAAAACCCATGTAATCCTTTTATCTCCTAAAAGAAAAAAAAATCATGAATATTGTTGATTTTGCCTTTGTACATTGCATTGAAATGTTGGGGAACTCAGAGTGGGATTATTTTTTAAGCTTACCGAAGCTAAATAACAAGTCACCCATTTAGTATTTGGAAGCCAAGAAAAAATGATTGAGGTCAGATGCGATTAAACACAAACACTGAACAGTTTCCAGCTGATGGGATGTATTACAAAACACGGCCAGTTTTATCAATATCATTTTTCTACTTCATTAGCTTTATTTAGCCAGGAGGCTGCAGAGAGGAAACATAGACCTTTTCATCATTACTCCACTCTTATCCAGCTGTGAGGGAAATGGCAAGGGAACGTCACTGAGCCCTAAAGGGCAGCCATGAATAGATGTAGTTCTTTCCCTGCCTTGACCTCCACAACTCTGTGATGATGTTTGATGTGCTTTCAGAAGAAGCATGCTCTTTAATTAAGGAACTGTTCACTCATTCTACTTCTATTACTGTCTTTGGGGATTTTGTAACCACGGCTTGGAATTTGATAGAAAAAAATAAGTGTCTCTGATGAGAGGCAACTAGATCAAGTAATACCTTAATATTGATGAATATCTGTTACATTATATGCCAATAGAAAGGAAACCATATATTCAAGGAAATTTTGATACTTTAGAGACCCACAAAATGCTTAAGCAAACATTACTTCAATTTGTTAGTCTAGTAGCATAAGGAGAAATTTTGTGTGTCCAGAATAATTCTCTCAACCTTTCTCATTGAAACCTCATATATATCAGATATCCTAAAATAATCATTTTCTTTTTCTGTTAAATAATTTTATTTCTTTGAGAATTTCATATACAAGCACTACATCTATATCATTGTTTTTCTTCCCTCCCCCTTATAACCCATGCCATGTCCCCATCCCAAATTTATGATCTCTCATTTAATTACTATTGTTACATGTTACTATATTACGCACACATGCACACACATGCACACACACACACACACACACACACACACATACACAAACACACGCACACACACATTTATAGCCTACTGAGACAACTTAGCTTTTCTTTATATACAAGTGCCCAGAACTGAACACTTGGGACTGGACAACCTATGTGGGATCTCATTCCTGGAAAAGATTGATTCTTTCTCAGAAAGCATTCACCACCTGTATTTCTTCCTTGAGGGTTGGGACCAAATGGAATTTACCCTGTCTTTATTGACATTCAAACTGCTTTTGTCATTATGCTAGCCTTGTTCATGCAAGCATATTGTTGAGATTTCATGATTGAAACTTCCCTGTCATATAAAGAGACACTATCTCCCAGAAACATCCTGTTCCTCTGGCTCTTAGAATTTTCCCACAGTCTGTTCTACAATTTTCCCCAAACCTTAACTGTAGAGGCTGTGTTCCAGATGTATCAGTTGCAGTTGAGAACACCATAGAAACTTATTTTCTGTATTTTACTGGCTTTGTATCTCAGTAATAATCTCCTCTTTCAAAAAAATATTTTTTGTTTGTGTGTGTATGTGTGTATGTGTGTGTGTCTGTTTTTGATAAAGGGTCAAAGCTACATGGGTCTGAGAATAGAAGGATAAGTATTTAGAAAATAAGTGGAAATTATATTAGTTTAGGAAAATGGCAATAGTGGTATATTCTCTTGAGTCTGTACCTCCTCAACTATGGAAGCTGACTTAAGTTATATTTCTAGGCATGAATTTCCTCCTGTTGAGAGCATCTTAAGTCCAATTGGCCAGATGTTGTTTACACTGAAGATAAAAGTGCCCTGGTTGTATTGTTGTGTATACTTTGCTGCTCCAGTCATTCAGCTATTAAAAAAAAAAGGAAATCATGACATTTAAAGGGAAATGTATAGAACTAGAAGATAATATACTAACCCAGACACAGAAAGATGTATGTTGCAGTTTCTTTCTTATTTGTGGATTCCAGTTTTAAATCTTCAGATGTGAATAAATAACCTGGAGAAATACAGAGACCGGGAGAGTAAAAATGGACTACGGTGTTCTGGGAGAAGGAGCTGCAGTGGTGTGGTGGGTGATAGTAAGACACAAATACTATGAAGGGAGACTGGGTTGAAACGCTAAGAGAGCCTGCTTTTGTGCAGTGGGAATGGAGGTAATCATTGACAGAGAATAAGGAGGGATAAAGAATAACAAACATGATTTAACAAACCACAGGGAAATCTTTTGTGTTAAAGTAAAAAATATATAATATGTATAAATATAGTCACTAGTTCAAGTGACAATTCCAGTAAAAGCCATAGACTATCTGATAAAAACCCACTACCAGGCATGGAAAGCATCCTTCTGGGCTGTTTAGAGGAGTTCAGGAGACTCCCAAGACAACATGGGTTATTGATGTTTGTTTTGATCACCTCCTATAAAGTAAGATCATATTGCTAAAGATACTACAAACTTAGAACACAGAACTTGGAGCAATCAAGCAGTAATTGACCTAGAAAACCCGCTGAGAACTGGCTCTCAGGCTCTATGCAAACTACCAAGAGAGAAGAGCAATCAATAATGTATCTTTTTTTTCTTAATTTTCTCAACCTCTGTTTTATACATCTTAGTTGTCTCTATCTTGACAGATACTGGAACTTCAAATTTCTCAGATGCTGTTATGCTTATTTCTGTTCATTTGTAGCAACATTACATACTGAAGTCAAATAATTACCAACACCATCTTTGAATAGTTTCCTTTACTATCAATTTCACTTAACATACTATATAACAGAAAGATAGGATGGTGCATGCTCAGATGCTGGCACAGAAGGAATGCTCTGAATTAGAATTCTACCTGAACTATATTGTGAATTACAGACAAGTCAGGAGACACAGTGAAACCAAATGTGGAAGAAGGAACAAAGAAAGAGAAAGAGAGAAAAAACACATATATACAGTGAATATTCTAAAAATCAGATTAATCTTAACGGAATTGTATGTTTTTAGGCCCTCAAATACAATATATTTAGAATTGGATTTGAGAGGTAGCAGAACATTAATACACTTCAATAAATATTCAACAAATACTTCAAGGCCCAATAAACAGGGCCTTGAAGGGAAGTCAGGATCAGAAACTGCAAATGGTCACCTGCTGTGTTACTCACCAATATTACCTCACACTGCTATTTGCTAAGGAATACATCAGTATTATTGTTTCTTAAAAATAATTATGAGGTTTATTTCATGAGGCCACATTTCACTGTTTAGTCCATTCTGGAGAATGACAATAGACCAGAAAGTGGATTGTTTGAAAGTTTCTTTCTGTTTACTAGGGTATGGAAACACTGTGGGAGGAGCAGGGCCTCTCCAGTGCCTGTTGCCTACGTACAATGTGAAATTAACGCAGATAAAAGAGAAACAACTTGAAGGTTAAAATGATATGACATTTTTCAACTGTATTTGGTTTCAAAAGATTTTAAGCACAGTTTACCACCAAGGAATTAAATTTCTCTTATCACAAATAACTCAAGAGCATCCAATATTTGCTTGAGTGCTGAGAGAATGAGGCAGAGGTTTAAGGGCAATAGATTCTTGAGGACTGGACAATTTAATTAAACCATTCTGTGTAAAAGAGAAGAGAATCTCACAAGCCACCAGATTAGCTACTGGCTTCACATTAGTCATTGTGTATTAGGGCATCTCAGACACAGAAAACAGTCTTCTAGTTTCTTCCTGCTTAAACAAGTCAGATTGAGAACATAGTTAAAGGAACTACTTAATAAGTTACCGATCTGACACGGCAGTTTTCACAATAAAAACTTTCAAAAGAAAGGAAAAGGTAAGGATTAAGATACTGGGAGCATAAAAGAAAAATATGGAAGCAATGGGAGGGACACTGATAAATTCTTTCAAAGACTGCAATCATATAATCTGAATTTATCAAAAAAAGCCAAGCCTATTCTGAAACAAACAACTTCACTCATCTTTTCAATTATGATTTCATGAAGCATTTATCACTCAATGGGTGTATTGCATCTTGAGGAAAATGCATAGTAAATAGATGCTATATTCTTACCTCCAAGTGTTATTGATACCATGGAAGAGCTGGATATATAATCTCTGTATCTGTATATCTAACAATCTTCTATCTATACATCTACCAGCTCTTTATGATTTATCATCTTTATTCAGTCTTCTGTTTCAAATTATTTAGCTTTATGTATGTTTATTCATATGTATGTATATATACATATAAATATATATATATATATGAATGTACATGTGTAGCTAATTATACATACTATATATATAAATCATATATCAATCTATGTAGTCTATTAACCTACCATCATATAAGTAGATTAGGCCTAATATACAATACATATAATCTGCAAATAAAGATATATTGATTCCTTCCTTTCCATTTTGCATCCCTTTGATCTCCTTCATTTGGCTTATTGTTCTAGCTGTGACTTCAAGTACAAAAATTCAATTCTATATTGAATAGATATAAAAAGAATAGACAGCCTTGTCTTGTTCATTATTTTAGTAGAATTGCTTTGATTTTTCTCTTCATTGAATTTGATGTTGGCTATATGCTTGCTGTAAACTCCATTTACTAAGTTTAGGTATGTCCCTTGTATGACTAATCTCTGCAGAACTTTTATCATGAAGGGCTTTGGATTTTGAAGAAGACCCTTTATACATCTAATGAGGTGATCATCTTTTTCTTTCAGTTTGTTTATACAGTATGTTACATTTCATGTTCAGAACCATCCCTGCATCTCTGGGATGAAGGATTATTGATCATGGAGGATGGTCTTTTTGATCTGTTTTTGGAGTTGATTTGAAAGTATTGTATTGCATATTTTTGCATTTATGTTTGCATCTATGTTTGCTTTATTGTCCTAAATTCTCTTTCTTTATCAGGTACTTCTCAGGTTTGAATATGAGGGTAACTGGAACCTCATAAAATGAACTGGACAATGTTCCTTCTGTTTCTACTTTGTGATATAATTTAAGGATTATTGGTGTTAACTCTTCCTTGAGGATCTGGTAGTATTCTGCACTAAAACCGTTGGCCCTGAGCTTTTTTTTTTTTTTTTAATGGAAAACTTTTAATGACTACTTCTATTGTACTAGGTGCTGTAGGTTTATTTAAATTGCTTATCTGATCTCAATTTAACTTTGGTAAGTAGTACCTTTTGAGGAAATTACTGATTTCTTTTAGATTTCCTGATTTGGTGGAGTACAGGTTTTTAAAGAGTGTCCTATGATTCTCTGGATCTCCTCAGTGTTTGTTGTTATGTCCCACTTTTCCTTTCTCATTTTGTTAATTTGGATATTCTCCTTCTGCCATTTAGTTATTGTGGATACAGGTTTGTCTATTTTGTTGAGTTTCTCAAAGAACTAACTTTTTGCTTCATTAATTCTTTGTATTGTATTTTTGTTTCTATTTTATTGATTTCAGCCCTGAATTTGATTATTTTATTCTGTCTACTCCTCTTGGGTGTGATTACTTCTTTCTGTTCTAAACCTTTTAGGTGTGCTTTTAAGTTGCTAGTATGAGATGTCTCCAGTTTTCATTATTGTTTTAATATAGGTACTTAATGCTTTGAACTTGCATCTTAGAACTGCTTTCATTTTATCTCATAGTTTGGGAATGTCGTGTATTCTTTTCAATTGAATTCAAGGAAGTCTTTAATTTTTTTCTTTATTTCTGTCTTGACCCATTTTTCATTTCGTAGAGAATAGTCCATTTTCCATGAGATAATGAGCTTTCTGTTGTCTTCTTGGCACAAATGGCCTACTGGGCAAAGAACTGCCCTTGCCTCGACTGCTGACATACAAATGCAGTGCTGTCCTTTCTGGACAAGGGGGATACAAAAAAAGCGACCACTGTACTCTACCAAGACAGGGTAAGATGGTCTTTCAGAATTCCTGCTTCTGAAAATGGTCTGTCAGATACTCTAGGCCTGTAGCCAATTTGAATACACCAACAATGCTGAGAAATATTAGGTGACTGTCCAGGCTGCCAGCTGTCTCGGTCTACTCTTGCAAAATTCCCAAAAGTTGCTTGCATCCATCTACCATTTCTCAGGTACCATTATATTCCTTCTCAGGTCTTTGATGAGATTAAAGACTAGCAGTTATAGTTACAACTTAGTATATATATATATATATATATATATATATATATATATATATATATAATCTTAGAACATATTAAGTATTAGATTCAGGTTCTTTAGGATAGGACACCTTTTGGAATGATCTTTGTAACATGCCATTTATGTATGCTCTATACTTCTCTGGACTTTAGTATGTGTTTCTTGCTTGATATTGTTTGCATTGGTTGTAGTTCCATCTTATCTTGGTCATTATCCCTAATTACTCCTGGACAATATTTTATAACCATTCCTTTGTATATAGTCTTGTATTAGGTTAGAACCTTCTTATTTAGACAAAAAGGGGGAGATATAGTGGGTAGCCATTCCAGCTTTGATCTGGAAGTTCCAACCCCCATTGAGGCTTCGGCAACTGTCACGCCTACAAGGCAGGACCAAGGGAGGTGCCGAGAGACCCGAGATCAGGATGGCTCAGTGCTCGCTCTGTTCGGGGACCCTGAACAGTGGAGGTGGACCGAGCAAAGCTCCAGAGAACACCACTGGACTGCGATACACCTTCCCCAGACCCCGCGACCTATCTATCCTTTAATTTGTAAGTTACGCCATTAAATAAATCTCCTTTTAACTACGTGGAGTGGCCTTAATAATTTTGTCAATACCCTTGGGTTTGGGGAACAGATGCTAAGAAATGAAATGTCATCTTGATTGATTTTTCATTGGATGAGTATGCAGTGTCTATCCCTAACTTTTTTTTTTATTAGTTTGGGTTGCAAGTCTATTTTGTTACATATTAAAATTGACTTGCTTTACATATCAGCTTACTTCTTAGGTTCATTTGCTTAGAATATATTTTCCAACCATTTATCCTGAGGCAACATCTATCCTTGATGTTGAAGTGTGTTTCTTTTTAATGCAGCAGAAGGATGGATCCTGTTTTTGTATTCATTCTGTTCGTCCAGCAGTTTTCAACCTAAGGATCACCATGCATTTAGGGATTACATATCATATATCCTCAATATCAAGATATATATGTTATGATTCATAACCGAAGCAAAATTACAGTTATGAAGTAGCAATGAAATAATTTTATATTTGGGGTCACTACAAATGAGGAACTGTATTAAAGAGTTGCAGCATTAGGAAGGTTATGAACCACAGTGTTGTCTATGCCTTTTTATTGGGGACCTGAAAGCCTCAATAAGGAGAGATATCAATGACTACTGATTATTGATTCATGTTATTCCCATTTTTCTTAAGTTTGGTCTTTTCATGGTGTCCTGAATTTCCTGCATATTTTGAGTTGTGAAGTTTTTTACTTTAACACTTCCTTTGACTAAGGTATCAATTTTGTCTATGCGATCTGAGTTTTTCTTTTCCACTTTCTGTATTCTGTTGCTGTAGCTTGCCCCTGAAACTTCTGTTAAAATTCCTATATTTTCCTTTTCCATATTTCACTCAGTTTGGGTTTCCTTTATCAATTCTATTTCCATTTCCAGGTCTTGAACAGTTTTATTTGTTTCTAACAACTGTTTGCTAGTATTTTTTGGATTTCTTTAAGGAATTTATTCATTTCCTCTTTAAGGATGCTGTCATCTTCATACAGGTGGTTTGAGGGTATTTTTCTTGTGGTTCAGCTATGTTGGATTATTTTGGGCCTACTGTAGTAGGGTAGCTGGACTTTAGTGGAGACATAGTTCCCAGGCTGTTATTTATTGTGTTTTTATACTGGCATCTAGGCATCTGAGATTTTGATGATTATATGTCTAGACACTGACTTCTGGATTTGATTTGTTTGGTATGTGTTTTATTCCTTGGTTTCCATTTCCTTTCTGGATTTTCAGAGAGTATGATGGCTATATGTTGCCTGGTAGGAAATTTTCTCTGGACCTGATTGATAGTTGTGTCCACTGGAGGGTTCCAGGTTAAATGTGTGTCTGGGTATTGTTAACTGACACCTAGAAATAGGGATGGCTATGGGTCTGAAGGCATTCACAGGCAGAGGATTGCAAAGTGTTCAACCAGAATATGCTTGGTTCTTCTTAAAATTGGGTGAGAGAGTGAAGACAGTCACCCAGAGTGTCTGCTATAGTACCAGGGATGAGACTGGGGAGTTGAATCTAGAGAATCAGGAGACAGGGGGGATCTACAGACCCTCTACCTACCTTCCTGGCAGAAGTGGTCTTTGAGTTAGCAGAGAGTGCCTGCTAGAGTTGGTGGCTGGGATAAAGGAAAAAGTTGGGTGCAGGAGGTTTAGGAGGGGAAGTTCTGTGGGATTCACAGGCAATATGGGCAAAGGGGGAAGCAAGGCTACAACAGGCGTGTAGATGAATGGTCTTGTTAAATAAGAAACACAGAGCCAATGCAGAGATGAAAGCCCAAGAGGTCAGAGCTAAAACCCTTACCCTTCACTGCTGCTGTTGTCCTCTTCAGCAAGAGAGCTACTTCCTTTCTGTCTTTTTTATAGACTTTCTATTCTGCCTTCTCATTGGTTGTAAACCCAGCCACATGACCTCCTCATACAGACCTCCAGGTCTTCTATGGTTGGTATTGAGATTAAAGGCATGTGTCTCCATGCTGGCTGTATCCTTGAACACAGAGAGATACGCCTAGCTCAGCCTCCCAAGAGCTGGGATTAAAGGTGTGCACCACCACTGCCCAGTTTCTGCTATGGCTTGCTGTTAGCTCTGACCCCCAGGCAACTTTATTTATTAACATACAAATAAAATCACATTTCAGTACAATTAAAATATCACCATACAGGCCTTTTGTTACAGTGCTAGAGATGGGCCTAGGGAATTGGGTTTGGGGGAGATGATGGAGGGGGTGAAGATAAGGCAAAGTTTATTAACTTTTGTTACTAGGAGCTCTCTTCCCATGCAAGGCATTCCTTGTGGGCCACATTCTGCTGAAGCTTGCCTATGCAGTGGTGATGGTGATGACTCTCACCCAATTAATTCCCAGGTTCTCATGGACAATTGAAATTTTAGACTCTAGTGACACCCTTCAGCCTCCATCTCTAAATCTCTTCTGCTCCTATTGTATCTAGCCCCTAACACTAACTCCACAGGCCAGAGATGATTAAAATAGCTTCTTGGCCTCTGGCACCAGTTTTTCAAAGAACAGAGGACCTCCCTGGAAGCTACCTGTGACCCAAGGTGGCATGGCAAGGCTGGATACCAGTTGACATGTTAATTTTCACTTCATTCCTTTCTTTCCATTATAGAAAAAGATCAATGCTTTTAGTCCTAACTTGTCTTTCATTTGGTCACACAGAGTTGCTTCTTAATCCATCATTTTATTCTATTTTCATTTGTAAATCATGAATAGAACATAATAACATATTAAAGTTTATATATTTTAAGGTAATGCCTAATTACAAAATTAAAATATATCAGTTTTTGTTATGTTAACAGTCTCCAACCATCCTTTCTCATTTAGTAAAATTTTAGACTAAATTACAAATAAGTAAATGAACTTTAAGCTTTAACACACTTCTCTAATACTTCCTATCCTGCAGTTAGTAAGAAACAGATAGAAAGCATATTTCCCTATTTCTCCTGAGCAGGTTTTACATTTGAAAATGACTACATTACAATATTATGAAAATATTTCTCCCCTCATTGGTTTAGTACCTGTTTACTCTGTTCCTGCAGGATTTGAGGTTAGATCTCTTTTGTTTATTTGTTTGTTTGTTTGTTTGGTTTTTCGAGAAAGGGTTTCTCTGTGTGACCCTTGCTGTCCTGAAACTAACTCTGTAGACCAGTTTGGCCTTGAACCAAGAGATCCACCTGACTCTTGCCTCCCAAGTTTGAAGTGAAATTAGATCTTAACTGTTTTGAAAATTTATTTCTCATGAGAAGCTTGATAGATATCGTAATGTTTCCATGTGTGTGAAGAACCAATATGGTTACAGGTGGTGGTGGCACATGTCTTTAATCCCAGCACCAGGGAGGCAGAGTCAGGTTGATATCTGTGAGTTTGAGGCCAGCCTAGGCTGCAGAGTGAGTTCCATCCAGGAAAGGTGCAAAGCTCCACAGAGAAACCCTGTCTCAAAAAAAAAAAACAAAAAAAAAACAAAAACAAAAAAAAAAGAAAGAAAGAAAGAAAAAATATAGTCCATGACATGGCAAAATACTAGAAAATGCTTGATTAAAGCTAAAAATGACTTTATAATTTACCATTACTACATAAATCAGTTACTGCTAATGAAAGGAGAAGATATTTAAAATAACTATGAAATATATGAAAATGATTTATTCTTCATTAATTTCATATAGAAAGACAGTGTATTTAGATAACATCCATATACACCCCATGCCATCTTGACCAACTCCTCCAGGAATGCCCCCTACATACCAATACCCTCCTACTTAACCCCAGAATAACAACTTTTTCCTCCTCCTTCTTTTGTTTTCTTCCATTTCCTCTAAGTGGTGCTGACTATATGCTCATGAGACTATCCACTGAAGCATGGGATAATTACCATGGGCCACATAAATAAAGAAAACCAATTCCTCCTCACCAGTGGTCATTAACACTCAGTGTCTCCTAGGATAGGGTGGGACTTCATGATCTCCTCTCCAATTCATGTTTGAGTGTTGACTGCCTTGATGTTGTGCAGGCCTTATACCAGCAAATCACATTTGTGGCAGTATCTTTCCAGAAGACATTATTTCAATAACAATACTCCATGACCTCTGGATCTTGTAATCCCTCTACCTCATCTCTTAGACTGATAGAAAAGTAGTGTGACTTGAATCTCCCATTAAGGGTTGAGCACTGTGGAAGACTTTTAAAGTCATCTTTACCTAAAGTTTTGTCCTTTATTTCATTGCTTGAGTTTAAATAATGACATAAACTTACCATATGCTTTTGTGCTTTTTAAATATATTGCATGAAATATATTTATTTTTTTCTTAAGAATTTTCTATTCATTTTACATATCAACCTCAGATTCTCCTGTCCTCCCTCCTCCCACACACCAGCCTTTTCCCCCCAACCCCCTCTCCCCCCCACACACACATTCTCACCTCCTCCAAGACAAGGTCTCCCCTGGGTAGTCAGCAGAGCCTGGAATATTCAACTGAGACAGGTCCAAGCCCCTCCTCCCTGCACCAAGGCTGTGCAAAGTGTCTCACCATCGGCACTAGGCTCCAAAAAGCCAGCTCATGCACTAGGGATAGGTCCCGGTCCCACTGCCTGGGGGCCCCCTAAACCGTTCAAGCTAAACAGCTCTCTCACTTATCCAGAAGGCCTAGTCCAGTTCCATGGGGGCTCCTCAGCTATTGGTTCACAGTTCATGTGTTTCCACTAGTTTGACTAGTTGTTTCTGTACTTTTTTCAATCATATACATTTATTTAAAAGTGTATTTCCATCTTCATTGGAAATAGAAGGAGGGGTGCTTCCTTATTCCCTATTGACAGTAGTGTTGCAAATAAACAAAAAAGGACATTCAACTTTATTTGATATTCTGAAGAATTACATTGAAATAGGTCTAAAAATGATATATCATAGGATGAAAGATAAGTATTTCAAAGAATGGATGCTTCTAGTCTCCTAAGTAAATGTCCCTACACTTCCACAGTACGTTGTATGACTTCCAAAGTAGCCACGTAAGTGGCTACAATCTTGCTTCTTACATTTATAGTCATTGTTCAGGAATTCAAATGGGAATTGGAGATGTTGTCTCTGCACATAAAAAGAAAATTCATTATTTACTAATCACTTGTAACAATTACTTAAATAAAATTAATTTGTTCTTAATGTAATACATTATGACTTTTGTATCTCATAATTAGTGGTTCTAGTCATACTGATATACATATTTACCATGTGGATTAATATATTGTGCAGTTACTTCACAAAAAAGTTTTTATTTTTAATTTTGAGGAATTATTTAAAATTTAGTATCATTGAGTTCTGGTTGGAATAGTAGATTAGAATCTGCCTTTGTGTAGTCACGAGTTTTAAGAAAAGAAGGATGGAGAGAAAGATAAAAGGAAGGAGAAAATGAGAGAAGAAGAAGAAGGCAAAGAAGTAGAAGAATAATGAGATGATGATGAGGAGGAAGAAGCAGAAGCAGGAGGAGGAGGAGGAGGAGTAGGAGGAGGAGGAGGAGGAGGAGGAGGAGGAGAAACTGTTGCTTTATTCCTATATGACAAAAAGATGGAGAAAGCAGAAATAAGCCAAGGGGAGATCCACAAAACACTCAATCTGTAGAGAAGCAACTGGAGGTGCTTCCAGTTGGTGGCCAGACACAATCATGCTGCTTACACCATATATGAATATGCAGTAATGATCACAGTTGTAGTGTCCAGTTCTCAACATGGGAGCTGTAAGGAAATATTTTCTGAACAGAAAACTGTTAGCCAGGCACTAAAATCTGCAATTAATAAATAAGACCCCATGAAACTGAGAAGCTTCTACATGGCAAAGGACACTGTCATTCTAATAGAGTGACAGCCTACAGAATGGGGAAAGATTTTTACCAACTCCACCTCCAATAGAGTCCTAATACCAAAAATATATAAAGAACTCAGAAAACTATATTAAAAATGGGATACAAATATGAACAGGGGGTTCTGAAATGAAGAAACTCACATGGCTGAGAAACACTTAAAGAAATATTCAACTTCCTTAGCCTTCAGGGAAATGCAAATCAATACTATTTTTGAGATTCCATCTTACACCTATCAGAATGCCTATCATCAATAACAAACATGAATACTCATGCTGGTGAGGATGTGGAATAAGCTACTCTTCCATTGCTGGTGGTAGTGCAAACTTATACAGCCACTATGGTGGTGTGGTGTTTCCTCAGAAAATGGGAATCAATCTACCTCAAGATTTAGGTTTGGGGCCTATACTTAAGTGGTAATTCATCCTACCACAGGACATTTGTTCAGCCATGTTTTTTGCTGCTCTATACATAATAGCCAGAAATTGGAAATAACTAAGATGGTCCTTTAAGGAAGAACAGATAAAGAGAATGTTGTACATTTACACAATGGATTATTACTCAGCACATTAAAAAATTGTGTCATGAAATTTGCAGGAAAAGAAAAAAATCACCCTGAGTGAGAAAACTTAGACACAGAAAGATAAATATGCTCTGTATTTGCTTACATGTGGATATAAGCCATTTAGTAAATGATAACCAAGCTGCAATCCTTAGACCCAAAGAGGCTATGTATAGAGGAAGAGACTTGAGGGACACATGGATCTCCCTGGAAGACTGAAATAGATTAGATTTTATGGGAGGACTGGGGATAGGGATAGGAATGGGAGAATCAGGTGGGGTAAGGAAGAGGACAGGGGTTTAAGAGAGGCAATGCAGGGAGAGACATCTGGAATTGAGCTGAAAATGATATGGAAACCTAGTACAGAGGAAACTTCCTAAAATGTATGAAGGCATCTCCAAATAATGAGGGAGACAGACTCCCAACCTGCCATCTCTTATCATCAGACGAAGCTTCCAGTACCAGAACTTGGTTACAATTAGTTCATTGCCAAAGCAGTCCCATGGAAATTTCTAAACAACTCAGGCTTTTGCCAGGACAATAATTTCTTCTTAACCAACTGACAGCAAGGCCTTAATTGCTGAAGACAACACGCACAATTCCTTGAACATATGCAACTTTAACCCCTTAGTTCTAGTGTATTTGGTCCAGAAGGTACTCCCCAGGCCACCAAAAGAGAAACATAAAACCAACTCAGCCACAAAATTTTTGATCTAGGATGCTGTCCTGCTTGCAAGATATGCTAGGATAATGGTGGCACAAAGCTTGTTGGAGTAACAAACCTTATGTGTGATTTGACATAAGGCACACACTCTGTGAGGAGGAATTCATACGGGACACTGCTTGGGTGACCAAGAACCAGAGACTAGATAGCCCCAAGACCTAGGATAGAACCATATATTACTGGACAAGAGGAAATAAAGAAAAGTAGTGATAAAATGACTCCAAATGATATTCTGCAATACCTACAGATCAGTGCCTTATTCAGACATCATCAGAGTAACTTCCTTCTGCAGCAGATGGAAACAAATACAGAGAACCACAACCATATATTACACACACACACACACACACACACACACACACACACACACACACAGACAGAGAGAGAGAGAGAGAGAGAGAGAGAGAGAGAGAGAGAGAGAGAGAGAGAGAGACCTTAGAACATACAGCTCTACATAGAATGTCTCCATCAAATCCTATCCTTCAGAGCTCAGAGAACCCTGCAGAAGAGGAGGAGGAGGAAAGAGAGTAAGTGCCAGATGGGATGGAGGATACCAGGAGAACAAGTCTCTCTAAATCAATTGAACAAAACTCATATGAACTCAGAGACTGAAGCAGTAAGTCTCTGTGATATGGGTCTGCACCAGGTCCTCTGCATATATATTATGGCTTTCAGTTTAGTGTTTTTTACAAGACTCCTGAATGTATGAATGAGTGGGTCTCTGATTCTTTTCCCTTTTCTTGGTCTCTTTTCCATTTGTTGGTTTGCCATGTCCAACTGGGATGTAATGTTTTTGTTCAATTATATTTTATTTTGTTATGTTTAAATTTTATCATTTAGAATTTTGGTTTTTTTTTCCTGTCTATAGACAGGAAGGGAGTGGATCGTGATTGTAACATAATGGGAGGAATAGAGGGAGGGGAAACTGTAATCAGGATATACTGCATGAGAAAATACTCTATTTTCAGTGAAAGGGAAAAATAAATAAAATAATCAATAGTAAGCTAGAGAGAGATTGACAAGGTTGCAAGGAATACAACTATGGGCATCACACAAAGCGAGTGGAGAGATGCCAGAGTAGAACCAGCTGTGGAGAGTGTATCACAAGTACAGCATTGGTACCTGGAACTGAGATCCACTGAGCATGTCACAGAGACTATAACCTGAGAAGGCTCCACATCCACAATTTGCTGGGCATGCATTAATGTACAAGTGTTCTGAGCTTGACTCAGACCCCTCATATATCCCTCCTTGCTCTCTTTCAAATTCATGGTCTTTTTTCATAAATTGTTGCTATATACATGTATGTATGTGTGTAAACACATATGAATTACGATGTGTAATTAATTTATGCTTATAAAAACATGACAAAAGGAAACAAATGATGAGGAGAATGTGTAAAATGAGGAAACTTTATTCATTGTTGGCCAGAGTGTAATCTGGTACAGTCACTAGGGACATAAGCATAGATTATGTTCCCCCAAACTAAGAATGGAACTACCATATGATCCAGCTATTCCACAGTGGGTGAGTCTATATCCAAATGACTCTAAGTCCTGCCGTAGAGATAATTCATATTCTTGTTCATTTTATGAGTGTCTATAACAGGCAAGTAGTAGAATGAGCCTCAATGTCAATCAATAGAGTAGTGGATAAGGAAAATATGGCACACAGTTATCATAGTATTTTGTTGAAACAGAAAATGAAATGAAAGCATCTACAGAAATATATATGTATATATATTATATATATAATATAAATTATTGGATATCAACATGTTCAGAGACATAAGACAGGTACAGAAAAACAATTTTATAAAAATTCCTGTGTGTGTTTGTAGTCATGAGTTTAGAAAGAATACCACAAGATGCAAAGAATAATTTTTAAGGAACAGGAGAGAGAGAACTGGTAGGCAATTGAACGTGTGTCACATGAAAGAAGAATAGGGGCTATTTTGAAGAATAAAGGAGACCAGTCAGAGGGGTAGCTGGGTGAAGAATGGAAGTAGATATGGGGCATGAGTTATAACTAAATATGTATTGAAATGTCACAATTAAACTATTGCATTTCAGTTTAGAAAAACACTGGAATTAAGTGTTGCGATATTATTTCATTTGCCTTGTTATGGGAGCTGTGATGTGGCAATTAGCTCCTTTGTTGACACACTTAAGCAGTGCCATGTGAAAATAAAGCATTTGATGGCACAACAGAGAACTGTTGTGCACGAATAGCATTGTGAGCTCACGATAGAGCTATTATGCCATACCGCCACTGTGTATTTGATAACAACTTGTGGGGCTCCTAGATGAAAATAGAACATTGTGATATCACAGTTAAAAATTGTGATGGTACAAAGCAACAACATGATAGCTGAGCTAAGCACTCTGTGTAAAAGTGGGATATTCTGATGTCATGGTGGAATGTTGAATTGTCACAGTGGAGCACAATGTCATAAGTGAAATTTAGTAATAACATACTATGAAAGTCTTAATAGGAAAAATTGATAACACAGAGAAAGGAAACACTAAAACTACAGCAACAATTTCAAAATACGAAGTATAGTAAAAGTTCTTTAGTGTTGTCCATCCTGGGTAAATCATTTTATTCCTTTGTATTTTATACCAGCCCTTTGATTTCTTTTTAAATTATTTCTTATATTCTTTGAGAATTAAATTATATCATTTTCCCTTCTCTTTCATCCTTCCAAATCCTCCCATATACCCCACCTTACTATCTTTCAAATCCATGGCCTCTATTTTCATCAATGGTTGCTATGTACATATATATATATATATATATATATATATATATATATATATATATGTGTGTGTGTGTGTGTGTGTGTGTGTGTGTGTGTGTATACATATATTCCTAAAAACATGGATACACCTTCTCACTCTGTATATTACTTGTATGTATATTCTTTCAAAGATGACCATTTAGAATTGTATAACTAATTGGTGGGATCTCCCCTGGGGAAATCTATTTCTCCTACACTCAATATTTTAGGTATCTGTAGTTCTTTGTGTAGAACTGAGGTCTCATGGGCCTTTCCCCATTCATCCACTTTAGCATGTCTAGTCTTTTGTCCTTGCCAGTATTTAGGCAATCAAGTTGTTGAGATTTTATGCATAGAGCTTCTAGGAGACACAATCTCATAACAAATTCTCCATTACTCTGTCTATTACCATCTTTCTATCCTTTCTTCCCCACTGATCTCTGAGTTTAGGTGTGGGAGTTGTATACGTATTAGTAGAGACTAGACGACCTACCTCTGCATTTTGATCAGTTGTTTTCTGGAATGGTCTCTATTTGTTGCAAAGAGACATTTCCTTGATGATCCATGCAAACTACACTTCTTTTTAATTAAGAAATTTTTTTATTCATTTTACATACCAACCACAAATCCCCCTCTCATCTCTCCTCCTGCTCCCCTCAAGCCTTCCCTCCTCCAGTCCATCCCCCATTCCCTCCTCTGACAAGGTAAGGCCTCCCATGGGGAACCAGCAAAGCCTGGTACATTCAGTTGAGGCAAGTCCAAGCCCCTTCCCCCTGCATCAAGGGTGAGCAAGGTGTCCCTCCATAGGTAATGGGCTCCAAAAGCCAGTTCACGCACCAGGGATAGATCCTATTCCCTCTGCCTATTCCCTCTTAAACACACCAAGCTACATAACTGTCTCACTTATGCAGAGGGCCTAGTCCAGCCCCATCCAGACTCCACAGCTGTTGGTTCAAAGTTTGCGAGTTCCCACTAGCTTGGTTCGGTTGTATCTGTAAGTTTTCCCATCATGATCTTGATGCCCCTTGCTCATAGATCCCCCGCCTCCTCTCTTCCACTGGACTTCTGGGGCTTGGCTGAGGACTACACTTATCTGTGGGTAAAAGAACTCATATTAGGAATTATGCTCTTTTAGTAAAGTGGTAGTTGTACGTTCTTCTCCAAGACCCATGACTTCACTAGCCCTGAGTAATTGGCTAGGTTTCCAGTACCAGGTATGATTCTCTTCCTGATGTCAAAAAGTATTTTGAATATTCTTACTTAGTCCCCTGATATTGTTTATTGGTTTCCCAAGCATTCCAATTACAACTTTGCAATCACAGCTTAAATCATAGTAATAAAACTCTTGTTGGTACAGTAATTTATGTAAAACTCTGGGACTTGAGCATCGATTTTTTTCAGTTCTTGGTATAATACTTTTCATAACGATCCAGGACTGAGTTTTCCTGAGGAATTAATATCTGCTTCATAATTTAGAAACTACTTTTCAGAGAACACATAGTAAAACCAGACTTGATTCTTTATGGGAAAGATAAAGTATTTGATTAATTAGTATTTTAATAATATTTAAATTAAAATTAAAAGTATTTATTCTAATATAGCAAAAGTGTGTTATGAAGACACACAAGTATCTGTGGTGTGTGTGTCTGTGTACTGTAAGAATACAAATCTCCAGGATTGTTATCTGAAGTAAATAATAATAGTATATTTTATGATAATAGTATTTTAACTGAGCAGGTACACATGTCACATTCTACATGTGATTGTTCTATCTCTAGGTAATGTCTAAATTTGACTGGAGAAATGATGCAGAGGTGTGATTCCCAATGCCTGAAACAAATACTTCTCCGTTTTCCCCTCAACATTCTAAAGACTCAAAGTATATGACAGCATAAATACTTAGTCTTATTTTAGATAATTCTTTGTTCCTCCATAAGTACCCCTCCATAGATACAGACAACATATAAAGAAGCTTAACTGAGTTCTCCTAATTATTTGTTGATTTGAACTCATAAACACTTCAGACATTATTTCATACTGATGGAAAAGGCAGATTAAATTATGTCACACATTTATTTTTTGTAGTCAACATCTTCAGATTCTCTTCCTATAACCTCAGTCCTCTGTGACATCTCACTCTGCATGTTATTGTCAACCCTCATGAGATATGATAGAATTCTTGCATATGTTTACTTCTGGCTATATTTTAGTTCTGTGATTGAGCAGCACTTGGTTTTATCTAAGCCAATGATTCTCTTCTCTATAATTGACTTCCATGTAACCCCTCCATAATCCATAAGTTCTCAACTCAGAGTTTGCCTTGTATCTATACCAACTACTTAGTACATTGTTCCATGGATGACTATATGACATTTGCTAGAGAATCCTTTGTTATAGGACAATGCCAACATCCTAAAGCTAGATTCAGGGTGCTTTGTAAATTGCTGCCTGCCAACTGTCCAACTTTCACAGTGCATATATGCTATATGGACTGTGGTTCCCTAATGATTAGATGGCCAAGATAGATCTCCTCTGTTTGAGATCAAGATCAGCAGTGTTTTCTGGGCATCTTTCACTTTTTGTGTCTGACTTTGACCACTGCTCTGTCATTTTCCAAGTTCTATAACTCCATTTACTGAATCAGTCTTTCCTACCACCCCAGTCCATCTCACTGTCTTTCTCCATCCATCCCTCACTTCACTTCTCTCCCTCACTCTCTACATCTTGCTATCTAAATTTTCTGTTTTGTTTATAATAGGAGATACTACATTTTCGACTAAAACTAAAGTACATTATTTTGAGTTTTTGTTTTCTTCCTTTGCTTGGTTCTCTGGGCACTCTTTTACCCTTTACTGAAATTGCTTTTTTTCTTCTGTGACATGTTTGAGTTTGTTGTTGTTTTGTTTTGTTTTCGTGTGTATCTATCTAGGATTTTATTTTATTTTTTCTTTTTTTATCAAGAAATTTTCTATTCATTTTACATACTAACCACAGATCCCCTCTCCTCCCACTCCCCAGTCTCTCCCATTCCCCCGCATCCTGACCCCCATTCCCACCTCCTCCAAGGCAAGTCCTCCCATGGGGAGTCAGCAGAGCCTGATACACTCAGGTGAGACAGGTCCAAACCCCCTCTCAATGGGCCAAGACTATGTAAGGTGTCCTACCATAGGCAGTGGGCTACAAAATGCCCCAAGACATGGATCCTGATCCCATTGCCAGGGGCCCCTTTGTATAGCTCAAGATACATAAGTATCTCACATATGCAGAGGACCAAGTTAAGTCCCATCAAGGCTCCACAGCTATTGGTCCACAGTTCATGAGTTCTCACTAGTTTAATTTGGTTATCACTGTACATTTCCTCATCATGATCTTGATTCCCCTTGCTCAAAGATTCCCTCTTCTCTCTCTTCAACTGGCCTTCTGGAGCTCGGTCTGGTGTTTGGCTGTGGATCTCTGCATGTGCTTCCATCAGTTACTGGATGAAGAGCTGTAGGATGACAGTTATGGTATTCACTGATCTGATTACTGGGGTAAGCCTGTTCAAGTGCCCTCTCCACAGTAGTCTAAGCTGAGGTCATCCTTGTGGATTCCTAGGAACATCTCTGGCACCTGGTTTCTCTCTATCCCCATGGTGTCTCTCTCTATCATGGTATCTCTTTCATAACTCTTCCATTCCATCCTTGTTCGAGGTCAACCATCCTGTTCCCTTATGTCTCATCCCCCATCTCCTACCTTCCATTGCCCCCTCACTTCCAATGTGATATATTTTTAATACAGGTTTTGATATGAAGCTCAGGTCCTTCTGGAATCATCTATACAGAAATAGATCACAAAATTCTGTTAAGAGCCATGGAATCAGTTGAAAAACAGAAGCTAAAACCCTTTAGTCTGAAGAACAAGGAACACAAGGAAGATATGTTCAAAAAACTAAAAGACTCTTAGTTTGTTTATGCTAGAAATGCAGAAATAGAAATTACTATAATGATCCCATGAAGCCACACAAATCTCAAGACTTCTCTCTCTCTCTCTCTCTCTCTCTCTCTCTCTCTCTCTCTCTCTCTCTCTCGTGTGTACAAGCATATAAATATAGTTTTTATGAGAGGAAATTGAAACTCATTTGGGTAAAAAGAAATGAAAAGGATTGTCTGTTCTATGTTTATGGGCCATCAAATTTCTATATCTTATACTACTTTGAAGCAGCCACATCAAATATAGAGTAAAAGCTGTTAAAATGTTGTTTAATTCATTTCAAAACTTGCAAAATGAATTTTTCAGTAGACCTGAAAAGATTTAATAAGGCTCATCTAATCTGTTTCTATTTTGCTCTGAGACTAAGGATCTAGGATTCAGAGACCAGACCATAACTTGACAAAGGCCAAATCTTTACATCTGCCCCATGCTCAACGTGTTTCCTGGGTGGTTGCCTACATGCCTTTTTCCTAAACAGCTTTAGGACTTTTTTCTCCAATTGTAAGAACACAGATTATATCTGAATGTTTACAAATAACTTGTTAACCTCAGCATTTACTCTCAATTTTATCTTCATAAATGGAGATTGAAATAGAATACTCCATTTCACTATTACTAAAGGTATCTATATTTTATATCTGATTTTGCCTACTTGATTTATCAATTATTAAAAGCTACAAGATCCTTTTGCAGGATGATAGATTAGTTGCTTTCTCTCGAGTTCTGTG